>NC_134234.1:219672451-219975481 GCF_965152275.1 Natator depressus | reverse complement strand
GGTTAATGTGATTTTTAGGTAATACTTGTAAACCACTTTGAGACGAGGTGATTAATGCAAAGGAGTAGTAGCATTGTACAATGGTGATATGAATTATGTTGTGATTGCCAAATCCTGGATGATATTTCGTGATTCCTTTACTTAGTATACAGCTCCACTGGAAGTAAATAATAAAACTATAAAGTAACTTGTACCTTTTAGCTTAGTGTATTTCCTGATAACTCTCATTTACACAATAATAAAATAAATCATTATAAATTTATCTTTGCTGTTTGCTTTTCAGTCAGGAATAGTGATTCCTATTATTTAAATAAGATGATGTCATTATGCCAGTAGAATTATTGTAACACATCTGTGTGAGCATGACTCACTGTCAGCCAGTCAGATTACTCAATTTCTCCATTTCATTTGCTAATGTAATTTATTTGTTTAAATATACTCAAGGAAAATGCAGATGCAGTACCCTGAATGCATTATCCTCCTCTGACTGTATTTGGATTGTAAATTGACACTGATCAACAGAGCAATAAAAGTCTTCAGGGGGTTTTGCAGACTTAGCACCCAATCCTGCAAAGTGCTGAGAACACTCAAGTCCCATTAACTGCCTCAATAGTTCAGGGCCCTCAGTATTTTGTAGGAGGGATGCTCCAGAGACGTCCTCTGTGACCTTGGGTAAGTCACTTAGCCTTCCTAAGCCTCAGTTCCCTATCTGTACAATGGAGCTAATAGCACTGCCCTATCTCACAGGGGTGCTGTGAGGATAAATACATTAGGCAGTGTGGGGAGCTCAGATACTATAGTGATTGGGGTATGTAAGTACCTAAGATAGATAGAAAAACAGGAGATGCTCATCCCCTTAATTTATGTCTGTCGCAATATATAATGTATAACATATAATGCAATTCCAAAATGGCAACGATGTTTTTATTATACATTTCTGTTCGTTTTGAAATTTATTTTATTGTGGTTGTAAATAACCATTGCAACTTTATTTACATGTGTCCAAAAGAAAAAAATAGGAATTAGTTTTACTAGGACTCAAGTGTGAGAAATATCAGGGGGTAGCCATGTTAGTCTGTATCCACAAAAAGCGTGTTAGTCACTAGAGTAGATATGGGGACAGAGTAGGCAACGAGGTTTGCTACAGGGATTGGTTCCTGGGTTAGTGTTTCTGTGGTGTGGTATGTAGTTGCTGGTGAGTATTTGCTACAGGTTGGGGGGCTGTCTGTAAGCGAGGACTGGCCTGTCTCCCAAGGTCTGTGAGAGTGAGGGATCATTTTCCAGGATAGATTGTAGATCGTTGATAATGTACTAGGGAGGTTTTAGCTGGGGGCTGTACGTGATGGCCAGTGGTGTTCTGTTGTTTTCCTTGTTGGGCCTGTCCTGTAGTAGGTGATTTCTGGATAACTGTCTCGCTCTGTCGATCTGTTCCCTCACTTCCCCAGGTGGGTACTGTAGTTTTAAGAATGCTTGATAAGATCTTGTAGGTGTTTGTCCCTGTCTGAGGGATTGGAGCAAGTTCGGTTGTATCTTAGGACTTGGCTGTAGACAATGGATCGTGTGATGTGACCTGGATGGAAGCTGGAGGCATGTTGGTAAGTATAGCGGTCAGTAGGTTTCCGGTATAGGGTGGTGTTTATGTGACCATCACTTATTTGCACTGTAGTGTCCAGGAAGTGGATCTCTTGTGTGGACTGGTCCAGGCTGAGGTTGACGGTGGGGTGGAAATTGTAGAAATCCAGCCCGCAGCTAAAACCTCTCCAGCACATTATCAATGATCTACAACCTATCCTGGAAAACGATCCCTCATTCTCACAGACCTTGGGAGGCAGGCCAGTCCTTGCTTACAGACAGCCCCCCAACCTGAAGCAAATACTCACCAGCAACTACACACCACATCACAGAAACACTAACCCAGGAACCAATCCCTGTAGCAAACCTTGTTGCCCACTCTGTCCCCACATCTACTCTACCAACACCATCAGAGGACCCAACCACATCAGCCACACCATCAGAGGCTCATTCACCTGCATGTCTACTAATGCTATATGTGCCACCATGTGCCAGCAATACCCCTCTGCCATGTACATTGACCAAACTGGACAGCCCCTACGTAAAAGAATAAATGGACACAAATCAGACATCAGGATTGGTAACATACAAAAGCCAGTAGGAGAACACAGCAATTTTCCTGAACATTCTAGAACAGATTTAAAAGTAGCTATACTTGAACAAAAAAACTTCAGAAACAGACTTCAAAGAGAAACAGCAGAACTAAAATTCATTTGCAAATTTAACACCATTAATTTGGGCTTGAATAGGGACTGGGAGTGGCTGACTCATTACAAAAGTAGCTTTGCCTCTCCTGGAATTGACATCTCCTCATCTATTATTGGGAGTGGACTACATCCACCCTGATCGAATTGGCCCTGTCAACACTGGTTCTCTACTTGTGAGGTAACTCTCTTCCCTTCATGTGTCATTGTATAATGCCTGCATCTGTAATTTTCACTCCATGCATCTGAAGAAGTGGTGTTTTACCCACAAAAGTTTATGCCCAAATAAATCTGTTAGTCTTTAAGGTGCCACCAGATTCCTTGTTGAAAGTGTGAGAAGTCATTTTTACTGGAACTTGTATAATCTAGGTAGTGTTATTCTAAATAGCCTATTACTAGTATTTGTGTTTTTCTTCTTCTTGAAGTGGGAAGGAAGCCGGAAATATTGAAATGACACTGAGGGCAGGGAGGAGGGTGTTTTTAAGGCTAGGATGATTGGTCCTGGTAGAAATCCAACGCTGCCAGTTCGAGCCCTGTTTTTGGAGTACCTGTGAAGAAACCTGAACTTTTACCTTTTCTAGTTCAGCAGCTTTTGTCAGTATATTTTTTAAATCTCATCTCATGTGCCAACTCAGAAAATCCCATGCTCTAAAAACTCATCCTGTGAGCATGGTTGACAGGTCAGTTGCTGCACTTTAGGATCATAGTCCCCATATACCAGAGAGAAGGGAAGGGCCAGCCAGTTCTCTGTGCGGTGTTCCCTTTCCTGCCACCCTTGCTCTAGGGATGGCCATATGGGGTAAAATCGTGGTATCATTGAAGCCAATGGCAAAATTCCCATTAACTTCAATGGGCCCAGGATTTCACACTATAGAGTGTGGGTTGGGCTCTTACATGCTGACACTGCAACATCATGATGTAGAATCACAATTGTCATATTGCAGTTACAGTCACCTGACCCAGAAATACTTCTGGTTTTCCAACTTTTAGTAGATACGTGGCTGGATTGTGCTTTGCATGCATAGCTGTAGATGGTGTGCAGTAGAGTATGAAATGTTGAATATGGTTACAACTCTCTTCATCAATACATTGTCACCCCACATGTGTCTACTTGCGTATTCATTACAGTAAAGGTGCACATCAGGACATACATGCCTCAATGCTGCCCTCCATTGCTGAGAATAAGCTGTTGTGTATCTTGGAAAGTTTGCTACTGTGTATACACATCACTGTAGCTAATTTTCCAGAATATAGAATATTGGAGGGTTCAACTATACACAAAGTATGATATCCTGAATCCATTTAAGTTGATCAGAGCTTTGCCATTGACTTAAATGGGGCCAGGACACACCCACAGGATCTACTACAAACTGTTCAGAAGTAGTAAAATAATTGAGTGTTCATGCCTGCTCTGTGCATTTATTATATCACAAGAATATGGTGTATATTAGAATCATAGGACTGGAAGCAAGACACGAGAAGTAATTCTTGCACTCTATTCTGCGCTGATTAGGCCTCAACTGGAGTACTGTGTCCAGTTCTGGGCACCACATTTCAGGAAAAATTTGGACAAATTGGAGAAAATCCGGAGAAAAGTAAAAAACATGATTAAAGATCTAGAAAACATGACCTATAAGGGAAGATTGAAAAAACTGGGTTTGTTTAGTCTGGAGAAGCAAAGACTGAGAGGGGACATGATAACAGTTTTCAAGTAGATAGAAGGTTGTTACAAGGAGGAGGGAGAAAAACTGTTCTTCTTAACCTCTGAGGATAGGACAAGAAGCAAGGGGCTTAAATTGCAGCAAGGGCGGTTTAGGTTGGACATTAGGAAAAACTTCCTAACTGTCAGAGTGGTTAAGCACTGGAATAAATTGCCCAGGGAGGTGGTGGACTCTCCATCACTGGTGATTTTTAAGAGCAGATTGGACAAACACCCGTCGGGGATGGTCTAGATAATATTTTGTCCTCCCTTGAGTGCTGGGGATTGGACTAGATGACCTTTTGAGGTCTCTTACACTTCTACGAAACACTGATAACTACTCTCTGGGAACGGTTTCCAGTCAGTTATGCACTCGCCTTATAGTAGCTGCATCTAAGCTGTATTTCCCTAGTTTGTTTATGAGAAGGACATGCAACCTTTAGTATCAAAAGCCTTACTAAAGTCAAGATATACTACGTCTACAGCTTCCCCCATATCCACGAGGCTTGTTATCCTGTCAAAGAAAACTATTGGGTTGATTTGACAGGATTTGTTCTTGACAAATCCATGCTGACCGTTACTTATCACCTTATTTCTTCTAGGTGTTTTCAAATTGATTGTTTAATTATTTGCTCCATTATCTTTCCAGGTATTGAAGTTAAGCTGATTGGTCTGTAATTCCCTGGGTTGTCCTCGTTCCCCTTTTTATAGGTGGGCACTACATTTACCATTTTCCAGCCCTCTGGAATCTCTTCCGTCTCCCATGACTTTCTGAAGATCATTGTTAATGGATCAGATATCGCCTCAGTCAGCTCCATGAGCATTCTAGGATGTGTGTCATCAGGCCATCATATTGTTCATATGTTCCCTTTTTGCTCCATTTACCTTACAGAAAATTTGTGTTCCACTGCAGCAATATCTTAAGATAATATTATAGAGTGAGTGTATTCTATTTGTTGCTTTCCATCTTTACCTTATGTTTTATGACTAAAATAATTGAGGAGGCTGGGCTAATGGCTGGCAATCCTAGTGGTATGTTTCTAGCATTTGGTTTAGCTATTTTCAGTATAAATTACAATAATGAAATCCCTGTCTTGCTTGTGCCATCCCCCAAAACACCTGAATATCCAAGGATGGTCTATCTCTCTAAAAGCTTGAGAATACCGTAGATGGTTGTATGAACTCTGCTTTTTAGAAGTTACACAAATGTCTTGTATATACATCAAACAGAATTTCCCTATGTATATGTAAAAGCTACAGTATGTATAACTTCCTACGCACAGGAACTCTATCTTTGCAAATGCTTACTGGATCACATTTTCAAGGATTATGTAAAGCCTGATCCTGTCCCTTTGAAGTCAATGTCAAAGCTCCCATTGACTTCTGTGGTGTAGGATCAGGGCCCTAGAGAATAATATTTTCTCAGAACAGTCACAGTCAAGCTAAATAATTTTGTTTATATATCGTAGGAGGATGAAAAACACTTCAGTACAGTCATTTATTGTAGAGAAAATTGGCTGGATTTGCAACATGGATAAAGGAAAGGATAGATAAGAATTTGAATAACAACTGGAAAGGAAAGTACATTGACCAATTAGAAAACCAATGTGTTGCTTCTGATTTGTAGCAACAAAAACTCTTAAAATGCATGATCATTTTTTTCTTCTGTGTTAATTTACCTCATTCAATCAGAGCTTTAATGTCTGATTTAAAATTCAGGCACTGTGTAGACTTGACATGAAAGAAAATTAATGTAAGATCATTCTACTTTTGGTCAACACTTTCATGTGTGGTAAAGTTGTCAATTTTCTAATCGCACAAAACCAAACACCTTTGCCCCACCTCCTTCCCCGAGGCCCTGCTCATGCCCCGCCCCTTCTCTGAGGCCCCGCCCCCGCTCACACCATCCCCTTTCCCTCCATTGCTCGTTCTCCCCCACCTGCACTCATTTTCACCAGGCTGGGGCAAGGGGTTGGGATGCAGGAGGGGGTGATGGCTCCGGCTGGGGGTGCAGGCTTTCGGGTGGGGCCGGGGATGAGGGGTTTGGGGTGCAGGAGAGGGCTCAGGGCTGGGGTGGGGGGGTTGGGGTTCGGGAGGGGCTGTGGGGTGCAGGCTCCAGGAGGGAGTTTGAGTGCAGGAGGGGGCTCAGGGCTGAGGCAGGGAGGTGCAGGGTCTGGGAGGGAGTTAAGGTGAGGAATGGGGTTTCGGCCTGGGTCAGCGGGTTTGGGTACAGGCTCCATCTGGGCGGCGCTTACCTCAGGCAGCTCCCGGTCAGCGGCGCAGTGGGGCTAAGGCAGGCTCCCTGCCTGCCCTGGGATCGCGTGGCTCCTTGAAGCAGCTGGCTTGTCCCTGCACCTACTAGGCAAGGGGCCAGGGGGCTCTGTGTGCTGTCTGTGGCCTCAGGCACTGTCCCTGCAGCTCCCATTGGCTGCGGTTCCTGGACAATGGGAGTTGCAGAGCCAGCGTTCGGGGCAGGGGCTGCGCACAGAGCCCCCATGGCCATCCCTGCACCTAGGAGCTGGACATGCTGGCCACTTCCACCAGCCAGACTTTTAATGGAGCCACCAGGGTCCCTTTTCGACTGGGCGTTCCAGTTGAAAACCGGACACCTAGCAGCTCTATGTGTTGGACATTAGACCATGATCCTGTAAAAAACAACTGTGGGGCACACCCTGCAGTTCTATAATATAGGTATTACTGGTTCTAGTGGTATTTCCTGTTTTAGGTATAGGGACTATCTCAAAAATCAGTGAGCTTTTTAAGTGTTCACTGTACACATGTTAGTAACTTTAATCAGGTGAATAGTCCCTTTTGATTGAGTGAATTTGCATGCATGTGTAAATGTTTGCAGGGTCAAGGCCTTAATTTGTAAGGAAATGCTTAGCACCCATGGGCTAACATTTTTTCACAAAGCGATTATTTCATATCTGATCTTTCAGTGTTGGTCCTCAAAGGAAACCTGCTAAAAATCATGGACTCATCAGGAACACTGGTTTCTTGGCTCATTACAACATTTTGTAACATACACCTGCCGGCTAACCCTCAGTGGCCCACTTTAAACCCCTTTTGCATAACAATCTAACTCTTATTGTCCATTTCATTTCAAGTGGACTCCTACAACATGCCTTAGCTCTTATGCTTAAGTCTGTCCCAACTCATTGAGCTCAGACACTGCTTCCAACCCAACACCTGAAGAAGAGCTCTGTGTAGTTCAAAAGCTTGTACCTTCCACCAACAGAAGTTGGTTCAGTAAAAGATCTTACCTCACCTGCCTTGTTACTCTTATAAAAATAGAATGTCAGAGATGCCTAAATATTTATGTTTGTTTCTCTTTATAACCAGATCAGTTTACTAAAATAAACTATGGTAACTCTTCCAAATTGCACTGTACAAAAACTAAGTTGCTAAGTCAGAATTCCTGCTTCATCTGTAACAGGAATGCCCATGTTCCTGAACTAGTGTCTAGAAAATAAAAGAAAGTTGTGTCAGTTGAAGTATTATGTATGGAGAATAAAAAGGTTGCCCCAGAGCTGGCCAATATGTTTCCCCGACTAGATTGCTTGGATATTTTTGTTTATTTTTGTAAATCCCATTCTTCTCTTTTTGCAATCTTCTGGGCAGGCCTGTTACCATTTTTAGTTCCTTTGTGCACCCAGTGTAGCTTCCTTAATTGAAAGCAAATTTTCCTCTTTGTATGAAGAAGGAAAATTAGTGTTTTCTTACATTCCTGTGTTCAACTGGGAGACAGAAAAGTTTCTAAGAGGGTTGACACAGGGTGTTTTCCCACCACCTTCACAGTCTAGGCAAATCTGTTTTAAAGATGTCTCCAACATATGGTATTATTTTTAATGGCCTCCCTGATCAAGTGCAAAGCATAAAATCCTTCAGGTTTAGAAGTTGCAGCATTATTTATTTAAGGGGGAAGAAACATTTTCATATGGCAATATAATTTGTTAAACATAATTTTTTTTCCAAGCGGTTCAGTCCTGAACACTGATGGTTTTCTAATGTGTAGCAGATACAGTATGAATTACAGCCATGAAGAACCTTGTTTTTATATACTTAGAAAGTGTTATCAATAGTGGAAATTCACAGGTGGACAGACAAAAATGTCCTGTTCTGGGATTAACTGCAAAGTAAACTCTGCTACACACATGTGCCATCTGGATCTATTTTCGTTTTTGCACATTATGGAAAAGGGAGGAAGTAGTCCATTGTTTTCTCATCCAACTCATAGATTTGCAGGTTCCTCAAGGTAGTAATTTTTCATATGCTCTATTTAATATGCTAGGTTGTTGGGTTTTGTTTAAAAGCCCTTCTGTTGAATCAGTGGGGAGCAGTTCATATGTTAATGCAGTGGGAAAGCTTTCTGAGCCCATAATTTTAGTAGAGAATATAATTATGTGGTTGAACTTTTCCAACTACAGGGCTTTTCAGCACCATGACAGACTCATTCACTAGTGTGGGATAGTGATGAAAAACTATACAATTATAAAAATTGTGCCAAGCTCCTCAACTATAATTGATTTTTTAGTTAAGGAATGATACCTCCAACTCAAAATATGAAAAGATGCTTATAAATCCACAATTACAGTATAGTGTTCTGCTGAACAGTTTGGCATCTATAACCAATTCATAGTACAGTACATGCAAAGAATCTTAAGCAGTAAGATGCAGCAGACAGTGGGTTTCCAAGGGATTACTGCACACTTTGTGAATTGTGAGACACAATGCTGAAGGGCAAAGACTTCAGCCACCCAAGAAGAATCATAACGTCTCAGAAATGCACTGCCTGGATTTTATTCCTGTTCAAATAATGGAAACTACAAAGAAAATAAGTAAAATTGATTAAAAATTGCAACTTTTAAAAAATTAAGAGCAGTGAGTAGGTATCAGAGAGGTTGAAAAATATATTTTAGATAAAAGCCAAATACTACTGCTAGGATGGATGAATTCATTCAAAACTGTACTGTCAAAATATGGCATTACTTACAACAAAGAAGGCTTGTCCCTATTACAATAAAATAGATAAAATTCAATAAAAGATTATAACAGTTTAATAACACCATCCTGTGTGCAATCCAAAACCCACTGACAAAGATTTCAGTGCCTATGTTTAAATAGTGCCTTTCGTCCCAAACTTTCTCCAAGCACTTTGCCAACATTACAAACAGCTATTACTCCACTCAGCACTGAAATGTAGACACTTCTGGGTAGTATGTCACCCGTTTTCACAGTGAAGAGTGACACTAGAACAGTTTAGCTCAACATGTGAAGACTATTGTATACAATAGAAACTACAGGAGAAATTTAGGGAGGCAGAATGTGATTACCTAATTTGGAATTTGGTCAGCATATTAGTAGTGACATCCTTCCTGTTGCAAAAAGTCTGATGTGATCTCTAAAGACTACAAGCAATCAATTTTTCATTATGTCTGAGCGATTGCACCTCAAGCTGCACAATGTCCTTTTAACACTATCCAATGGTGGGCCATGGAGATTGAATACTTGCTCAGAATGAAGAATGCCACTTATACCCCAGTTTAGGAAACGCTTTATGCACATATTGAACTTTAAGAATGATCTTAAATTAATCCATGTGCAGTAAAGCACTTGAGAATATGCTTAACTTTAAGCATGTGCCTTCGTCCCACTGATTTCAGGGGAAATTAAGCACATGCTAAATGCTTTGATGCATAGGGATGGACTTAAGCAAGCGCTTAAGTATTTTGCTGAATTGAGGCCTTAATCCCCCCACCCATTTCCAGTAGTACTCTGTTTTCCTTGAAGGTATGCCATCCAAGTACTGACCAATCTCTGAAAAGTTAAAACTAGTTGATTAATATGAAAAGTAATTCCTAAGTACTTTCACACATAAGTGGTAATTTAGCTTACTATTTCTTGTGGGGTTACAATAATTGTTCCAAAGAAATGGGGCAGCTGCTAAGTATTCATGAAATTGTTTTGAAATTATCTGAAAGTCCATATTCGAAGTGCATTATTAATTATCTTTTGCTAGTCACTTGGTATTTACTATATTAAAAATTCCATTAATCTAGTCAGGGAGCAGAAACAATAGCATGTAACCAATCACACATCACGAACAAATAGTTAATAGTTTAAAAGTGAACAGTTTATGGACATCCAGTGTAGTGACATTTGTTCATATAAACTACTTGGATATTTTTTCCGGTAACAAACATTTGGAGAAATTGAGATTAGTTTGCAAAATATGTGTGACCTGAAGGAGCTAAATTTGCACTGAGAATTATTCACAGCACAGATTCAACCAGCTATAGCTATACTATTGAAATGTCTTTTTACCAATGAAAATAATCACTTGTACTTGTAAAGAAAAAAGAAACAAGGAGAAATCTGCAAACATAAGAACTGCCATATGGGGTCAGACTAATGGTCCATCTAGCCCAGCATTTTGTGTTCTGAATATAGTTGGCTTTTCTGAGACCAATTTTTAAAAAAAAAAACTCAATAGTGGTGATGAGCATAAATTCATACATAATTGTTTCTGGTTAATTAATGTTTGATTTAACAGAAGTAAGTTGGTAAGGAATGCGACTCAAAAGCTAATGAGAAGCCACCTGCAAATAGTAAATAAGATCTATACATGTTCCCCTCCATTTTCAACTTGTCTAGTTAAGGTTGGGAAACATTTTCATTTTCACATGCTCATAACATTCATTGTGAGGGCTGAAATTTTCCATGCTTCATCTTTGCATGCATGTGACTACTACTTCTCCTCCCTCCCCCCAAGAGAAAGGTGATGTTTTATCCACATCTCTTAGGTTATGTTTGAAGACTGTCACAATGATTGTATGCAAAAGATAGAGTTGAGGATACACGTGCTACCTTAACTTAGCATTTATTGACCACTGACAGTGAAATCCTTTCCCCGTTGAAGTCTATTCCAAAATTGGTCCCACTGACTTCAGTGGGACCAGAATTTCACCTGTAATCTTTGGTTCAGGCTTAAAATTTTATTTTGCATTTGATATATATAACCTGCTACAAACTAGTTACGCACAACATGTATGTGCAATAATACTTGGTTCTTCCTGTTCTTTAGTAATTTGAAATTCTTAATCAGGTAGGGAGGCCTTCGATAGAGAAAGCAATGGAGTATATTTCCTGTCAGGAACTCTATTAAAGGGGGAGGAGGATCGCAGCATTAAAAGTATGCATGTTCTGTGATTTTTATGTAAAGCAGTAGAAAGTATTTTCATCCTGGGACATCAGCCATGTAGATTTTCACACAGTTTTATGGTAAATTTGAAATGAATGACAAGCAAATACACTAAGAAGAATTTTGTGCTAAGAATAACTTTAGAGTTTGGTTTAAGCTATGTATTTTAAGTGATGCAAAATAGTAAGATGGATCAACACCAAATAAAATAGAGCAGCTGGAGCCAGAACAATCACTTAGTGGCAGTATTATATGTTGCCATCTGTGGGCCCCAGGTTTGATTTGCCGACTCAATCGCTTGATTCCAAGGCCAGGATTTCTGCCGAGGCATCATGCTCATCCTCTGGGCATGCCTCACATTGCTCAAAAGCAAATCCTTGTGTGTGGTCAAAAAGTGATGTAGATGACTCCACAGGGAGTTCCATCCAGTCATCTTTGGCCAGTAGGATGTGGAATCATATTGGGGCCTCAAAGTTAGGGTGAAGGTTAAAACAGAAGGAAAAAACAGCAGCTGAATGTTTTTGGAATGTGCTGTTAGAGTCAGCTAATTTTTGGAAACTGAAGGGCTGTGGTTTGTTGTGGAAACTCCAATGGCAAATGGCACCTGATGAGTCAAGAAACAATGTTGCTATGGCTGTTAATTACAGCCAAATTCTCAAAGGGTGCCACGTATGTACATCAGAGAGAAGAACTGAGCTCTTAAGTGATTGTCATATGGTCACAGAAGTTCAAGAAAAAAGGACTTGGTAAAATTTAAATGGTGTTGGTGAGTGTCAAAAAAAAAAAAAGTGCTCAGACAAAACGATAATGCAAGGAGTGTGAGAGAGATTTTGTGCAAACAGTACCTAATTAATAGCTCTATCTTAAAAGAAGGCAGCGCTGTACAGAACCAGGAGACTTTGTGCCTGATCATTTTCAGTTGTAAGCAGAAGATAAAATGCTCCTCGGTATTAATCATGGTGGCAATATCTCTCCATGCTGTTGTAATTCCAGATCATCAAGCTCATGCATTTTTCAGTGTCTGCAGAATTAGAACTCTGGGGCTTTCTTGGGTGGGTGAACACTCAAGCCCAAATAGGTGTTATTCATACTGACCATATTTGCATATGAGTCACATTCAGTCTGTGAATTTGCCAGATGCCCATTTATTTTTATTTAAATAATGAGATCATTCCATGAAGTGAACATAATCTAAAAATATAGAGGAAGGACTATTTAGAAAAACATTCAAAATGATCTACTTACATATTTTCACATTTCATATATATATTTCACTAGCAGAGGCGCAGTGATGTTGAAAGCACTATTTATTAAAATTTGTTTGAGTGTGGATAACATTTCATTAAGCAATATATTGTGTAACAAAGCTGCTTGTTTTTTTTTTCCTTCCTGACCTGTTTCTACATTAAAGGAAATATTCTCCTCTTGAATGTACTTGAAATATATACCATTTTCAAAGCCAGCGTCATTTCATTATGCTTCTCATGTTATAAGAGGAAGCTAAGTGTTTATACACAGTGCTTTGTCATTTATGTATCATGAAAGAGTTTAAAAATGTAATGTTTAATGGGAAGGCAAAGCTAATACATAAACTGAGCAGACAGGAGACAACTGAGTTTCTGATCTCTTATTTTACTGAGTTTACATAAACTTTAAAACTTTTAACAAGCAATAAACTTTCCTTATGAAAAATGGTGACTAACTAACCCGACAGAAAATCCCCAAACATATGGCTAATTCACCTGAGACTTTTAAAATCTAAAGCCTCTATATCAAAAGCCAAAGAATTCTGAGTTTGTTCAAATGCACCCAAACCACGCCATGCAGGAAGTGTTTACATTAATGCTTCGTGAAATAAATACATTTTCAAGTACACAGTTTGAGATTGCTGCCTTGGATAAGAAAGGTAACACCATTGTGTCACAGATCACACATCTGGAGGGCTGCTTTGATTTACATGAAACAGAATCTGCACAATCAGGCTGAAAGAAAAGATGGGGGGTGGAGTTTAGCTGAATAACTTATTAAAGGATAGGCTATAAGTGTACACGCGGTAATGTGGAGTAAAGGAAAAACTGTTAAAAATGGGTTTCACACTTAGCGTATCCAACTGATATGTCTACCAGACAGAGCAGAATATGAGGACCTAGTGATCTTTCTAGAGAAATGGGTCCCAAATGTTCTTTGCTAGTCATACCAGATGATCCTATGTAAATTGAGCTATAGCTCCCCTTCCTATGGAGAAACCAAGGGCGAAGATAAGAGGCACAGAAAACTTCTGCAAGTTTCCCTATGAAACGTGCTCTACAAAACATTTTCTTGAAGGCTTGAGGGAGACTTCAGAAGAGGGGGGAACCAAGACATTCCAACTATACAGACTATCAAAAGGACACCTCCAGATCCACAGAGGTATGAGCTGTGAGAGTTCCTGCCTTCATATTGCTCCCTGGTTCACCCCGCCCCCACTAACCACTGCTGTTTTGAGGATTATGTTGCTCTAGGTTAGGCCCACCCGCCCACGCTCTTGCACACCTCCAATGGCTTGTCTGTAACGGGTGTTATCAAACTATATCAGCAGATCTTTGAAATGCACTTGAACCTGATCTGTTTGAAAACCCCTTTTAAAATATGAGCTAAATTCAGATCTCTCGGCGTGTGGAGAAGTGGGATCTGCACTACCAATGAGAAGGACAAAAAGTTTCTTAACAGCTGGTGATGTGCATGATGCAGCAGAATGAGAGGAATTACATAGAAGCTGATTTAAGATACTGATGGAGAGATTGAGGAGGGCATAGCTTCTAGGAAGAGGGATGTAGTTTGGGTGTGGCTATAAGAGACATTGAGAGCTGCTGAAAGATGACACTGTGTGAAACAGTATTTCAGCAAGTCTCGTTTGCACTGCAAGACAGTATAGGGAATAGCAGTGAACAGATTCATGACAACCTGTACATCTACCATAGTTCATTCAGTTACAGTTGTAACTAAATCATAAAGGCTTTTTTCAAAGACAAGTGAGGCAGTATCATTGGGCTGACATAGCACTATGTATTAAAATAGAAAAGCTGTTATCTATTAGAATAGCCCTCATGCAAACCTTTGTGATTGCATTATGGCAACTGATGGGTAGCAAACTGTCTAAATACATACTCTGAAACATACCACAGGATCTGAGGTTTTTGTTGAAAGCTATAATTAAATCCATGAGTGCTAGATGTGTGGTGCATATAATATATTTTCATAAACCGTGGCCATTTGCAAATGCTAACCACTTAAGGTCTGCCAGGGCCACATGGCCTCATAATGGTATTTTGCTAATATTACAGCTGTATGGGCAATCTGCATGACTGTTAGAAAGCTGATTACAGTTCAAAACCTTGCTTACTCACTGGCGTACCATAGTTTGCCAGATGTGGTACAAAATTAGATTTCTTCTGAATTTCATTACCTACTTCTCTTGAGTGGCATTACTTTACACATCTCATTAGACTTATACCACTACTTCTCACTCTAGCCCCAGGAGTTTATCATACATAAATTCAATTGAAATATGGCTGCCCAAAAGAAGGTTGTGTTGAAAGCATTGCTCTGCTATTATATGATTTGCTTCATATTAAAAAAATTAAGATTTAAATGATAGGGTTTCTGCTATTCATTTTGTTTACTAATAATATAACACTCAGAAGTTCCAAACATATTTTTGTAAACCATGTTACCGTGTCATTCATGTATGTCCTGGCAAATGCAACACTATGGGGCAAATCCTGTCACTTTGCCCCACCCTCTTTATCACAGCGGGCCCTGCCCTCAGTGGAATGAATTATTGAGTTCCCCACAGCCTGGATGGAGGGGAATCCAGCAATGTGCAGAAGAGAGACAGTGAGTGAATAAAAAATGTTTAGTTTACTGCTTTTGCTGTGTTAACCAACAAAAATACATCGTCAAGCAAATTCAAAGTGAAGTGTTCGCAGTTGGTTTCAGTTTCATTTAGCTGTAGTGTTCAATTTGTTGTAGAAGTGGTGTCTTTTATATCAAAACCAGTGGGAATTTTCAAAGACTCTGGGATCATTAGAACAAGTCTTTCATCTGCAGTGGTAATTGGGTTATTCATTATGGGGCCATATTTGTTGGTCTTTCCAAAAAATCAGTCTCCTAGCTGAAAATTATGAGTTTTGTCAATATACTCATTGTTATAAATAGATTTAACTTTACCTATCATTTTTAAAGTTTGTATTTTATCATTTTGAAATTAGCCAGTTGTTTTTCTGTTTTACCTAGAAGGAAACACTGACTTCCAAATTGCAAGTAATCATGAGCAATTGCCGGTGGGCCTAGCTGTCTTTTAACATTTATGTAGAAAATGTTTCCCAAAGGAGGAGAAATCTTTAAGAAACCGTGTAGTTGTTGCTGGGTCAGGTGGTTTTAACCATCAAACCCAGATCAGCAGTTTGGATGTTGTCTGGAACGTCCCTCACCTCTTTACAATAACTATAAAGAAATGATTTTACACAAACAACACAAATAATAATTCTAGTGGATTCGGTAAATAGAATGGTTAAAACTGTATATTAAGGGGGAAATTATACAGTGATATAAATGGTGATGCTTTATTTGACGTCTTTCTGTTAGTGCCTGCTCCTCCCACCCTTTTCTGCTCCTTTAAGTTGCACTGTTTTTGCACATCCACTGAGCACCAAGCCAGTACAAGTATCGCTCTTCTACCATATACAATCTCTTAATAAACCTCTCTTCGGACTATGGAGTGAAATCCTGGCCTCATGGAAGTTTTGCAATTGGTTTCAATTGACTTAAGTGGAGCCAAGATTTTTACCCATCAGGTTCTACCAGTTTACACTGATTTTGGATTTTTTTGCACAGTAGGTATCCAATAAAAGAATACATTTTAAAGAAAAGGTGGAAACTCAGAATGGAATTTTTAAGTGAAACATCTGAGTTCAGATTCCCAGCTGGCATAAACTGATATAGCCCCACTGAACTCAAAGAAGCTCTGCTGATCGATACCACTTGAGGATCTGGCACATTATTGTCAAGGAAGAGGTGTTTCAAGGAACCTAGAATACTACATCAAGAACACAAATATATTCTCAAATCAGGAAGGAGTAGATAAGTTATCCACCATGCCCCTCTGGAAGGAGACAGGTGACTTGGAAACCAAATCCAGGCTGGAATATCACAACTATTTGGTTGTATTTTGGTAACCCTTGTTTCTTTCAGAATTCATTCAGGGTGCAATAAACTTTCATAACACTTTTACAGATTGTTTAAGCAGTATTTAATATTTTAAATGATCTGACTGTACTGTAAAAAAACCCACCTTTACTATCATGTAATTTGGCTGGAATCTGATTGTTCTTTTGAAGGAAATACTGACTAGTCACTTCTGCATCATTGATTATTATCTTTTTAGGAACTGCTAACAATGCGGGGGAAAGGGAATAAAGTGATGTGTTGGAGGTCCGTCAAAGACGGGATGTTCTATTACAAGGGACCAAACCCAGTAATATTGTTGTGTATACCCTGTGGGTAGGCTGACAACTTAAAAGTGCCCAGACCAAGACACTAACCATCTCGCATTTACAGTACTATGTTTGTGTAAGTTTCCCCAAAGTATTTAATAATCTGGACATTTTAATATTATCTAACAAACATCGACAGCTGTTGAATGACTATGGATAGCCATTTATTCATTTTAGCTAGGGGGAATTCATAGATATGGGCATCTGATTAAATTTCATTGTATCATTAAAGTCCTGCATGTACTCAATGCATTTAATTTCAAAATGGTTTTTTTGCTAATTAATTTTTTCTTTTTTCCAACAGCTCGATCAAGTTGTCCGCCAACGTAGCCTGTGTAGTTTGGAACTGTTCCTCTCATGTGCACAGAAGCAATTAAACACTTTAATAAAAGAAGAACCAGTCACTTCAGAGCAAAAGAGAGAAACTGAAAATCTAAACAGCAATGAAAACGTGTGATTCGTGATGCTACAAATCTGTATGCTGCAAATTACAAAATCTCTCTTCTTTTTGAAACATGGAGCTCTATCATTTGTCAAGATTGATCTGAAACAATGTTTAGTAGAAACTATCTGCAGGTGACTTCATTTGATTTTTTTTTTTAATTATTATTATGGGTTTACAATATTAGAAATAAGAAAATCATTGGAAGAAATTCTCAATATTAAACTGTGCACATGTTGTCATCTTTAAAGCCTATTATTGATATCTTAGGCAAATGCAGTGGTGATAGTAACACTGCCTTGTTATGGCTGTTTACAAGAGATGTCAGCATGTGTCCATATAATTTACTGGTATTTTTGACACAGGAAAAGGCTATGATTTGGCCCCTGATTCAGTAAGGCACTTAAGCGCATATGAAAGTCTATCCATATATCCCCCGGTACATGATCAATGCATTGCTGCACTGAGTCATAAGAATGCTGCTGAACATTTTAAAAAAATTGTTTCTGAAGATCAGTCTCCAGCAACGGAAGAGGAATGTTGAAAAATAAAAACAAACACTGCATCTTTTTACACTGAGACAAAAAAGTCTAGAAGTCACTTGTTTTGTAAAAACTAATCTGTGGTGTATATTTCTCATTTCTGTTCTTGAAAGATACTGTGATTCTACAAGTCACTTTTTCTCATTAAAGTGGAACTTCTGTAATTGACTTCAATTATAGGAAATGATACATTTAAAAATGTAGGGTCCAGTGCTGCACTTCTTACTCAGTCCCAATTCCCACTGACCCCAGTGGAAGCCCTACCTGAGTAAGGAATGCAAGATGGTGCCCTTAAAGTGCCTGATTCAAAGCCTATTTGAAGTCAATGAAAATTTGCCCATAGACTTCAGTGTGCTTTGGATCAGTCCTTTAGGCTCTGACCCTGCAGTGGAGAGCATGACGGTGGACTGCTGTGCCTGTGCACTATTGATTGTAGAATTGGGGCCTTAGTTTGTAAGATTTCAGAATCAAGTAACGAAAAATGAGAATGTTGCTCATAATTATGAATGTAAATAAATGATGAGTGGTATCTTACATAACAAGTTAGTGCCTCGGTGGGGAATCATAGACATTTATTCAGTGCAATTTTAATTGTAAGTAGACTTATTTTGCCATTGAAATTAATGAATTTGATTTTACTATAAGTAGAGCTGAGCGTGAACTGAAAAATCCAAAAATAATTTCATTTCAAGTTCACCTGAAGTGGAAAAATTTTGTTTGTTGAAACAAATAAAAAGGTGAAAAATCAATAGCTTCAGATTGAACAAAACATTTTGTTTGGTTCCAAATGATTTTTTTTTTCATTTTGCTTAGTTTTTGGGGTGTTTTTAAACATATTTTTGTTTTTAAATAAATCTAGCTACATTTTATTTTATCTCTGTACTTGGCACTGGTGCAACTGCTGCTGGAATATTGTGTCCAGTTGTGGTGCCCATGATTCAAGAAGGATGTTGATAAATTGGAGAGGATTCATAGAAGAGCCACAAGAATGATTAAAGGATTAGAAAACATGCCTTTGAACTCCATGAGTCTATCACTATATCTATTTAGCTTAACAAAAAGAAAGTTAAGGGGTGACTTGATTACAGTTTATAAGTACCTTAAGGGGAACAAATATTTAATAATGGGCTTTTCTGTCTAGCAGAGCAAGGTGTAACTCGATCCAATGACTAGAAGTTGAAGCTAGACAAATTCAGACTGCAAATAAGGTGTACATTTTGAACAGTGAGAGTAATTAACTGTTGGAACTACTTACCAAGGGTCATTGTGGATTCTCTATCACTGAAAATTTCAAAATCAGCATTGGATGTTTTTCTAAAAGATCTGCTCAAGGAATTATTTGGGGGAAGTTCTATGCCCTGTATTATACAGGAGGTCGGACAAGATTATCATAATGGTACTTTCTGGCCTTGTAATTTATGAATTTCAAGCCAAAGCCTCATTCTGAAATGAAGTGGAAATCTTTTGTTTTGAAAATGTTGAATCAAAACATTTTGAGTTTAAAAAAAAAATCATTTTTATTTTTCAGCCAAAACTATTTGCTGAATTAACAAGTCACTTTGGTCGACCTGAAATTGCATTTTTTGATGAAGAAACTATTCATCCAAAAACTTTCACGCAGTTCTAACTGAAAATGCTTCCTTTTTCACATATAATTGGCTTTCTTACTGCAATAAATAAAACCTTAAATGGTGGCGCATAAAAAATGCAAATGTGGTGAGGGAAGTTTTTTCTGACATATTTGACACATTTTTATTTAATTTTTCTGTGTTTTATTTTGTATTTAAACCCAAAATTATTCATTTCCTTTATAGACATGAATGTCCCTTAAGAAATATACATTGCTGATTTTATTGGTTGATGTTCTCTACCTTCCAGTTGATGAAAATCCAGTGTCCATGCTGATTCCTTGAGATTTGTCTGTCCCTTTTGGTACTGAGTTACAGATCCTAGCGGGTCAAAATAATGCTGGTTAGCTAGTGGAAATAGTCAAAAGGAATGGTGTAGATGAAACTGGCTCATTCAGTTTTGACTGTCTGCCCACTTTTGTTATTCAGATCACAATACTGGGTGTTTTTCTGAGCCATCAGAAGGATTCAATAGTATCAGTGATTGGAGCACATTTTACCACCTGTGCCAAGTCAACAGTCTTCTTAGCGTATTCACAACGTGTCTTGCGACCAGGATTCATCACCCAGTTTGGTCCGCTGGTTGGATTATTCGCTTGCCCAGGCCAGGCTGGTACTGATGGGGAACGCGACATGAACACTGATCCCTGCCCCCCAGGTCAACAGTTTACAATCTTCATCTTTGCATATGGCTCCCCGGACATAGTAATTCATGTATTTGTTAGCTCCAACTTCGATCCCATGGGGCTACAACTTAATCGTTTGGAAAGTACAGTTATACAAAGTACAGCTGCTTACTTTTTTAGTGCCATTTCTCACAGACAGCACATTTCACCTGTCCTCATGATCTGCATAGGCTCTTTCCAGGTGCACTTAACATATTAGTTTTACCCTACAGAGTTGTAAATGGATTATTATTTATTTGTACAGTAGATGTTACAATGACTCCAATCAGGATCAGAGGCCCATTGCTTTAGAAACATGGTCCCGGTCCCAAAGAGTTTACATTCTAATTAGAAGCAAGATGCAAAAAGTGAGCATAACAAACAATAGGAGGGAAGAAGGGATGAAGGTAACTGTAAAAACATCATGTGGTTACATAGACTGGTGATGTGCACAAATTACATTAATTCCTGACTTTACCCAAAGTAACAAAACATTAGTGGCATGGAGTCTTGTAGGTACTGCAGGTATTGCAGCAGAGGTGGGTCTTAATGAGGGATTTGAAAGGTAGTGACCTTACTAATTAGTTCCAGGAGGGCACTTTTTCCATGCAGAAAGAGGCAGAATGGAAGAAAGCGATGAAGTGTTTGTTGGAGAAGTTTACAATGCAGAGATTTCACTGGCAACCACTGTATGCTCTTTCCATCAGTTGTAACCATCATCTGCTATTTAATCTCAACACTTGAATATTGTGATTATCTCAGACAGCTGCAGGTACTTTTACCTTTGACAGATTTAGTCCTTTTAATCTCCCTCTCCAGTCTCCAAGCAAAACTGCTGAATTAATGTCTGCTGCTGAAAGTGGTGACAAATACAAATCAGAATTAGACCACAGTCATGTAAAATCAGATTGAGGATTTGGATTGCATTCAAAACCCCAAGTCTTGGGGGAGAAACCACGTTATCTTGCAGAAAAAGAGCCACCCAACATGCAAACTCTGCAGCATGTAACTATAGTAAACCCCCGTCTGCTGTATGGTTTTTTTTAAATTATTATTTTTCATCACTTCTGCGTAACTGCATTAGAACTGAGTGGTCTATAGGGGCATTTCATTTTTGTTTTTTTGCCAACTCTAGGCATGGGAGATTACAATCCTTTTTTTGTTCTGACGTACTGAAGAATAGCAAGTTCTGTGTAAATATAAAATAGATTAAAGGCCTGCTGGGTGGAACGTGGTCTGCCTCATTGAGAAACTGCTGTCATCTTGATACAATGTACACTTCTATGGTCAGGCCAAAACTCTAATATTGCAGATGGTTATGCACAGGAATTTTGGCAATCAACCATTGAAAAACAGGATGTTAACCTGACTCTTGAGAGTGGCACAGGGAACTAAAATTTCCATGTCAGTGAGTTTCCAGCTTAAAACATTGATTTGTTTATCATTTTTATTGCTAATAATCTGTAATACTTGTTACACATTGTAAGTGTTAAGAACGCTCTCATGTGTAATGAAAACTGGCTAAACGACCATAAGCAAAGGGTAATGTTAAACTGGAATGTGTCTAGGTGGGTACTGCAGGGGATCAGTGTTAGGCCAATTCTTATTTAACACCTTCATTAATGATCTAAAAAGAGGAAGTAAACAGCACACTAATGAAATTGTAGTGCATTAATTTAATTAATCTTTGCATTAATTAGTCTTAGATATCAAGCTGTGCTACTTAAACTCAGTTAATTTTCATAGTCATTTACATAATGTTTATGTGCATCCTGCACCCCACCCAGGATCCCAATACAAATTTCTCGATCAGCTACTGGATCTTACATATAGAAGCCTCTAGCGAAAGGTCACGTCCAGACAAGATTATATTTTCCACAGGCATTCTGTCTGCTATCTCCCAGTACAGTAACAATGAGAAAAAGTTTGAATATAGTTCTGCTCTGGGAGTTTAGCGTGGCATTTAGATTTCATCACTGTTTTTTGAAGCAATTCCAAACAGAGAGAACGTGTTGGTTACTTTCAGAGGATGAAGATAATGTTAATTGTTTTGAGACTTTGATGTCCTGATTCTCACGTACTTTACTGCTCCTTTGTACCACCCTAAGCTCCCCCTGGTGTTCAGTTTGACCTGCTAACATGAAAACTGTCAACCACTTTGTCCACACTAGCTAACACATGCTGAAAAATACACTTCTTTTACTAGGGTAGATGCACCATGAGACTACAAAGTGTCCTCAAAGTGGGAGCAAGAAAAACTTACTCCCACTTTACGGCCACTTTATGCTGCTAGAGCAGTGTCAAGTGGCTTTAGTGTAAATGAGAAGTAGGCCTTTAAAGTCTTTAAGAAGGAAGAGGACAGCATGGCAGTAATGAAAATTGATCAGAAAATTATAATGACTTCAGCATTCTTTTTTTCATCAGGAATTCAGTATGGTTTATAGGTTTATAGAATATTACACAGTCTGGGAGGCATTTTTCCCAGTGTATAATTATAGCCTTTAGTATTCAGTGCACTTATAGGAATAGGTTTAATAATGTTTCCTCTCCTTTGATTAGGACAGGAGTATTGGTCTAAGGCTCCAAGAAAGAGGGGCCTGTACGGTAATAAAGCTAGAGCACAGATGACAAGAAAATTGCCAACACTATTGAATATCGATTTTAAGCCATAATCAGACACGGTATAACTTCATTCAAGTCAATGGAGTTGCACCCATATACACCAAGTCTGAGTTTGCCCTTAGAGTGTGTATACTTCATTAGCTAAAGGAAGGGGGTGTGTAGACTTTTTTTGTTGTAGACATTACCTAACCAGTTCATTTGTCATGATGATGCAGTATCTAAAAATAAATGAATAAAATGCCCTCACCGTCTCACTAATATGTGGCGCTAAAGGTCAGTCTTGTTTCATACCATTTGCCACATATACACATGATATGTTTTTATGATTACTACATGTCTATGGGAAGAATCACTAGCAGGACTTTATAAAAGCGTACAGTAGCTTCCTGGGAGCACTGACGCTCAGCTGAAGGTGCTAGTGACATTGTGGTATTTGGCACCCAAAATAGAGATGATTCATTTTTTCTTTTGATCTGGTCTGTTCCAGGGTGGGTATTTTAAACTTGCTGCATAATTTTTCAGAAGAATCATTTCCTGTGATAGATGTGGTATCTGTATTTTTTAATGTCTTACATAATGCCTGTAAAATTATAGCTATTTTAATATGCGTCAGAGATTCATATTCGTTTACATAGTCTATAATTTTTCACATTTCTGACTAACTTATAAAACCAGCATTTTTTAGATTCTTTCCATTGTCCTTCGTGATTAATCTGATACACAAAGGAAGCATGAATGAATAAACACTTGTGCTAGTCCATTTTTTTCCAATCGTATTTTTAAACAGTTTGACAGTTAATCCTAGTAAAAAGGTAAGAAAAAGTTTTATAATGAACATTTCTTAGCATTTCATTGATAATTGTTTGCTATAATTTTCTTCTCATATTTGTTCCAAGCTTCCAGTGTTACTTTATCTGTAGTTTGCCTTCAAATCCCAAGTCAGTGACTCTCCCTACCTTTTCCTAGAGTTATTAAAATATTTCCCCTTCTCCCCACACATATAAAGGGCCATATCGTACCCCTCTGCACCTCCCTACAATAATAATGGCAGCAGAGCTTCTGAACAAATGAAAAGCAAAGATTTGTGTTTTCTGATTTCACTCTCAGCGAGGTTTCCAGAGTGCCATGCCATGACCATATAAGGCCAACGATCAAGTAATTTTTTAAAAAATCCTATCTGGCTGTCTGCCTATATAGTTTTTTGTAAGATTGCCATCACAGTGTCACTATCCCCTTTAAGGGGAGATGGGGCCAGGTACACCTGACAATAATTAATTAGTTACTTCCCAGCCTGAGGTCACAGGACTAAAGAAGGTCAGGTGATACCTTAATGGACACCTGGACCTAATAAAAGAACTGAGAGTGAGTTCAGTCTGGACTTGGAACCACAGGGAGCAGGCAGCCTAGAGCAGAGAAAGAGAGTCTTAAAGGTAGCCCAGAAAGGGGCTGTGAACTGGGCTCAGAGGGTGGGCTGCAGAGAAATCCCGAAGGGCAGAAGAACCTTTTTATTTGTTTGAGAAGTTTGCTACCCCAAAAGGGGTTATGTTTGTCTGTAACTTGGCTGGAGGGCTTAGCCACATATCCAGCAAAGGCCAGTGTCTGGAAAGTTGAGAAAACTAACCTCAGGGAGGAAATCTGAGGAAATCCGAGGCAGGGATTGCTGGCTATGTTATCCTCTACCAACAGGGGGCGCTGTGGGGCAGCCACACCCTATGACAGCTGCCTGTCACTGTGATATGAGAAGCTCTGTTTTTGTGGACATAATTTCATAAATGCCAGCACATAGACCTTTTACCAGCTGATTGTGCCCACAGTTGGCATATTGAGACCTTTTACAGTGAAATCCAGGCGTCAATGAAAGTTTTACCATTGAGTTCAGTGGAGCCAGGATTTTACCCCTAAGTGCTTAGCACTTGAACCTACAGTTAAATGTGGAAAGTTTTTTGTGGATGTAAATATATTTGGAGGAGTGGGGAAAAAGAGAGGCTGAGTTGAGGTCCTTTGAAGATCAGGCCCTATGTTAAGCTCTTTGGAGCAGGAACTGTCATTTGTATCGTGGCTAGCATAATCAGGCCCCCACCTGGTTGAGGCCTCCAGGCACTATTGCAATATAAATGTTTCACTAACAATAATAATGGGGATATGCTTGCACTTTCTTGTTGAAATAAGCTTCTGCTCCTCCAGTATGCTGTAACTGATGCCAGCTCTGCAGCATTCCCTGCTGGAAGGTTGGAAATCCCATTCACAACCCCAAAAACATTGACATCCAAAAGGAGCCAGTCTCACAAGCTATATGAACATCCTAGTAATGAGCATGATGATGATAGAAAGTGCATGTAGAAAAACCATAAAGTACGGCAGTTAGTTATCTATCCCATCCTGATTAACAGTCTCACCAGACAAATACTATTGTGAGGTTCTCTTACACATATGTCGTTTGTTGCATATGACCAAATCTGTAAAGTTTGTAGATAGGCTGATTGAACATTGTCTGCAAACAACTTCTTGGATCAAACCTCCCTCTTAGTTAAACCACAGTGTCCCCCATTGAGTTAATCAGTGTCACAGAGGTGTAAATGAGAGCAGAAATGCTCTTGTGTATTCAATGGATTATGAGGCAGAATGGGTCAAATTGGCTTCAATGGGAGTTGTATCCTATTGCAGCAAGACTAAATTTGGTCCATTGACATTGAAAATGTTGGTGCTGGGAGCTTGATTGGAGGAGTATTGCATGGACAGCTTGCTCGTGATACATAAAAATAGTGCTATGTTATGATGATGGACACATTCTTCTTTTTTAGTAGTTATATGTGATTTAAAAACCTTGATCTGCTTGAAAGAGAAATGGATACTGATGTCTGGCAGGTAAAGTGATCCTGATATTGTGTCACAGTTGATGCATGACCAGTTCATCTCCCCAGGAACAAAAAAGTCTAATGGCTAAGGACAGAATAACTTTCCATGTCACTATGTAACTGAAACTGTGCTATCAGCAATGACTAATGTGAGAGATAGCAGGTGAGAAAGTTTACAAAGCACAAGTAATCATACAATTCTCTAGTGATATGTATAGCTTCTAAAGAGCACTAATAACTGCAGCCAGGATCAACATTAACTTGCATTTGGTGTGATTATATATGTAGGCATGTACATTTTTCTGAACATTGTAAAACTTTTCTTAAACAAATTCTCCCACAGTATCTCAAATGACACAATGTAAGTTAGGGGGACAGTTTAGCAATGTTACAGTACATCCAGTTTAGCAAGGACCCAAACAATGGTTGTTTTGTCTGTTGAAGATCTAAGGCCAAATTTTTGTTCCATTGATTTAACACGACCAGGATTTATAACGTTATCTTTAAATTTACACAATCTTCATACAGAAGAGATGTAGCAAACCAGTTTCCAACCTGCTTAGTTTAACAGTTCAAAAAAAATGTTTTTAAATGAAAATGTTTTGTTTAAATATTACTTTTCTTGATGGTTAACCATTCTTAAAGCAAGTTGGAATCTGGTTTACAGTTTTTCATTTGGCTCTGCCAGTGTCATAAATGACTTCATTACAGCTGCCTGCAGCACTAGGCTCAGAAATGTCAATTAAAAACTTAAAAATAGATTTCATAGATTACTCATGATGAGAACTGATTCTGACTTTGTGGACTTTTCCTTGATGTGCTGAGCAAAATAGGTGCTGTTTTCCTTCAAATAGGACACAACTGGAGACCTAAACAGGTTTCTTTCTTATTACAAAAATGGCCTAGCTGTCTGTCTAATGTGGTTGCTCTTCTATGAAAAATGACTTTTAATAAAATGGCTGCATCTAACCCAGCAGATCTGTTCCCTGCTGACTTTGAAGACATAAATATTTTACTGCTTTTTACTCCTGCAGAGCTCAGACAGAGTGAGCTGGATTCTATTCTGGCTCACGCATCGTCAACAGAATTATTAACAAAGATCAACATCACCCTCTCATGTGGCAAACCCAAAGGAAGGGACTAAGGAGGAGAAAATCTATACAACATTCTCCTTGCAGTGATTTCTCTCTGTTAATATTGTTGGGAGAGGAGGGATTTCCCCTTCTGCACCCCATCAGTACAGTTTCTTGGCCTGGCTCCCAAACTGTACAGATCCCCAGGGTTCCACATGGATCCCAAGGCATCAGCAGGGGGCCAGGACTATCCACATTGGGAGGCTCTGGGTGGACTGCTGGCTCTATTGAAATCATGTGAGTTTTTTGTTAGTGACCTCAATGGGGCCAGAATGCCATCATGTGTTCAAGCCCTCCTAGTACTGTGGCTGCAGTGGCGCTTCCCTGGCATAGCTCTCTCCAAAGAGAGTCTTTGGGCTGCACCAGAGCCTACCTTTTAGAGAAGAGCCCCATCACAAAGGGGGAACCAGAGAAAGACACTGCAGCCTGGAGTCAGAGTGAGGTTAATGTCCTTCCCACCACAAATGCCCATCCTGTTCGCTCCTCCAACCTCCCCTATTCAACAGCCTATTCAAGGATTGCATGGAGTTCCACCACACACACCCCAATCCCAAGGATTAAGGCAGCGGTTCACAAACTGTGGGGTGGGACCCCAAAGTGGGTCGCAACCCCATTTTAATGGACTTGCCAGGGCCAGCATTAGACTTCCTGGGACCCAAGGCTGAAGCTGAAGCCCTAGTTCCACCACTACCCATGGCAGCAGGGCTTGGGCTCCGGTCCCCGTCTCTCCCAACCTGGGGTGGCAGGGCTGGGCTCCAGCTCCCTTTCTCCCGGGGGTCATATAGTAATTTGTTGCCCTAAGGGGACTGCACTGCAATGAAGTTTGAGAACCCCAGGGTTACTGGGATTGTTTGAACCATGAGCAAAATTCATCCTTTATACCCTAAGACACATTCCAAGCTTTTAGTCATTTCTTAGCATATTTTATTTTTATCTTGGCCTATTAATATTGGATTTTCCATAACTATCCTTTTACATATTGTGTCAAAGTAGCTGCTCATATCATATTATAATATTGAGGGGAAAGTGCTATTCAGAAAGACTTTAAATGATCACTTTTTATTTCGTTAGTGAAAACAACTGTTTTTATGATCCTGCCTGGGGGGAAATGGCTAATAAAATAGGACTTTCTGTATTTTTTTTTTATCATACAGCTATTGTTGCTTCTCACTATGCACTTTTAAGAAAGAGATTGGTACCCTAAACACCTAGAGTTGGTTGATGAGTCTAAATTATACAAAAGAATGACTTTCATCCTCCCTCTCAATTTAGGGATTTTTTTGGTTTCAAAACCTAGGTTAATTAGCTCCGTAGAATGCTAAGCAATTATTTATTAATAATTACAAATAGGAAATTCCAAAAACAACTGCTCAGGGTTCTCAGATGGAAAAACATGAAACAGACTCACATTCTTTGATGGATGTTCTAGGGGACAGGTTCTTCCAGGCCCATAGGGGAAAAGGAGCTGTTCACCCATGTTTGTACAGTCCCTGTGCCATGGGCCTTCTTCTCCATTTGAGCTGGCTCAAGCATGCGAGGGCAGGATACACCCCAAAAGCAAGCATGTAAAAAACAGTGGGCAAGTCAGGGAGTCCAGGAAGATATATCTCCCAGGGCTCCCTTCAAGGGGTGAGGCTCTGTATTGTCCCTGCAGGCTGTGTCTAATAGGCCTGTTCTAGTTCTTAATTTGGAGGAACCTGGCTGTTTTGAGACCTCCTCCTTGAGTCTTGGGAATCTCTGCTCGGATGCGCTTGCGTGCCCTTTAGGGGTCCCATTATTGCAGCTTAGTTTGATGGGTGAGCGATCCTTTGCTGTGATGGCCCCTATGGCATGGAAGTCCATCCGCTTGGGCCCACCCTTCATCACTTTAAAAAGCTATTGGAAACATTTTTAGAGCTATTCTCTACTGATATTGGTCTAGGCCTGTGAGGTCCCCACTCCCTCCGCCCATACCTCCCGCCTTTTTTAATGACCTTCTTTGCCTGATTAACATTTTATTTAGTTATGTAGCTTAGGATGTCTTATCTGTATTTCTTCTAGACAATATGTGCAGGATCCATGTGACTTCAACAGGAGTTGATGGATGCTCAGCTCTCTTGAAAACCAGGACGCTTATATACAAATAAGTGCTTCAATATGGACTTAATAGTTTAATGTTAAACACCCATGGCTGAGTTTCCCTCAGCCTGTTATCTTTGAGTTTCAGCACGTCTCCCCATAGAATTGCTGAGCATGCTCCATTCTCCATCCCTGTGCTGCAGCGCCTGAGCCGGACTTTCATGGCAGTCATTCCTTCCGTCCGCCAGGAGTTCCTGTGGTGCCAGCTACAGGAACTGAGAGCAGGGAGACTCCTTTGTGCCCATATGCTTCCACTGCTGGCCCCGGGGCAGCATGAAGGTGGAGCAGCAGCCTGACTGGAATGCAGAGGTGTGAGAACTGAGGAGAGTGAGACTAGGAGCAGATGGGGAGGAAGCGGAGACTGTCAGGGCCGTCTCAGGGGGAACAGGGCACTGGCAGAGCATAGCGAAATGTCTTGGTTATGGCAGGGATGAAGAGGCTTCCTTGCGTGGGAGAGGGAGAAGGAGGTGGGGAAGGCAAAAGGCCTGTTGCATCTCAATGGGATTTCTCTGGGTTTCAAAAGGATCCAATGTAATCTGTGCTCTAGTCTGTGACCAGCCCCCTACTTTGTTTCAGACTATCAGGCTCTGCTTTATGTTGCAATTACTGATCTGAGAAACAATGGCAAAGTCAGAGACCCTAGGACTGCGCTGGGAAGCTCAGGCCCTACCTGGGCATATTGCCATATGTCGCAGACTCCCGATATTTCTCTTGTACCAGGAAGAGGAGCACTCCATGGCAGTTGGGAGTAAGTCCCCCAATTCTTGTTATTTCACCAGTACCAAGGGAACTGACTGGGCCTGGGGAGGGGTTTCTTGGAAAATGAAGAAAGCGACCTCACCCTCTCTCCCTGAGGTGTTTCCTTCTCAGAGCTGGAGACACAATACAGCTCCCCAGTCCTCACAGTGCGGCTTGTGTGATGAGTAAATTCTTGTGGCTTACTTTCAAAGCAGTGAAGGGATGCTAGAGACCAGGCCCAAGGCTTTATGACGCTGCCTCCACAAATGGAAGACCGGACTGGAGATACTCAGTGGCCCATCAAGGTTCTGCTTCCCCAGCCTGATCTGAGAGGTGTTGACACCTTAGGAATGGGCCTGCTGGTCTCTCTTTCTTCCTGACTGGAGATTGATCATATTTGGGCCATACATTTCCAACTGTGTCAATTTGTGGGATCCCTACCTGGTATCTGTGTAGGCACATCTGCACCTCAATCTGGGGGTGCGATTTCCAGCTCGAGGAGATATACACACATTAGCTCTCATCGAGCTAGAGCACCAAAAATAGAATGTAGCTGCAGCAGTGTGTGGGGTGGGAGGTGCTAGCCACCCCAGGTACGTACCGCTGAGACCACAGACACGTACTCAGGGTGACTAGCCCCTCCCACCATGCACACTGCTGCAGTTATGCTCTATTTTCAGCGCCCTAGCTCAGTTGGAGCTAGCATGGGTGTGTCTCCTCAAGCTTGGAATCATGCCCCCAACTCAAAGTGTGCATACATGTCCTTTGTTTTGCATATTTGTAGGAAAATCGCAACAGAGGATGAGCCACATCCTGAGGACTCCTGGCATCAACAGTGTCATTGTGTCCTTACAACATACAAGTCTTGCACCTGGTAAGTGGCCTGTGGAGGTTTCCTTCTTCATCAGGCCTGTGTGTTGATATTGAGCTGAGTGGGAGGGAAGGTCGATACAGCGCAGCCCAGTTTCCAGGGCTTGGGATCAGCCTTAGGGTTATCCTCAAGGGTAATTCGGTGTGTCCCCAGCCCCTGTTCTGTAGGATATTTGAGGTGTAATAGAATATCTTCCTTCCCAAGCACTGATGTGATGGGCAATGGGAATATCCTTGTTTTCCTGCACTCTCCTAGGAAATGTTCTGGAGTAAAAAGTATCTGTTGTGTGGCTGCATGTACCCTGCAGAGGGGGAGGGTATGAAGGGTAAAGGGCAGTTCCATTATCAAGTTCTGGGGTAACTTGAGAGAGAAATCGGTCCATCCCCATTAGTTGAACTGGATGGTGTTCGAGGTGTAGTACAGTGCAGCCCCCATCTCAAGCCCAGGGAATATAAAGGATAATGGCCCAATCCTCATCCGCACTTGCAGGCGATTTCACTGTATAATGGCTTCATACCCACTGTAGTCTCATCTGTCCTCTCCTTTTCCCTTTCCCCACACAGGATACATTTCTGTGGAGCTGCCTTAACTTGATCAAGCTGCATCAGGAAAGAACTTTGTTCTGGGATCCAAAGCTCACAATAATTCTGAGGCCCCCAAAGCACAAGAGTTCCTGCCAGAGCTCACACTTCCTGGTGGCTGGCAAGTATCCAGTGATGAAGGCTGTAGCCATTCCCATCAGTTAAGGAAACAGACTTTGATTTTCTTCCACAAATTCCACTGAGGCCTTTCCTCAGCGTTCTGCCCTTCTCCATCCAGCATCACAAATGATCCCCTTACCTCTTTGAATTATGATTTCCTGACTTATTAAGGGTTGGGTTCAAGGCGTCTGCACAATACATAAGGGGAATCCCAGCAGCTGTTCCAACAGGAATCCCTCTCAAGCAATATCAGCATCGTGGCCTCTGGAAACCTGCCTGGTCAGTCGCTCTCTATTATGGAGCTCATTAGCTGGTTCCATTCCCTCAGGGCTGTGGGGAAAGCTCCACTGTGAATTCACTTCACTTCTTCTCTTTAATTACTATTGGTACTTCAAGTCCAAATAATACCTGTCTCCTTCCCTACTGTGTTTTTGCCCATCTCTTCAGTCTGGGATGCCCTTGCTATCTTTTGGTATGCCTCCATCATACTAATGCCCTCTCTATAAGGTTGGCAGTATTACCAACCCCAGGCATTCCAAAATAATGAAATTGGCCTAAAAATCACGAGATTTAATAACTGTGGGCTGCTTCTTTTTGCCTTCTGGTATTTGAACCTTTTGGATTCATGTTTTCATGTGTAACAATGAAAGGAAACTTACTTTTTTTGTTAAAAGATTTTCATGAGATTCCAGGAGATGGGGCTTTAAGAAAAACACCAAAAAGCACAAGACTCTTGATAAAATCATCCTCGAAAGACTGGCTTGGATCAGTGGCTCATCTGACAGAGAATGGCACACTGCAGAAAGTTAGGGCTGTCTGCCTGTGTCACTATGCTATTAACTTCAGTGGAACAAGGAATTGGCCCACAGAGAATAAGAACTTGGTTCTGATCTCATGCCAGTTTTACCTTGTTATTGGCTTCCAGTGACTTACTTCTGAGCTTACACTGATGTTACTAGCTGTGAAGTTACTTCTGATTGATGTGAGTGCAAAGTGAAGCTTGAGGTGCAGATTTTCCTGCTTTCGGAGCTTTAACTTCTTGAAGAGATTGATGGTTTTTAGCATTATTCAGGAGTGTGTGCCTCTTTCTCACACATGCACTCCACTGCACCATGGTACAGCTGGGAAACAGAGGGATTTTAGTCCTGTTTCAAGTGTAAATCTCTGTAATCTTAACTGGAAGTGATTTACTGATACTTCTGGATTCACTGGGCAGCCCATGTATCAAGAAGTGCAGTCACCCCTGCCTTTAAACAGAGTGCACAAGGCTCACCAGTTCCTGTAAAAACCAGGCAATCCTCTATTAATCATTTTTCCCCATCTTTCAGATAGTTTGAAGACGCAGACCTCTTGAATAGTGAAGTGGCCAGTGATTAGACAGCTCAGACACAGATAAGACAAAAATGTGGAAAACAAGTACTGCACACAGAGTGCCCAAATATTATTGACGATCCTGTTTATGGAAGGGATTCTTCACAGTAGGAAGTCCAAGCCTTACATATTTGTAGTTCACATCAAAACACAAGAGAAATGTCTAGAGATGATATGACCAAACAGAGAAGAAAATATTTGTGGTAACTGTCTTGTAAAATTTGGCAGGATTAGTTAACATGAGATTTCTAATGACCTTAGCAGAGCACTTGGCATTTGGGTTCAATAGAGAAATGCCGTTTTGCTATTTCTTTAGATTATGCAGACTGCAGATATACTTGCAAATCTAATCATGAACAAAGGTTAAACATCAAACACACATCATTAATTAACACTTAATAGTGGTCATTAACATGGTGAGTAGTTGATTAGGGTGGTAGACAGCTGTGTTATGGGAAGGTGGAGCGTATCCAGGGTTTCCTCTGGACTAAGGATGATATGCTGAACTTCAGGGCCACCCACGTGTTTTTGTGAAATGGAAACTATACTGTAGGATCACTCAAAAGGTTAATGTGGATGTGACATACATTAGTAGGGATGCCACTGTCTTTCAACAACCACTGTAGGCCCCAGTCCTACAAGTTGTTCCATGTGGACAGAACCCAGAGCCCCACTGACTTCAGGTGTAGGAGTCCTCATGCATGGAGCAGCTTGCTTTATCAAGGCCATAAACAGTGATAGTATGAAAACATGAGGATCCAGTCCTATTCACAGATTATAAATATACACAGTAATCATTTTGCTGGGCTGTCAAACCGCTGAAAGATAAATTGTTTATAAAAACAGTCTGTTTTGGGCCATTCTTTCCTCTCTTTCTGTCATCTCCCTTTCTTCTTTTCCACCATTTCATTCCATTCCTATCTGTTATACCCTTTGCCTCCTCCTGTTCCCTCTCAACAGGCCAGCAGGGCTAGTCTCCCCAGAACAGCTGTAACATACTTGTGTTTACAATGGAACAGTTCTGATTCACTGATTTGCTCTTGTGGATTAAGGTGCTATTTGGTTTCAGTAAGGTCATCAGAATTTGGTCAAAAGGTCTGAGCATTATTTTAGGGAGAAGAGTGTATAAAGGAGAGAAATCTTTTGAAATAAGAGAAGCATCCCGCTCTTCTGCTTTTTTTAAAATAATTTTCCCTTTCAGAAATTTCACAGACCCATTTTCATTGCTTCCCCGCTTTCTGTCTCGTATACATTTTCTTCTATCTCAGCTGAAGAGGTTGAGGCACTGAGGCAATATTGGTTGCTGGCAAAATTCAAGGAACCAACCAGAGTAGAGTGACCAGAGTAGAAAGTTTTGCATACTCACAGTATGATTACATAGATGTAACAATTTACTTGCATGGAAATAGATGCTACATCTAGACTGCTGTGCTTTTGTGGGCTGATGTCCAGTTTTAGCCAAACAGAGTACAGGGATTCCCAGACTGTGCATCTAACAATAAATAACTATTTAGTGATTATGCAAAACAGGCCCCTACAATCAAAAAAAGATCTGTGAGGAAATCAATGGAAAAGGGAAAAAAATCTAGTCAGTTATGTATCAGTAACTATACAACTCTGCACTTTGACTGGCTGAAATATTCCAAATTAAGAAATGCTGTTCAATGAAATACTGAAGCAAAATTGAGAATGTTGCTAACCATGGAGATCATTTACTCCAACACCATGAATTATTCCTAATGGTAAAATGGTTATTCCTAATGGTAAAATAAAATACAATTTACAACACTAAAAAAACCCCAAACATTTGTCTTGCCCTTTGAGAGTCTGAAAGCTCAGCTCTGCTTTCAAATGTTCCCTTAAGCAAGTGGCATTGCAGAGAAACCATAGGCGGTGAAACCTTCCACAATGATACAAGTGGCAGGCCCAGTGGTGTTGGATATCTACAATATATTCCAGTAGGAACACGAAGGGGACTGCAAACTACTAGACCAATCCATTCAGAAAAGTGAAGAATACAGAGAGTCACAAAGACTTTCTCTTGGGAAAGGGACAATTTCTTCACATGAAACTAGCTGCCAGGTGAGACCATTGACCATTTATTTCAGGCCTATGTGATGAAGCTAAGCCATGTGAATTTGAACAGCTGTCAGAGGGACTCCTGAATCATTTGTGTATGATGTAATTGGTAACCAAGACAAAAATCAGGTTGTTGCCTGATATGGGCTTGACTTCACAGACAGCTGTAGATATTAGCAGGGCAAGTGAAAACTGTGCTTCCCAAATGAAAGTGCTATCATGTAATGAAAGAAATGAAGTGTATCCAATTAAAAATGTGCACTGGGGTACAAAAGTAGAATACAAAGGTAAACAAACTGCAGAGTCCAGATTTTGCAATAGAAGTGGAGGTAATACCAAGACTATGCAAAAGGTGGCCAGCCCAAGATATGCACTGTCATGCTTTCAGTGAAAGCAACCATTTTGCAGTTGTACTGCTGTCATGACAAACTCCAAAGAAGTACATTTAATGAACATAGAGGTGGAGGGCAAAAACCACTGCTGGTGATACAGAGACAAAGTGAATGTCCAGATAGATACTGGAGCTGGAAATGTCATCACTGTAAGTGCATATGAACTGATTAGTGACCTTTTACCATTGAAATCAGGGAGACGATACCTGAGCATGTTTCAGTGGATACTGATCCCAGTCATGTGGGTTGGGCCAGAAAATTGTCAGTTTCTTACTAGTAGTCCTTTGTGTCATAACTTTGTTACAGTCAGCAGGCATTGGAAGCATAAGACTAAATAAACAAAGAGAAATAAAGTTGTTTAGAAATGGAAAGAGAGAGAGCCAAGTGATGAAAGGATGCATTTAATATGGAGGAAGTGAGATTAGCTCATGGACTTCTGTGGTGGGGTTGCTCTACTCACCGCTGGACGGCACTACCTCCTGGCAGTTCTGGGGATTAGCTTGGTCAGGCCAATGCCCCTTCTAGTGGTTACATCCTCTCAGTTTCTCCTCTGCAGCCCTTCTCTCACTCTGGGAACTGCAGCGGCCTCTTCGTAATTCAGCTGGCTAGGTCACTGTTGTGGTTTCCCCTTCTGGGGGAAGTGTATCAAGGTTCCTGCTTTCCAGCAATCTGAGTCGATCTTCTGCTTCACTGCCTCACAGGGCCACTCCAGCAGTGGCTGGCAGGAAAACCCAGATCCACCTTTACTCCAGGTTCCAGCTCAGGGACCCTCTACACAGCAGCCAAGGCCCAAAGGCTCCTGCACCTTGCTGCCTTTCCCTGAGCCACTTCCATACCTCCTGGCCCTCCCCACTTCTCTGGGGTTGCCAGTCTCTTCACTGCCTCCTCCCGGGGAGTAACTTTAGGCAACTCATCTTTGCAGCCACCCAAACACTCCTCCCTTCTCCCAGGGAGTGACTGCAGACTTCTGCCTGCCACCTTCTCTGCTTCCAATTTCCTGTGTTTTGGAAAAGCCCCGCCTGTCCCCTGCAGGTGAGCTTCTCTCTAATTAGCTGCCTCCAGCGTAAAGCAGTGTGTGACAGGGGAGAACTGATGAAGTAAGAAAGGTTGATTGAATGGAGATTACAAAAGGAGAGATGAGTGGGAAAGTGGGATAAAAGAAAACAAAATGGTGGTCATGGTCAGCAAGGGGAAATTCTGAGGCAGATCAGAAAGAGATCATAGTAGTCACTCAGGCGGAGAGGGAACAGAGAGACCAAAAAGACGAGCTTCTATGTAACAGTCACTTTCACCAGCAGAAGATGGTTCCATTTTATTAAATGGGAAGAGAGAAGTCATTCAAATAAGATTGAAAAGGAATTGATTTCCAAGGCTTCTTTTAATGATTCCATGATGTTCTACATGCATCTGTCACCTCTATAATGTTAATTTATTAGAAATTGGCTGAGGAGGCAGGGTTTGGGTCTGTGTTCATCCAGTCTATTGTTCAGGATTTGGGTTAAGAGTAAGGCTGATTAGAATTGCTTTTGGATAGAAAACTGAGGTGTCAATTAAATAAATTACTTTGTAAAAAGTGTGTGCTCTCCAGGGAAAATGTTGAGTTTTCATTGAAAACTTTTTGGCTGAAAACTTTTAGTTTTAGGTTGAAAATCTTTTTTTTTTTTTTGGACAAATAGTTTAAATTTTCCATGGAAAGATATACGGTTTCCGGACCAGCTCTAGTTCTGGCCCGAATCAAGTTTAAGATTCTAGTTCAGGATTGATGGGATCAAAATCTCACAAACTCCTCTCTAGGTATTCTGGCCCAGCTACGATTGCTATATTTCTGCCATCTAGAATTGCTTCTTGTTTTGAATCTCCCTCATAACCATTACCTGGAAGTGTATTTGGATCATGGGATTAAACTCTGCATTGTTGTTTTCCTCCTTCACATCCACCCAAAAAACTCAGATTTCTGGCTTCCATTTTGATTGGTGTCTATATGTGATTAAAACCCTCCTGACTTTGCCTCAGTCTTATGACTTAATGTCCCCTGGGGTTGTGGTGGAGAAGAGGTTAGTGTGCTTATGTAGTCTCTTCAACAGAAGTTATATTTTTATTTTTATTTTTATTTTCTTTTACATCTGTTTCTGGCCACTGTCAGACACAGGATATTGGACTAGATGGATCTTGGGTCTGATCCAGTATGGCAATTCTTATGTTCCTAAATATGCACTGCTAGCTTCTTTTTCCCTTTTGGGATTGCCATGGCGAAATCATCTCAACCATAAATAATATTGTTGATTCTAATCCAGTGTCACAGCTACTCACAAGGTACCCACACGTTTAACGACAGGAAGAATGTGTATATTTACATCAGAGGCTTTATGGCATTCAGCTAACCATGCAATCTAACTGGGAGACTGTGCTGTCTAATGCAGGGGGATTAGAGTTCCAGGAGCCTGAGGTTTTGTTCCAGCGTCACTCTGCCAGTGAGTCAATGTGTGGCTGCTTCAAACCATTTTGTGACTCAGTTTACCTATGTGTAAAAAATGCATAAATTATCCACTGTACCTCACAAGAGTGTTTTGAGGTTGAAATGGTGTTTTGAGAACACACTGTGGTGCTTACTCAGTCAAATACTATTGATAAGCAGCATTTTCAGGCTGTCCGCCAGAGAAGTAAACAAAATGGAGTTTTTAAGGCTGCCACCCGCATGAATAGTATGCTTGCAACACTCCTCCTTCTCTATCGTCTGTTTGGGTTTATTCATAGTCATACCAAATGAGTGTGGAGTGAAATAACTTGATAATGAGTATCATTAAGACAGGTATAAACACATAAACCTTTTAAGAAAACCTTTTCCCCCCATCAAAATTTTGGCAGGGGACGGGGGCAGCAGGATATTATTTTTTTGTACACCATATGTAGATGTAGTGAGTAAATGTAAGCTTTGTCCTTTTTTTTTTTTGGTCCATTAGGAGTTATGCGCCATAGCGATGTATAAACAAGAGGTGACCATTTATGCACGGCAAAAAGAGGTTTCGTGAATTATAGAAAAACAGTAAATTATGTGGAAAAACCCATTTCACACTCTGGAAGGGATAGAATCACTACCTGAGAAATCCAGATTACAATGCACTGATTATTTTTAGTGAGCAGGTTGGGTATGGTGAGTGGTGAGATAGTATTCTGAAGAGTTGCAACAAAGCCCTCTAATATTTTTCAGGAGAAAGAACACTTTAACGGCTTGCTTCAGTGTGGCTCATTGACGTGAGTGCCAAGTGTGTAAACAAAGCCCTGGAAGAACTGGCAAGCGTATAGAAGGTCAAACCCCAAAGTGAGTGTTGTTTTTGAGTAGCAGCTCTAGCAGAAGACTGGGCTGGGGTAGTCAATGGTTCTGTGCACTGCAGGTGTTGAGCAAAGGACGCAATAACCATTTGCAGCCTAGTAGACTGATAGTAAGCAACACAGCACATCTGTGCTGTAGGAATCGTGCTTTGGTGGTACACGGCAATCAGATCTCTGTGGGTGAACCTTGCACCCATCTGGAGTCCCATCGACTTCAATAGGGCTGAAAGGTCTGCCCACCACAGATGTGGTCATAGGATTGGCGGCAAATGCTTTTAGGGAGTACGTAAGCTTTTCTTTTCTTTTGCTTTCAAGAAATAGCTTCCAGGAACAACTGGAGCTTGCTGGTGCTGTACTCCAGTCTACATTGCCCTGCACCTGTGCAGATCCAATTGCTCTGTATTTGTATGTATAATTTCTAGTTCCGAATAGCACCTCAGACCATACAGTAGTGGAAGGTTATGGCACTCTCAAGTGGTTAAATTCACTTGGCTTTCAGATATCTTCCTGGTATAACACTAGGTGAGGCACGGTGATCACCAAAAATTAAAGAAGCATAAATGTTCCAGTGGCGGCCTGGAACAGTGCTCATCTATTAGCAAATAGAATGGAATGGATTTGGAATATGGAAGTTTTGAGTCTCATCAGTTAGCATGAAGTGAGCTGGAGAAATCGAATGATTTGATTTTTAATAAGAATTTCAAGAGAAATCTCTGTAGTAAAACAAAAATCATTGAACTTGGAGGAACCTAGTAGTAAAATACTTACGTGCATGTGTCCAGGCATGCACAAAATTAGGAGTGATAGCGAGAAAGCTGCATATCCATATGTTCTATGATCAAGTGCACAGAGCCTGGTTTCTCACCACCTCACATGCTAGTGTGTCAAGTGGATATAAAGTGAGACCTCCAGTGTGACTACACAAAGTGCAAGGCAGTGGAGAATCAGGCCCATGATGTAAATAATGTGCACTCCTTTGAGCTGGGAGTCAATGGTGGAAAGAAGAAAGTTGGGGGTTGGCTTATACTAGATAGGAGGAGTCCAGACTGCTAAAAATAGCCCTTACATTAGTGGTGCCAGTGGCTATGCTGTGTCACAATTTGGAAGAAAAGGAGCTGAGATGCCCATTTGCCCCCATTATGCTTTTTGTTCATTATCATCATTCATCAGGTGCTGTGTCACATTTAACATTTTCCATCCCTTTTTGGCCATGTGGTCTGGTACTGCTCAACAGCAGCAATCTGTTGATTCTGGACCGCTGTCTACTACTGGCTGGCACACCAGGCTGCAGGGTGACTTAACTGTGGCAGACAGACGGAATTGTTTCCAATGTACACCTAAGGAGGCCCTCAGTAAAGCAAACATTGATTTTGGAGGGGTGGGGTTTTTTTCTACCTACCTGCTGCCAGAAGGCTGTAAATAGGATCCCTATATTTTTCCCTATTAATATGAACCCATATTGAAACTCAGAGACCTGGCTGATGCATTGCTGGAAGCCTGCACAGTACTAAAAAAGCCGGTCCACACCAGTTGTTATGGACCAGGTAGAATGAGCTAAGGCATTGGAGGCAAAGCTGAAGTCCATGGGTGGCCTGTTACTCCTGGTTCACTGGGTTCATCCTGCCTTGATGGACTAACTCCCACTATTATAAATCATACAGATGTGATTTTCTTCCTGAAGTAACTTGTTTGCTTTCTTTATTTGGAAAATGTCAGTAACAGCACTCTCGACAGCCTCTGCAGTTGAACTTGCCATAACTGAAGCTTACTCAAGAATGTTTAGTCTTAACAGTGTGTGGTTTTCTTTAGTGACTTCTGAACCACATTCTGAAGAGAGACGTGCTGAAGTATGGTAAATACACTTCCAGATAAGCCACTGGTATCTCAGAAATAACCCTCTTCTCTCAAACAAAGGCAAGCAACACAGCTGAGGTGCCCTGTCTCCTGCAGACAGACAGACAGACACAGTTTCTTTCTTACTTTCTTTATTTCTCTCTTTCTCAATCCAGGGAATGGTTTAGAACAGAGAAACTATTTTTAGAATAATCAGACAGCTCATTCACAGTATTATTTATATTTAAGCTGAAAATATTTATAATTTCACTGGACCAAAAAAAAAAAATCAATGTTACTGGCGAAAAACGGTGCTTACAATAAATAAGACAGTTTATTTGAAGCTGGCACTAAACACCCATAGGAAACAATGGCTCTTCCCTTTAAAAACAGAGAAAAAAATAGCAAAGCAAAGACATCTATTCAAAAGTGGTTGCCTGTGAATGGCTCTCAGAAGTCAGCTATGTTCTGTGTTGTGCAGCAATAGCTAAGGGATTGCTTGGGATGAGTGAAATGCCCAAAGGTGCCTGTTTGGAACTTTTTTCTTTGAATCATTTTATTTGCAATATGATAGATGGCTGTAACTGATTACTCTCTAGCTAAATGGCTCTGTGGTATTCCAAACTGTATACTCTGTAGGGGTGTCCCAAGAGAGAGAGACCGACTGCTCACATCTCTAATTTTTAAGAAGGAGTAATTGTTACTATGTTTTTATTCATATGTAGTGATTGTCAGAATCAATATGGCGCTTCAATCAATCTAAATGTTCAGTGCATGCTTTTCCACTGTGCACTCAGGGCCTGAATCAAAACTCATTGAAGTGAATGGAAAGACACTCATTAGCTTCAGTGGGCTTTGGATGAGCCCTAAGCTTGCCTTAACACTTCATAAGTATTCTCATATTTTGTTTGTAATGGATATGTGTATGGGAATGTGTAGGGCTGTGTGCTTCATCTGTCCCTTTTCAGACTGATTCCACTTTCCCAACTAAGCTGTAATCTCGCAGAGACTAGTGGAGAGTGGAGGCTCATGGGAGCAGGAAAACTTCCAAAAAATATTTTGCATCACCCTTATTTCAGTTCATAAAATCTATCAGTCTAAAGCTAGAAGGGACCATTAGATCATCTAGTTTGATCTTTTGTATAACACAGGCCATTGCATTTTACCCGGTTACCCCTGAATTGAGCCCAATAACTTGTCTTCCAGAAAGGCATCTAGTCTTGATTTGAAGACTCAGAGATGGATAATCACCACTTTCCTTGGCGGTTTGTTCCATGACCACTGTTAAAATTTGTGCCTTATTTCTAAATTGAATTTGTCTGGCTTTAATTTCCAGCCATTGGTTCTTGGCATTTACTTCAGCCCTTAAATCATTTTTGTGACTCTTCTTGCACCTCTCCAGTTTTTTAACTTTCTGTTTAAAAATCTGGACAGCAGAACTGTACACAGTATTCCAGTATTAGTGTCACCAGTGCTGTCCGCAGCAGTAAAATCACCTCCCATCTCCTACTCACTAATGGGCAAAAGCAGAAGCAGAACTGGCTACAGCATCAAGACCAAGATCAGAAACATGTGAGGGGAGGGAGCAGTGGGTTATTATGAGAACAAGAGGAAACTCAAAAACCCCCCAAAAAACAAAAACCCACCCCACAAGGTATTTACAATAGCTATAAGGAGATATTTTAGATGTAGAATATAATTAACCTTTACATTGCCAAACAATATTAAGACTAATACATCTGAAAAGAGATTTGCTCCCATGACTAACAATGACACCTGTTGTACTAGTTAGGATAAAAATTGCAAGTCCATCAGCTGATCACCAGCAGGGGGCAGAGAGAATTATCATTATTAGGCCTATGCAGTAATAGTGGCTGGATACATTGAGTTTGTTTCACCTTCCTCTGAAACACCAACTATAAGACAAGCTATTGAACTGTATGACCTTGGTCTTTTTCAGTATGGCAACCCTCATTGCATATTTTTAAAACTGGCTACTCATGGTCTTTTTCAGTATGGCAACGCTCATTGCATATTTTTAAAACTGGCTACTCTTTTGACCAAAATGATTGCAATGTGATGCCAAAATAAAACAAGGATGATTTGGCAGGAGACAAAAAGCTCACAGATAAGTCCAAAATCATGGGGAACTGGGTGTAGAGTCAGAATCTGGGGGGGGGGGGGACATGGGAAATCGCAGCATGGACAAAGGAGAGACAAGAGGGATTATAGAGGGGAAATCTAATAAACATCTTAGCTGTTTGTATACTAACGCAACAAGTATGTGGAATAAACAGCAAGAACTAGAAATACTAGTGAATAATCACAAATATGACATAGCTGGCATTACAGAAATTTGGGGAATAATTCATGTAACTGGAATATTGGTATAGAAGGGTACAGCTTGTTCAGGAGCGACAGGCAGAGAAAAAAGGGGGAGGTGTTGCTTTGTATACCAACGATGTACACACTCGGACTGAGGTTGAGATGAAAGTGGGTGGCAGACCTGTAGAAAATCTCTGGTTAAGGATAAAAGGGGTAAAAAGCAAGGGTGATGTCGTGATAGGGGTCTACTATAGACCATGCAATCAGGAAGACGAGGTGGATGAGACTTTTTTAAAACAACTAACAAAATCATCCAAAACACAGGACTTGGTAGTGATGGGGGACTTGGGCAGGCTGCCTGTTATTGATCTTGGGCATGGTGCTCTCAGTGCTGAGATGGCTGGGCTCCATCATCTCCTGCACCCTGCCCATGTGGAAGGTGATGGCCTTCATCGGCAACAACATCATGGTGGCGCAGATCATCTGGGAGGGGCTGTGGATGAACTGCATCGTGCAGAGCACAGGCCAGATGCAGTGCAAGATCGACAACTCCAGGCTGGTGCTGCCCCAAGGCCTGCAGGCCGCCCACGCCCTCATGGTCATCTCAGTGCTGCTGTCCGTGCTGGCGTTGCTGGTGAGTGTTGTGGACACCAAGTGCACCAAGTGCATGGAGGACGAAGGCTCCAAGGCACGTATCATGATTGTCTCCAGAGCCGTCTTTGCGTCTCCAGCATCCCCTGCCTCATCCCCGTCTGCTGGTCATCCAACACCATCATCCAGGACTTCTACAACCCGCTGGTGTCCGAAGCTCATAAGAGGAAGCTGGGGGCCTCCCTCTACGTCGGCTGGGCTGCCGCTTGGGTGACCAGATAGAAAGTGTGAAAAATCGGGATGGGGTGGGGGGTAATAGGTGCCTATATAAGAAAAAGCCCCCCAAATCGGGACTCTCCCTATAAAATCAGGACATCTGGTCACCCTAGCTGCCGTGGCCCTGCTGGTTCTGGGGTGTGGCCTCCTCTACTGCACCTGTCCCGAGAAGAGCACCAACTTCAGCACCCATTACACCGCTGCCGTCTCCCAGCCCCACAGTGACTACCCCAGCAAAAACTGCGTCTGAGGGGCAAGCGGCCTGGGGTTTCTCAGCGGGGGCAGGTGGAGGGTGGAGCCCTCTCTCCGCATGAAACTCCCTGTTGTAAAGCTGGCTGGTTTGGGGGTGGACCAATGGTCCTGGCTCCTTTGACTCCTTTCACGCTGGACCAATGGTCCTGGCTCCTTTGCTGGTACAGTTTAACGATTACCCCTTTTCGGAGAAAAGGGTGATGATTGCTTTAAAGGGAGGATGTGTCTGGCATCAGTGCAGAAATCCATCTCTTGATACAAGCAGTCTATGCAACCATTGGCCTGTATTTAATCTGCCTTTGGTGGTTAAGAGTATTTAAAGGGGTGTGACAATTCTTTCCATATATAGATGCCTAGGACTTCCTCGGCCCTTGAAAATCAGGGTTATAATCCCGGTATTGACACAGAGAGTCTGCTCTGCATGTTGGGTCAGTAGATAATCTCTTCCTGGTGATGGCTGATGATCAGGGGTCCATATCTGATGATGTTATCTTGATCAGCTGCTTTCATTACTGTGGGTCATGAGATGTTGGTTCAGTTGTGGTCCCTGGTGAGAGTGAACAGAGTTGCCCACAGGAGGCTCCATTCCTTTCTGGTGGAGAGATCCCAGAAGGCATTGTTGGGTATATATCTCTTATCTCCTCTGAAAGCACAGGGTTCTTTATTGTCATTCCAATTCCTCTGTGTGTATGTGACTCTCTTGGATTACCATCTGAAACAGTCTCATGTTGGAGGGACAACTTCAAAAGGTGAGGGGAAGTTAAATCTCCATGCTCAGTCAACCCATGTCTTCTCAGTGTAAATGACTAGCAAGGATGGTGATGGTTTTTGTGTTGTTTTCCCTTTTGAACTTGAAATTGGACAGAACTCAATACCTAATTTGAGATAGACCAATGAATTTCACCTGAGCTGAATTCAATCTAGTGATCTTCCTGTGAACATCTCCATATCATATTAGCTTCCCCCCCTTACTTCTCTTTATAAACAAAAAAAAATCAATAAAAAGCTGTGTGTCAAGTAATCCTGCAGTTTAGAAGTGTCTCTAACAGTTCATACTGAACGTGTATCCCTTGAAAGACTTGGGTATAATATTTGGGTCTAAACTAGAGTTTAAAATGGCAACATGTAATTGCTAACTGCCAGGGAAGGACACACACAGACTATATTTAAGAATAACCTATTTTTCAGTGCAAAGGAATCCGGAGCTATTTTGACATGTTGATGTCTTGTAATGGAATTAATAGATGGGCAGTGAGAAGTCATATTTTTTTCTTAAAAACTATGATTTTTGTTTACATACCCAGATGAAGTTTAGCATTGTGCAGTGTCCTACTCATCTTTTCCTTTCCACAATTTTGTCTCATTTCTGTGTTGCTTACATTCTGGTTAATTTCAACTAGCAGAATGTCCAAGACAATTACCTCATTGTCTCTTGTCTAGAAGTGAAGGTATGGAATAAATAATTGTTTTATTAATGAAAAGATGCTACTAAAGCTTCCAAGAGGCATTAGCAGGTGTGATAAACTCAGGACAGACATCTGCAAGGAGGGCTCGGTGGGTAGAAAACAGTCTCAGAAGGTTAAAAGGTTCTCCTCCCTATCAATTGAGGAGGGGTAACTACAGGTCAATCAGGTTGAGCTGAGAAGGGGTTACCAGAGAATTAATTAGGATCACCCCAGAGGGAGTTACCTGAGGTCAATTAGCATCAGCTGATTCCATCTAAGGGTTGCCTGAGTCCTTTTTAAACCCTCCTGTGTTGGGAGAAGAGGTGGGGAAGAGAGAGAGGAGGAGTCAAGCTGCTAGTAGGTGAGGAGCAGCAAGACAGTGAGCCTCACTAGGAGGGAAGGCTGCATTCCCTCCCAGAAGGGAAGAAAAACAAGCCCAAAAGACTGGCTGAGAGAAGGAGCGGACTGACTCTGTGCATCCTAGAAGGACTGTTTTACCCAAGCCTTTCCCACCAAAGCTAAAAACAGCTGAGGCTGGTGAGACCGAGAAGGTACCTTGCCACATAGGCAGGATGAAATGAGCAGCTACAGTGCACTTATCAGCTTGTGCATATTTTGAAATAAATGAATATATATAAAAAATTGCTTCAATCATTTAAAACATAAATCTGATGTTTTGGAAGAATAAGATAGGGAGATAACAACCCTGGGTCTGGCTGAGCTTTGCTTGTGGCATGACTTGGATTGTTGGGGTGGGTGGAAGGTGGCTTTAAGCCACCTTTATGCTCCCCGATCATTGGCCTGAGTGGGGATCAAGTAGTCCCAAGGTGAAATTTAGAGTAGCCTAAAGGCTGCCCCAAGTTACTCTGTCTAATGTGGACCCCTTGGTATTGCTCAGTTGGCTGAGTATCACCAGAGTGCAATGTGCTTTGGCTGCCTCCTCCCACCTCTAGCCATCTTCTCTTCTTGCCTCTCCTCATCCACAAGACTCCTCCTATGCAGAGGGTAGAGAGGGGAAAGCGTAAAATCATCTATGCTGGCTTTCCTGCTAATACAGTTCTCTTGTATAAATATGTTTTCAGCTTCTGTGCTCAGGCTGCTAGCAGCAAACACAATTGTTAAGGCTGTCGAACACTTTCTGTTGTAACCCTCTATTTCACTGGATCTATGTCTGTAACTTTCTGGAAACTTCACCTTTGGAGCTAAATATTTTGTTCTTGGTCTGCTTGAAGCTGCAAATTTTTTTTGCCAAGTGGGAGTAAAATCTCAGCTGCGATTGTTGAATAATGGCTGTGTGTTTAGAATCTCATTCCCCGCAATAACCATGGCTTTTTTTCAACATGGCTGCAGAAAGAATGACAGAACTGTGAAGTTTGGCATCGTCCTCATTGAGGACTAACATCTTTGCTTAGTGTGATTAAAACTTGGTTTGATATAACAAAGTTATGGCCCTTTGAAGACTGCAGGTATGTGCAATTAAAGCCATATGTACTGGACATGTGTGCACATCCTGAAATTATATCACTGCAAACACTCAGGTCAAAAGTGCTTAGATCGTTAAGTGCGCACTGGTTGGTTCGAAGAACTAAAGAGCTTAAATTCAAAGAGATTACACAAGCCTTATTTTTATTTCTTCTAAAAAATGTAGGAAATCCCATGCAAAATAATAGTATAAATGCAGTGTTCAGTTTTCAAAGTTAAAACAAAAATAGGCAATGTAAAAGGTTTCCAATGGCAAGGTTAACTCACTCCAGGTGGGCAAATGGAGCTAGATTCAACCAGGCAGCCACTGGGTGGTGTAAATTACACTGCCCCCCTAGCAATCCTGGATTCTTACCCTGAAGGAGGTCAGGCAATATTACCATGGCTTTTCCTTTTTCTTAGTTTATTTCAAGGGAAGCAGATGGGGTCTTTAGAAGCACTTACCAGATCAGTATAGCCCCAGTTGCCCTCGACAGACCTTGTTGCCAGAGGTAGAAAAAACCTGCAGCGCTCATTTCTCTTCCTGCTGAGGAAAGATTTCTCCCTAAAGTAGATTGTTCAGTGCTTTTCCAATTCAGTTTTAAATCTCTCAAGCAATGGGGTTTCCCTATCTGCCTTTAAACAGCTCAGTAACGCAGTACCAGAAAGCAGAGTAATCTGCATGCTCACTCCTAGAGTGCTAGCTGCTTGAGAGAAGAAGGATCTGGCTTGGAAATAGAAAACTAAAATCTGTGACTATGTATCAGTGAGGCAGGGGGCACCCCAGACAGGTCTTAGTTAGGGTCAGCTGTTAATCAAAAGTTTGGAGAGAAATCCAAGTCTCCAGAGCTTGTAAGAAAAATAGAAAAGAGTGTTTCATATGATAAAAGCACAGAATGCTATGTTAAATGAGAAACCCTACTGGGAAAGGGCTTTTCTCCCTTTACTGCACATAGCTTTCTCTATAGCAATGCTGCACTGGGTACCAACCTGGGGAAAGCCCACACGTTACCAAGAGGCATCTGTCTAGGCACATGAATATTCTACCTGCCAATCCCGTTACATGACAATGACTTTCCAGTGATTTACTTGTCCGATTCAGGGTGACTGGAGGCCAGGATACCTCTAGATCAAAATTTCATAGGGCCTGATTTAAAAACCCATTCAAGTGAATGGAAAGACTTCCATTGACTTTAATGGGGGTTGGATCCAGGCCCACAATCTCCCTGACATCTGTGGTCTATACCCAGGTAGACCCCATTTCTGCAGAGCTCTGGACACAGATAAAAAAGCATAATCTTCAAGCCACCTGGATCCTCATTTGCTGGGTTAATTCGACTTCTCTTGCAAATCCTCCATCAGAAGTCAAATGCATTCCAGACCCTACTCTAATGCTGAAAAGCTAGGACAAATTGCACAAGAAAGGGGAAAGAATGGGGAGCAGGGAAATAAAGGGAGATGGCATGGTTATCTGCTTGTGGCTTATCTCTTTGTATATGTGAAAGAAAAGAGCAGGTACTGGATCAATGCACCTGACCCATACAAACGAGTTAAGATGTTTTGCTTAGCGTAACTGGGGTGAGTCACTGTGGGCTTTAGCTCTTTTGGTACTGTGCTTACATGTTGAAATCAACTATGGAAATAGGAAACCACCACTTTTTGCCCACAAAAGCCTGACCACACATGCTCACAGCTGGAAGTTACAGAAATTGTCTTTCAGCAAAGTAGCAGACACTGCCTTCTTGCAAAAGCAGCCACAGCTGTGGTGGCGAGAGGAAAAGAAATCTAAATCACTACAGCGAGCCCTCAGATTGAAACAGAGCCCTGCCCGCTCAGTGGAGCATCCCCGCCATGTTAAGGATGAAGGCAGGTGCTGACTGCAGAGTACGTTCCATGTGCCACCTCTGACGTGCAAGCTACTCTTAAGCCACCTAGAAACTGCACATCAGAGAGGGTTGTTTAATGTCTGTCTCTCTCGGAAGTGGCAGACAGGGTTACATTGCCTGTTGTATGAAGCTACTGGTTCTTTTGGGGCTGTTCTGCAGTGCGTAGTCAAGTAAAAGCAATAGAAGATTTCACGTATAAACCATGAGGATAGGTTCGGCTCCCCCATGCTTTCCCCCAGGATTTTACTATCCTTTAATTCACTCCATTGCAGAGCATCGATATAAGGCCCCTCTATACCATCTGAATCTATAAGGTAGGATGTGAAAGGTTGGTAGGGTCTTGCTCTGGTTCCCTATGCAGTGGGGTGAATTTCATCCTTCTTGATTTTGTTATGAAAAGTTTCAGAAACATCTTCTCCCATGTGGCGGTTAGGGCCAGTAGCTGGTAATATGAGTCCGTCAGAATAGAGGGGTGTGTGCGTGCAAGCAGGGGGTATCACTTCTCAATGTGTTGGGCCTGTTCTTCTAGAACCAGTGGTTGTTGAACTGAGGAAGTTACGTTTATTATTATTTTGCCTCAGTTTACATGTTCAGTATCATCCTGATTGACTGTAAGGAGTTAAATCAAAGTTGCAAGGGGAAGGGAGGAAACGGGAAACAACAATGGCAAAGATAAGGTACAGTCCAAGAGAATTCTGGAGGTCCTGGAGGAAACAATGGGGAAGCTATTAATTAGCGAATGCCCCCTGCCTGGCTCTAGCAAGGCTGGCAAGGTTTATTCTTCCCAGGCCTGAACCTAGGATCAAGGGGAAGCCTGAACCTTAAAGGTGCGTGCCTATGGAAAAGGGGGAGTTAAGTGAGCGGTCAGCAGCTGCCCAGGGTGAGATATGGGCAGAGACAACACCACAGAGGACAAGAGAATGCAGCAGGATAGACTGCACCTCCCACCCCAGAGATGGAGGTAACTGGGCTGAAGGGAATTCACAAAAGCTTGCAGGGAAAGTCAAGGTTTAGGTAAGGGAAAATAGTTGTGCAGAGGCCTTTAGTGTGTTTTCTCTTTGTTCTGTGTACTATGTACCTTTGGGGGCACAATGTTTTGTTTTGAAGAAGCTGTTTCAAGTCACCTTTAATCAGTCATTGTCACTGGTCCACTGAGGTAAACAGTTTACAGGTGGGAAATATGGTTAGGCCTGTCAGGTTAATATGGTGTGGTGTTTAGATGCTGCTTGTAATTATTAGAACTGGGAGCACTGGCTGTTGGAAGTCTGAAAGGATAGGAAACAGGAAGGAGGGGGCGGGAGTTGAGGAGGCTGAGTGAGAGCTACCGAGGGTGCAGCAGCAGCTTGGTGAAGAGTTTTCCACTTTAAAAATAAAGTCCTGTTGAAGTTTGTTAGTACCTTGCCTGGCTGCTACAACATTTTGGTGACGAGGATGGATCTTCTGCCTCTGAACCCACCTGCACCCTTTCTGCAAAGCCCAGGTGAGTCTCCAATTGCTTTTACTGCCTGGATACATATGTTTGAGACTTATTTGCTTGCAATCACTGCTATAGAGATTTCTGAAGTAAGAAGCATGCTCTGTTAATCCACTGCCTTAGAGCAGAAGGGCAGAGTATATTTTACACTTTTCCCCTTGCAGATGATAAATATGAGACTGCACTCAAGAACTTTTTTGTGCCAAAAGTGAACGTAGTAGCTAATCAGTACAGATTTCACCAGCATGAGCAGAAAACAGGGGAGACTATAATGCAGTGTATTGCTTCCCTGAGAAGTCTGATTGTAACTTGTGACTTTGGGAATATGGCAGATGAGATGATTAGAGACCAGCTCATTGAGAAAACAACCATGCTTTGTGTAAGAGAATGCTTACTTCTAGAACCAAACTTACACTAGAAAAAGCAATAACCATTGCTACTCAGATTGAGTCAGCTACAGCTCAAGCTAAAATAATGAGCATGGATACAGGAGGCACAGTCCAGGCTGTGACTCCTCTGCAGAAAAGTTCGCTATCACTGCAGACAAACGATTACAAGAGGAAAACTAATGAAAAACCACCGAATCAGCAAATTCAAAATACAAGTAAAAATATGCTTTCACTGTGGATCCCACAACATGTTGCAAGCTACACAGGATGTCCGGCAAAAGTAGCTCAGTGCAATCATTGCAAAAAGATTGGGCATTTTGCTAAAGTATGTCACAACAGTCAGTTCAATCAACAGGTGCATGCAGTTACAATACCAGATGTTACTGTGCTGAGCGTGGACAAAATCACGACTGCACGTATTCCAGAACAAATAAAGTGCACTGTAAATGTTTCCGCCATACCCTCAGGCAAACAACACTCTATTCAGCTAATAGTGGACACTGACTCAGGGGTATCCATGCTACCTGATTCCATCTATTTGCATTACTTTAAAGATGTGCCTCTTTCTGAACCCAAACTTCACTCGGTGTGCTATTTGAAAAAAACATATTCCAGTACATGGCTGCCTGCCAGTATTAGTTACTTTTGGTGATTGCTGTGTAACTACAGAGTTCTACATGGTCCACAAGGCACTCCTATTCTTGGCAGAGATTTATTGGCTGCTTTCAATCTCAGGGTAGTTAATGGACGAATTGATCTTCCTCAGCAAAGCACTCTTGTGGTACACACACGAGTTTCAGCTGGGACCCAACACCAGGTTGAGGAGAAACTCGGCTGTGCTTATGGGTTTCTGCATAAAGTTAAAATGTGGAATAATGTGATGGCTGTACGACAGAAGTTACAGCGCTTACCATTTTCAGTCAGGGAAGCTGTTTCAGAGGAACTTAGAAAACGTGTTCAAAAGGACATTATTGAAGAGAGTGACTCCTCGGAATGGGTTTCACCTATAGTAGTGACGCAGAAGAAGGGTGGAGGCATTCACCTTTGTGTGGAATTAAGGGAGTCTGATAAAGCTATTGTGATTGACAGCCATCCTCTTCCTCACATAGAAGAAGTATTTGCAGAACTCCATGGAGCAAAGATGTTTTCTACTCTTGATTTGCAGAGCGCATACCACCGGGTTATGTTGCATAAAGATAGCAGAGACCTCACAGCATTTATTACATGAGGGACTATTTCGTTTTAAATGTGTTCCATGCTGTCTCGCATCCGCCCCAAGTGCCTTCCAAAAATGATGTCATTGATTCTGAAGAATGACCATGGAGTTCAGTGCTATCTGGATGAGATTATCGTGTTTGGAAATACTTCTGAGGAGCATGACAATAACCTGCAGTCTGTACTAAACTACATCAGCAAAGCAGGCCTCAAGCTCAATAGGTCCAAATGCAAATTTAGACAAACTAAACTCTCCTTTCTGAGGCATACAATTTCACAGGCTGGACTAAAACCTGATCCAGATCATATCCTGGCAATTTCAAATGCTCCTCCTCCAACAGATTTGCAAACCCTTACATTCCTCCTTGGGTCTTACCTCCTGGTATGCAAAATTCATTTCCAGTTATGCTTCTATCATTGAACCGTTACGAGAATTACTATGGAGAAGTTCAACCTTAGTGTGGACAATGGATGCACAAGCTAGTTTCGAAATGGTGAAAGACTTGATTGTACATAGTCCAGTACTTGCACTATTCAGTCCTGCATTGCCCACAATTGTAACTACTGATGCTTCTGATTATGGACTTGGGGCTGTCCTCATGCAACTTCATGAGGACAACACAGAGAGGACTTTTGCATTTGTTTCAAGTAATGCTTGAGTAATTACACTAAGTAATGCTGAGAGGAAATATTCTGCAGTCAAAAAAGAAGCACTTGCTTGTGTCTGGGCTACTGAAAAATGGAGAACTTACCTGTGGGGCTGCACGTTCAAGTTGCGCACAGACCACAGCCCTTTGACGACGTTGCTCACCAACCACAGCCCTTTGACGACATTGCTCACCATGAAAGGACTGGGAAGAGCAGGATATCATATTGCTAGATGGTCTGCAAGACTACTCTTTCAATAATGAATTGGAATATAAGCCTGGAAACCAAAATGTGGTAGCTGATTGCCTTTCTCACCTGCCTTTTGCCTTCATCAGATGATCCACCGGAGGATGAGGATGTAGTGGTTGTGCTTATTACAAGCATTCTTACTGCAGTTACAAAAGAACAATTGCAAGCTGCTTGTTCAGCGTGTCCAATTCAACGAAAACTATGGGAATTTTTTACAAAGAGATGGCCCAGTAACCCTAAAAACCTTGACCCAATTTTGCTGCCTTATTTTAGAGTTTGGGATGAACTTTCTTTGCTTGATGGCTGTGTGCTATGAGGTACACACCGGCTACTTGTGCCAGAAGAATTACAGTCAAAACTCATACACCTGGCACACAATACTCATCAAGGAATTCTCAGAACCAAACAGTGACTATGGGATCTGTATTGGTGGCCAGGGATGGACTCTCAAACTGAAGCACTCGCAAAATCCTGTTTCACTTGCCAAATGCATGATAAGACAGCAGTGACGTACCCCTCCATTACAGCCTGTTCCTCTTCCTGAATCTGCATGGGAAAAAGTGGCGATTGACATTGTAGGACCCTTTGATACTGCTCCAAGTGACTGCCGTTATGCCATCACTTTAATAGACTATTTCAGTAAATGGCCTGAGGTAGCATTTACATCACAAATCTCTTCTGCTACAGTAATTAAGTTCCTCTCTTCAGTTTTTAGCAGAGAAGGTAACCCCAAAGAACTGGTTTCAGATAATGGTAGTTGTCATAAATATAAAGGGAAGGGTAAACACCTTTAAAATCCCTCCTGGCCAGAGGAAAAATCCTTTCACCTGTAAAGGGTTAAGAAGCTAGGATAACCTCGCTGGCACCTGACCAAAATGACCAATGAGGAGACAAGATACTTTCAAAAGCTGGGAGGAGGGAGAAAAACAAAGGGTCTGTGTGACGCTTTTGCCGGGGACAGAACAGGAATGGAGTCTTAGAATTTAGTAAGTAATCTAGCTAAAGATGTGTTAGATTATGATTTCTTTAAATGGCTGAGAAATTAAGTTGTGCTGAGTAGAATGAATATTCCTGACTGTGTGTCTTTTTGTAACTTAAGGTTTTGCCTAGAGGGATTCTCTATGTTTTGAATCTAATTACCCTGTAAGGTATTTACCATCCTGATTTTACAGAGGTGATTCTTTTTACTGTTTCTTCTATTAAAATGTTTCTTTTCAAGAACTGAATGCTTTTTTCATTGTTCTAAGATCCAAGGGTTTGGGTCTGTGGTCACCTATGCAAATTGTGAGGATTTTTACCAAACCTTCCCCAGGAAGTGGGGTGCAAGGGTTGGGAGGATTTGGGGGGGAAAGACGTTTCCAAACAACGTTTTCCCAATAAACCCAGATAAACGTTTGGTGGCGGCAGTGGAAGTCCAAGGGCAAAGGGTAAAATAATTTGTACCTTGGGGAAGTTTTAACCTAAGCTGGTAAAAGTAAGCTTAGGAGGTTTTCATGCAGGTCCCCACATCTGTACCCTAGAGTTCAGAGTGGGGAAGGAACCTTGACAGTAGTCAATTTACTTCCCTGGAGTTTGAAACTTTTCTAGCATAGAGGAATATTTTACACAGAAAGTCATCCCTATATTACCCTCAAGCCTATGGGGAAATCGAACAGTTTAACAGAAGTTTGAAAGAGAGTTTGCAAATGGCTAAACTGGAAGGGCGATTGTGGATAACCTTCACTACTGATTTCTTGCAAGCATACCAGGCTACACGACATGCCACAATGCAAAGATCACCCACAGAGTTACTGCATGGGAAACAGATGAATACTAAACTGAACATTGCTGGATTGTTACAGGCATGACCTGATGCCCCAACCAAGGACAATGTGATCAGAGCCACAGAGTTGAACAGAACCAAGCAAAGTCTAAGGCTTTCACAGACAAGCAGTGTGGTGCTAAGAAACCAAAGTTAGAGTGTGGTTCTTTCGATAGAATACGAAAACCTGGAATTTTACGCAAAAGGGACCTTAAATTCACAGCTCCTCTTAAAATCATAGAGAAGGAGGGACCTTACACCTACTGACTTTGTGATGGGCGTGTATGGAATGCTTCCTATCTTGCACCTGCCTATGCACCAAGAGGAGATTATGCCATCACCCAGTCTGGCTTGGGTGACTTCACCGTAGTATCAACACAACAAGACATTGCACTGGAACCGGGGCTTGAGAGACGGACTGTCAGACCCAGACAACCACCTGTCTGGACTAGAGACTATGTTATGTAGTATCTACAGTGTTTTCAGTGTAATATTTCTGCCAACAGTATAGTGTCTTGTTTCATATTTGGTCCTACGGTTAGAACAACAATGTTTATTTTAATTGGGAGAGTTTCTTAAGAGAGGAGGGAATGTGGTGTGTAGATGCTGCTTGTAATTTTTAGAACTGGGAACACTGGCTGTTGGGAGTCTGAAAGGACAGGAAACAGGAAGGAGAGGGGAGGAGTTGAGGAGGTTGAGTGAGAGCTACTGAGGGTGCAGCAGGAGCTTGGTAAAGAGGGTTCCAATTTAAAAATAAAGTCCTGTTGAAGTTTGTTAGTACCTTGGCTGGTTGCTACAACATATGGTTGGGAAACAGGGGGCTCCACCCATTGAGAGAGGTGCAGGAATCCACGCTTTTTGCCTCCGGGGTACACTCCAGAGGGACTAACAGTGGTCTAAAGTGCAGCTCACCCTGTAACAGTGACATGACCTAAAACTCCAACCTGTTGTAATGCAGACCTCACATGCATGCAACTACTTCCCACTCCTCCAAACTCCTCACCTCTCTTTCCTTTCCCAGATACAGGGGGACCAGCCCTTGGCACTTATTGCTACACCACCCAGCTGAAATGTCTGCCGTGGTGATTCAGTGACTCGTTCTCTTTAAGGACCTGATTTTGAAAGGGTCTCAACCTGGCCTTTGTTTTTGAAGATACAATTTTGAGACTATAATTAATTGTGCCTGCATATTTGCACTTACAATTAATTGCACATTTAAATCTTACCCTTTGGAAATCTTAATGCCTGATCTGTGAGTACTTGTGTGTCTTGGTGGTAGGATTTGTGTACAGAAAATTGTGTCTTCAATGAAGGAGGCCAGCACTGAAATTCTGCCCCTAAATATTTACTTAAGCAGAGATTTGCACACAGGCAAACCAGAATTAAGAGAACATTTTTCTAAAACCAGGATTCTCCCGTGTTTTACAGTTGATGTTATTGAAGGGTTTTGTTGTTGCTTTTTAAACAAGTTCTCTGCTATTCGCTGTCTAGCTTCCCTTTCTGCTTCAGCCTGCAGGGAAATCATAGTGTTGTGTTTATAATGACATAGACTTGGTGCTGAGGAAAGGATTTCAGTGTCATGAATTCAGCATTGTGACCAGAGAGATGAACCTGAACTGAACTCCCACATCCAAACACTCCCAAATCACATGGAAGTTTGAATCAACACCTGAACTTCATGACTGGTGCTTTTTCTGTAATGGGCGGAGCCAAAACCCTGCTTTCTAAATCCCCCCACCCCCAAAAAAATTTTTTGAAAAAATATGGATCTGGATTTCATGGCTCAAGTCCATTTCTCAGCCCTTGCCTACAGTGGTCATAGTGTCTAGAGTATGCATAGCTACATGCCACAGTGAAAAACAGGCTGCGTCCACACTGCAGTATGCAGCTACACAGAGCAGTGAAAAGTTCTGGGAGTGGGGAAAGGCTCCGGCAGTGGAGAGGCAGTTGGACACTGTGCTGCTAAAAATAGCAGTGTAGACAAAGGGGCATTGCTTGGGCATGTACGTTAAGGTTCTGGTGTGTTTTACTCTACTCACCTGAGCAGTGCCTCACTGTTTACCACTGCTGTTTATACCTGTGGCAGGGGGGCATGCAGTGTCTGTGCTGCACATGCCGCCATAAGTGTAGACAAGGCCTCTGTATGATTTCTCTGCCAGAGCAAATGGAGAAGAGAAGACAGCTGTACAGAGATAAACAATGCCAGAAATTGGCAGAAATGGTAAGAAAAATGATGAAACAAAGAATGAAAGTAAAGCACTTAAGCTTATTCTGCGTCACTTAAAATACTCCCACTGTGACCTTCTTTAAAGCCTTCCTTTGCTCTTTAGCTTATATCTGCTTATATGGTTCCCACAACCACAGTGTCTGAGCATCTCACGAACATTAATGAATTTATCCTCACAAGGCCCCTGTGAGGAAGGGAAGTGCTATAACCCCTCATTTTATAGATGGGGAAACTGAGGAACAGAATGATGATGTGACTGACCCAAGGTCACACTGGAAGTTTGTGGCAGAGGATGGGATTGAACCCACGTCTCCTGAGTCTACGCAATGCCTTAACTAAAAAAACATCCTTTAGCTCCCATTGTTTCTCATTGTAACAAGCCCAAATTTAATTCCAAGTAGGACAAGTTACTGCTTGGAGTTCTATAGTTTAGGGGGCCATGTGTAGCCCCAGCAATGTGCAGTTTCCAGTCACCCACGCCTTTTTTTTTTAGAAGAGAGATTAGATCCTGATTCAACAAATCATTTAAGCACATGCCTAAATCCATCCTTATTCATCAAAGCACTTAACCATGTGTATAAGTCCCATTAAATTCAATGGGACTTTCAAACAGCCTTAAAGTTAAACATATGTTCAAGTGCTTTGCTGAATCAGGGCTGTAGAGAGTACAGAGATGGCATGATTTTTATTTCAGTTTTTTAAGGAAAATAGCAATTGCCATGTACCAATCAGACCAGTGGGACCATCTAGCCCAATACCCTGTCTTTCACAATGATCTGTACCAGATGGATGTTAGAACAGTGCAGAAAATTCCATACTGGATAATTATGAAATAATCTGTCCGTGGGGGAAATTTCTTCCTACCCATAGGAAATTAGAGGTTGGTTTATGACTTGAAGCTTTACTGTCGATATCCCAAATATTTATAGATATACATTTATCTTACCTAATGCAACTGTGGATGTTCCCATTATTCATATGAATAATCTAATCCTTTTTTGACTCCTGCTAAGCTCTTGGCTTTAGTGACCTTGTGGCACTCAAGGTTAATTGTATTATTTTTAAAAGGTTGCCTTTAAATATCCTTGAAGGCCTCCTTGTTCCTGTGTTATGAGAGAGAGTCAACAGGAGCACATAATATAACTTCTCTAGACCATTCATTACTTTGTATAGCCCCACTCTTTTTAATCTCTCCTCATATGAAGGTCTTCCCATACCTCTAATCAGTTACATTACCTATCTCTGGATCCGTTCTGTTTCTGCTATATCTTTTTTGAGACAGCACTGAACACAGCCTTTCCCCCTGCCCCAGGAGACTGGCATCATGCAGATCATAAGCACCAAACTGAAAAGCATTTGTAATATATACTGTGAATGAAGGGTGTTGCATGCTTATACAAATTGTTACATGTGCCTTTTGATGAGACTTTGGATCATGTTGGGTCCCCCCCATGAAGCTTTGTCTTTCCAGCCAGGGTCCGTTGTAGTACAGGAGGTCATCCTACCATCCTTAGCTAAACTAATGATTATTTGTGCTTAAGGAAGGCCATAATAGAGAGACTTTGTGTATTCCCTCCTCCACTACTACTCTCCCAAGCCCAAATGATTTCCCTCCAGCCGGGATGTTATCAACAATGTTATCTTATGTCTGTGAAGACATTGATCCCAACGTGCTGATAGAGCTGGGACAGTGGGAACATCTATGCTGCCTGCACCAAGGTCACTTCTGAATCATACCTACTGCTTCAAAACAAGGCTAGAGCGTTTGATTCTTGTTTATACTAATGCCGCTTTACACCACTCTGACAGTGAAAAGGGGTCTTATAGTGGGTACAAATATAATTTGCTCCCACGTTAAGGCCCTTTCACACTATCAAAGAGTATACAGTGGTCTTAACATAAATAAGAATCAGATCCATACTCTTTGCACCGTGTCCCGCTTTCCCTACCCCCCTGTTCTATGTAGTATTTTCTTAATTTGTGGATTTAGGGGAGGGTTAAGGCAGGGGTTGATTTAGCAAATAACTCTATTCTAACAACTTTCATGTTGCTTCAGCTTTAAATTTCCCCCTTCCCCTCTCCCCAGCCCCATTTTTATTTATTTAAAAGATGTAATCCACATAGGAAAGTGACTTTTTGTTTATTTGGGTTAATTTTTTCTGTAAAACATCACACACATTTCTGGTTTACTCAACTGTTGGTATAAAAGTAGGTGATATATTCTGGTGTCCCTGGCATGTTACATAAGTTCCAGATCTGAGCACAAAGACCCTATTTTGTGAAAATAAATGCATTCTCTCTCAACTCACGTCCGTAGGATATCCCAAATGTACTGTACTGTGTTTACCGTGCAATAATATAATGCATATCTGTGCAACCCGTGGCCATATTAGAAAAGCATTCATGTTTAACACACGTCGTTGATGCATCAATTAACTTCATTAGAGTTGGCCCCTCGAACGATTGTGAGTGCTTCCTTGTACAGAATGTTCCATGCCTGCGTTTAGGAAGGGAGGCCAGCCAGAGGAACTTGCTGTTTATTTTTGAGCCAATGTAAAAGTAGACCGTGAGCAGACACCGCCTGCTGCAGGCTAGACCTGACAAAGAGGTCATCTTTGTTGCACATGGCTGACGAATCACATCCCCTGCTGATGATCAGTGCTATTTTTAGCACAGGCTAAAATTCTTCATTCTTGACATTATTTTAATTTCATCAGAAGAGTCAAACTGCATGGCTAGAGAAAGAAAAAATATTAAAAATCCAGGAGGCAGTGGGGCTAATATGAGCCGTGGGTCTATGTAAAAAGAAACCTGATGAAATTGCTTCTCCTGGTGCTGACAACTTTGTCCTGGCAGCACCAATGCGCTAATAGCTATCGGTTGAAAAAGGACCATTTCCAAAGAGCAGTTCATAATGATAATGTAAATTTCACTTAAGTATATATGATTACAGTAAATTGCACAGAACTGCAACAGACACTGTGCTGCACTGTTTATGGAGCAGTGTAGGTTTTCCAGTTCCATTTTTCTACAGTAAATGGAACCCTGGAAGGGGGAAAGAGGGGGCCTTTTGGCGCAGCGGGTATGTAAATGCCTATGGGAGCATTTAAAAACACATTAAAAACTTTGTTCGAGTCTGCCACAGATACAGCAAGTGTAAACAATCCAGTGGGGGTACCCTCTCTCTCAGTTGGCCAATCTGCACCTCTTTTTTCTATCTGTGGTGACTCGCTGTTGCAAATAATGCTTTAGTGCATGAGCCTATCCCCTCTGAGGGGACACAGATAAAACCCCTTGTTTTAACCACAAGCAAATGAAATTAACGAGTTTTTCATATATTCATATATTTTGAGATTGGAAGGGATCATTGTGATCAACTAATCTGATCTCCTGTATAACACAAGCCACAGAACCTCACCCAGTAGTTCCTGCATCAAGCCATTACTTCTGATCAATAGCACACCTTTTAAAAAAACATCCAGGCTTGACTTCAAGACTTCACGTGATAGAAAACCCATCACGCCCCTAGGTAAGTTGTTCCAATGGTTAATTTTCCTCACTACTAAAATCGTGTGTCTTATTTCTAGTCTGAATTTGTCTAGCATCACCTTCCAAATAGTCGCAAAAAGAAAAGGAGTACTTGTGGCACCTTAGAGACTAACCAATGTATTTGAGCATAAGCTTTCGTGAGCTACAGCTCACTTCATCTGATGCAGCTCACGAAAGCTTATGCTCAAATAAATTGGTTAGTCTCTAAGGTGCCACAAGTACTCCTTTTCTTTTTGCGAATACAGACTAACACGGCTGCTACTCTGAAACCTTCCAAATATTGGATCTCATTATCCCTTTTTCTGCTAGATTAAAGAGCCATCTACCATCATGTAGGTATGTGTAGCCTGTGAGTAAGTCACCTCTTAACTTTCTCTTGGATAAACTGAAGAGATTAAGTTTCTGTTGTCTCTCCATATAAGACGGGTTTTCCAGACTGCAAATCATTCTTTTCCAATTATACACATCCTTTTTGAAGTTTGGTCTAACCAATGCCATATACAGCAGTAATGCCGTGTACCCACTCCCATATGATAGTCTCCTGTTCATGCATCCAAGGATCAATTTCATTTTCTTAGCTACAGCATCACACACTGGGATTCATGTTCAACTGGTTATCCTACCATGACCCCTATGTCCTTTTCAGAGTCATTGCTTTCCAGGATACCCCCGCACATATTACAAATGTGACCTTCATTCTTTGTTCCTAGACTTGTGACCTTGCATTTGGCTGTGTTATAAGGTATGTTGCTCAAATGAGCCCACCTTATCGAGAGATTCAGGTTGGTCTATATAGCTGTTCTCTCTCCCCTACCCCCACCCTGGTCATGATTTATCACTGTAACAATTTTGTAACATCTGCAAATGTTAGTAGCAATCATGTTATGTTTTTCTTACAGAAAAAGATACTGAATAGCACTGGGTCAAATGCACATCCCTGTGGGATTCTAGTAGAAACACCCCCATTGAATGACAATTCCCCATTCATAATTACTTTTTGTGGTCTGTCAGTTAACTAATTTATAATCCATTTAACTTGGCCTGCTTTGATTTTGGTTAGTACTAATTTCCTTTTCTTATCAGATCTTCAAGTGGGCCTAAATTAAAAGTCAGACTGAAATATAATTATGTTATGGCGAAATATTTACCTTTATCACCAAACTTGTGATCTCATAAAAAAAAAAAAGTTTGAAGAAGCAGCATGACCTAGTGGATAGAGTATGGTACTGGCACTCTGGAATCCTGCATTGTATTCCCAGCTCTGCCACTGGCCGTCTGGGTGACCTTGTTCAGAGTTCCCTATGCCTTAGCTTCCCTAACTGTAAAATGGGGATAATGTCACTGACTTCTTTTGTTAAATGCTTTGTGATCTGCTGATGAAAAGCTCTTTTTAAGAGCTAGGTATTATTATTATTTGTTTGACAAGACCTGTTTTCCATAAAACCATGTTGATTGTCTTAATTATGCTACCATCTTTTAATTCTTTACTGATTGCATCCCAAACCAGCCTACTGTGACAGACTGACAATATCCTGAGTGTACTTTATTGAATTAAGTTTAACATCTTTGGGATCCATTGTATTAAGAATGCAATTGTGTACGTGTTACTGTGGAATTGTATCTATGCATCTTCCTTAGGAGTTTGAGTAATGCAATTTCTGGAAAAGATTAGGAACTTCAACGGACTTTTTGGAACAATACCCATGAAACAGATTTCCTAGAAAGTACCTGAGAAATGAAAATGACCCACTTTGAATCCACCCTTATTGAAGCTATGGCTTGGGGAGGTAAACTGATTGTTGACTAATTACCTGCTCCTGGAAACCCCAGATCAAAGACCCCTGACCTCTATAAAGGGTGAACTAAACATGCTATGAGGGTGCTAGTTCTGAGTTGAGGCTGTGATGAACTTGTGACCACAAAGGAAGCTCTGGGGAATGGGGATTGAAGGACTGCTCCTGCCAGAGCCCAGGATAGAATTAAGATGATATCTGGGAAGCTTATTAGCATAGATGTAGGTTCTGTTATTGTTTTTAATGTTTTCTCTGTAATGCTTTTTATCTTAGGAGTCTAGCAGGCTTGCATAGGAAGTGCTGTGTGGTAATTTATAACAGTAGCAGGACACTTAACTGTCTCTGAAGAGAAAGCAAGCAGGTGTGCTTGGGCAGTCTAACTCAGCTGAGAATAACACAGTGAAGGCTGGGAACTATGCAGCCTGGAAATACCCCAGTCAGGTTTCCACCAAGAAAGGCAATGGCTGGGGAGCTAGAAGCCTGAGAATGGCTGCCTTAGCTAGGCCACTAAGAGGAAATACAGGGGCAGTTGCCCCGAACTGTGACACCTTCCATGATTTTGCCTGGGATCAGTGTCAGGCTAACATGCCTGTAGTTAACCAGGTCACCTCATTGACCTTTTCAAATATTAACACAATATTAGCTTCTTTCCCAATCCTATGGAATGTCCCCTGTGTTCCCAGATTTGCTAAAAATCAATATTAGAAGTTCAGAGAGCTTCTGGGCCAATTATTTTAAAACTCTTGAGAGCTAGTTAATCTGGTCCTGCAGATTTAAATTTCAATAGTTGCTGTTTAACATCTTCCATGGCTACTGATGGAATAGAAAGTATGTTGTTGCTGTAAAATATGAAAATAATGATTCTGCTTCTTTCTGAATACAGAAGAGAAATATTTATTGAATACTTTTGCCTTTTCTGCACCATGACTGATAATTTTACCATCCTTGTTTAGTATCAGAAGTATCTGAAGGCTTCAGTTTAATCTCTGAATGACTCTCCACACTGGAAAAACAAATAACTGGATGCAATTTGCTCAAGAATGGCCCAGTGATGGGATAGGAAGTGCTCTGATAAAATTGCGTTGGGGCCCAAGTCTGGACCAGCAGTAGGTGCCTGATAGAAATAAGTAGGGAGCCTGGTTCAGCACTGGTTCAAGGTGCTGCTGCAGGTCAGCTTGAGGTACATTGGTAGAACTGTGTATCAATCCAAGGCCTGGAATGGCAGAAATGCCTGTAGTTGAAGATTCATGTGCATTGTGGAATTGAAAGAAGGCCCAAGCCTGGAGTAGCAAAGGGTGCTGCAGATCATGGGTGAGCTGCATTGTCACAGCTATGTGGAGGATCCACCCACAAACGCCACATGACTCTAACCAATTATTTTATCCCCTCACTTGCCTGGGCATCATGAACATTAAAAATAATATCCATACATTCTCAATGTGGCTCCTAATTTAAACAGGGTTTCTGTTTTGATTATTGACTGAGTCCTGCCCAATGGCACAGCTTCAGCTCTTGTACTGCCAACTGGGAAACCTGAGGCCAGAGCACATGCTGGGTCCAATGCTCTGCCAGAGGTTGGGCACATCAGAGAAAGTCTCTGACAGCTACTGCGGCTGATCAAACTCCCACATTCGCATCAGCCCCGTTGGGAGGTAAAGGAAGAGGTCAGAGGCTATAGGCAAGGTAAATGATGGGGGAAAGAGGTCTTACTGGGCACAGGAATATTATGAAAAAAAGAACTGATGGGCTGAGAAGCCTTCACAAGTATGCATATAGTAGCTAGTACATTATATTGTTATGTGTGCCCAGGAATATAGTTATTCACTAATACCCTTAAGCTTTTCTGTACTCTCTGGCAATTAGTCTTGGAGAATCAAAGTCACCCTTATATATTTTCAGTGCAGCTACCCTGGGATGAATTTGACCTGGAGTCCCTATGAAAACCTGGGAACTTTCCAGGCAGTGTCCAAGCAGGGATGAGGTGATGGGTGCCACATGACCAAAATGGAATTCTGGTTTTGTAACACTTAAGCTTTTAGCATAACAAGTGTGGTCAATCAATTATGTTTGTTATATATTTGAATAATCATAGAATCGTAGAAGATTAGGGTTGGAAGAGACCTCAGGAGGTCATCTAGTCCGACCCCCTGCTCAAAGCAGGACCAACCCCAACTAAATCATCCCACCCAGGGCTTTGGCAAGCCGGGCCTTAAAAACCTCTAAGGGTGGAGATTCCAACACCTCCCTAGGTAACCCATTCCAGTGCTTCACCACCCTCCTAGTGAAATAGTGTTTCCTAATATCCAACCTAGACCTCCCCTACTACAACTTGAGACCATTGCTCCTTGTTCTGTCATCTGCCACCACTGAGAACAGCCTCACTCCATCCTCTTTGGAACCCCCCTTCAGGTAGTTGAATATCACTAATTCTATTATACTGATCATCATACATAAGTGATTTTCAGTTCAGAAAACTTTTTTTCACAGTCACACACATTCAGAGCCTGATTCTCCCCTCATTTACACCACTTCTATACCAGTATAGTGCTTGTGACTTGAGTGCAGTTAACCCTGATTTACACCAGCCAAATGAGAAAAGACTCCAGTCCCTTATTTCCATGTTGTTGTTGTTCATTCTTTGTATTATGATCGTACGTAAGGACCCCAAGAAATATCAGGGCACAATTGTGCTAGGCACTGTATAAATATTCTCCTCTCTGACCTTACTATGGAAAAAGATCCTTAAGTGAAAGTTGCGCCAAATGAACAATTAACGAGAGATCAAGTCAGGTGAAGGTTCAAAAGATGTGATATAAAGTAAATGAAAACATTTAGTTATTCATCCTAACTCAATTCTTCTAAGCCAAGCACAGCCAATTGATGCCTCTTAATCTGGTACCTAGTTCTGTTCACTCCTGCTAGCTGCCTATCTCCCTGGAGCTCCCCATCCAGCAAACCTCTTGATGATAATGTTCTGATGGGCCATCAACACCCAGCTGTTTTATGCACCGTGGCAAATCATAGCAACTATAGAAAAAAGACAGGCTGCATTGCCACAGAGCACAATTAGGAGCAACTATGTCCCTCTCTTCTCAGATTGTCCGGCCTGAAAGAGGTCTGCTGCGTTTCTAAGCCAGTCAGCAAAAGCAGGTGGCCTTTGTTACTGTAATCAAAGGATACACAAGGCTGGTCTTTTGTCAGTAAAGGAAGAAAGTGAAAAGCAGGAGCACCTGAGGGGCAGAGGCTTCACCAAACTCAGGCTTCTCAGGAAGGGGACTGGTCTGAGTGTAGGGTAAACCGGTTTATTGTTTTATCTGATTTTGTTGGGCACTTGCCCGTTGTATGAGAAAACTGAAGATGTTTCATCTTCATCTGAGTCGCAGAAATCCTGATTAAATACTAGATCCAGGAAGAAGCATTTGTTTTATAAAACATTTTTAATCACCTGCCTGTTCTCTGCGCCCATTTGCAGATCTCACCTGCTAGACGCAGTTGAATCGACAGCCTTGTGACTGGAGCAGCCCAAGGTGGAGGGAAAGGTCACCGGTGCTTGGAAGTTAGGGAGAAAATCATGCACCATAGTGCATGTGTTCATTAGAACAGTAATGAAAATGAGGAAATGTGAAAGCTGAGTAGAAAAATTTTACTATAATTACTATAATATGTAACCAGTGCTTATTCTGTATGGTGCTTTATCCCCTTCTAGTGGCTGAGCCACAGGTAGTAGCTGATAAGCCTGCTATGCCTTCGGTCAACTGAGTAGTGTCTTTTAGCTCGGGGTCTAGAGGCTCATGGTTTTTGATCCAGAGGTCCTGTGTTTGATCCTCACTGTTGGTGCCACACCAGAGCATCATGTTGCAAATATAGTTCCTGGTCTTCGATAATGGTAAATAGGATCAGCCAGACATTTAGTTGGTGTAAATCAGTGTAAATACATTGACTGCAATGGGGCATATAGAGTAGGGCTTCCTGAGCAGTACACAAGCTTGGAGAATGATGGTATCTCTTGTCTGGTGCACATCGCAGGATATGCACAAAATGCCTCTGTTTATACAGATTCTAATTTTTTTAAAGCTTGAAAATTCCCAAGGATCACAGAAGAAAGATGGAAAGGAATAATCTAGCCCCATAATCCATGCCCCACCTAGTGCTGCAGGTTTTTTACGTTCTATGCTGTGGTGCTTTGTTCAGTGCAGTTCTAAATGGCCCAACACTATTCAAGAGTAATAAATCTTCGAGTCAGAAAAGAATTCCAGCTGTCAAGCCTAAATTATTCCTTTTCTGAATCCTAGTTACCCTCCCCCATAGCACCTTAAATAATTCCACTCCACCATGGCTGTATGCTGCCTTCCAATAGCCTTAAGCAGTTATGTCCCCTCTTAGTCTTTATTTAGCTTTACTGCAAACAGTTTCTTCAGAAATCTGTCCCGCCAGTCCCTTAAAAATATTGAAGATCATCTTTGAATTTCCTCAAATGGTGCTGTATCTTAAAAGCCTTGATGTAGCAAAGCACCTAACTACATACTTACCTTAAGCATTCCGCAATTCCCTTGCCTTCAATCAGACTATTTTCATACTTATAGTTAAGCATATGTTTTAAAGCTTTTTCTGATCAGGGCTCAAGGGATGAGGTGTTTCTAGTGTGGTCATATAAGAGCTAAATGGACAGGGACTAGAGCACGCTCCATGAACTAACAGTTCTGCATATACAGCACAAAATTGCAATGGCCTTTTAGTCTGTGATGTCATATTACAGGGGTGGCCAAACTTACAGGCCCTCCGAGCCGCATACAATAATCTTCAGAAGTTTGAGAGCCAGGGCACACCTCAGCCTGGGCCTGGGCAGGAGGTACCTGCCAGGGCTCTGAAACCCTGAGCCCCAGTAGGTGTGCCCCACAATGCAGAAGCCCTGAGACTCCCCCTCCCCGCTGGGCAGAATCCCCTACCCCACCACCCAGCTGCAAAGCAGAGCTCCTGAGCTCCCTCCACTCCTCGGTCTGGTAGATGGAGAATGGGGGTGGGATGTGGGGGTCTCTGTGAGCTGCACTTTAACAGTAAAAAGGCCGCATGTGGCTCACAAGCCACAGTTTGGCCTCCCCTGTCATATTGCAATCTCATGTTAGTTAATGTGCACCCTTGGGGTCTCTTAATATTTCTGCTTTCCAAATATCTCTCTTCCCATTGGATTCTCCCCTCCAAAATGTACTGGTTTACAGTTTTCTAGTTGAATCTCATTTTGTTCTTTTCTCCCTTGACATCTTTAGGTTCCCATGTATGATGAGTACTATGTCTTCATTCCCTGGAACTAAGATTGGTAAAAGCCCTGATATGGATTTCAGGTTAAAATTTTCAAGGCAATACAGTGGAACCTCAGAGGTACGAACACCAGAGTTACAAACTGACCAGTTAATGACACACGTCATTTGAAACTGGAGGTACACAATCAGGCACATCAGTATTGTGTTAAATGTCAACTACTAAAAAATAAAGGGAAAGATTTTAAAAAAAAGATTTGACAAGGTAAGGAAACTGTTTCTGTGCTTGTTTAAATTAAGATGATTAAAAGCAGCATTTTTCTTCTGCATAATAAAGTTTCAAAGGCTGTATTAAGTCCATGTTCAGTTGTAAACTTTTGAAAGAACAACCGTAACATTTTGTTCAGAGTTACAAACATTTCAGAGATACAAACAACTTCCATTCCCGAGATGTTCGTAACTCTGAGGTTCTACTGATTTGAGAGCTGTAGATAAGTTAAAATGTGTTTGGAAAACAATCTGATTATTAAGGTAGTCAATGTTCTTTCATACTAATATGTTCAGGGTAAATCGAGCTGTTATCTAATAGGGTGATAGGATCTTCCCTCTACCACCAAATGTGAACAGGTTATGTAGTTTTTACCTCTGAAATGCTTGACCATATATACAGCTCTCCACTATTCCCTTGGACATTACCTGTCCATAGTCATACTCAAGATAGTGAAGTCCAAAGCAGATTGTGAAAAGTTACAAAGGGATCTCACAAAATTGGGTGACTGGGCAACAAAAGAAGAGCACTGTGTTGCTCAAAAGCTTGTCTCTTTCACCAACAGAAGTTGGTCCAATAAAAGATATTACCTCATCCAGCACCTGTGAATGTGAGGAGCTCAGATACTATGGTAATGGGGCTAAGTACCTAAATAGAATTTTCTTTATAAACTCTTTCAAAATACATTTATTTCACTTTGACATACAGACAAAAAAGATGCCTATCCCAAAGTGCAGGTGTCTTTGACAATTGTTTAAAAGCACTGATGAACATAAGTCCCCAGCAGCAATTTCCACCATATGCCATAGCAACCAGTCACTCCTTTTAGCAAAAGAAAAATGCGGGGGGAAAGTAGACTCCCCTAAAATGTATCCCTCAGGTAACATCTTCGTCCTCCTCCCCAAAAGCCTCACTAACAAGATGAGACTTTCAGTAAGTCCAGTAGGTCAAAAAGGCATCATCATGGAGAGCACTCTGACTCCAGCACCCTCTCTTCTAGGTGGAGGAAACCCAGTTCGGTCATTTATGTGGGTCTCAACAGCAGCAGTATATCACAGGGAAAGGCGGTCTCTCAAGTGGCCAGATCCCAGGCCATTTAGGACTTAGTAAGTCACAACTAGCCTATTAAACCCCGCCAGAAGCCCTGGGATAGGGCCCTGGTGGCCAGCGGGACACCAAAACCAGTCCTATTTCCACTTTATCCCAAGACACACATACAAGATGGGAAGCCAGTGTATAGAGCGGAGGACAGGTTTGATGTGCTCACAGTCGGGCATGTTGCTGAGGAAACTCACTGTAGCATTCTGTAATAGTCATCAGGTCTATTAATTTGTAAAGAATTGGGATCCTTTGGGATGAAAGGTACTATTTAGCAAGACCACTCCCAGCAGCATCTAGATGTTCGTTGGCCAAGTAACAACCAAGCCCACCCTGGCTAAAAGTGGTTGCAGCCCTAGGTGGTACATATGAAACAAAAACAATTGTAAAAAGAATGAGGAGTACTTGTGGCACTTTAGGGACTAACAAATTAAGAGATTAACAAATTAACTAAGGTGCCACAAGGACTCCTCATTCTTTTTGCTGATACAGACTAACACAGCTACCACTCCAAAAAGATTGTGTAGTTCCTAGCATCTCTCCCAAAGTGTTACCTCAGTAGAGATCTAGGGAAAATTTCTTAGCTGTCCACTGACAAGGTAAAGAGACGTGGTGCCCATCAATCTCAGGTCCTTCAGGTCTCCTATATTAGGAGTGAGAGATTCAAATGGATGTGTCAGGTCTTATGTTCAGAAGGGTTAACAGTCAGCATCTTTCAAAAAAGTGGTATTCTCATTAAGCTTTATTCCTGCTAGCTTTTCAAATGCACTTGTTCTGACTCTGCCAAAAATGAAACCTAAATCTCCCTGTTCCTGCTTCTTTTACCTGTTAAACCTCTGTATTCATCTGGGGTTGGGATTCAGGGCTGGTGTGGAGGGGCTTATTCCTACTGCAATGACTGGTTCTTCCTGTCTCTTTTTTGACATTGCTTGGGGCATTCTGTTTCCATGCAGGAAGATCTACTTGCTAAGAAGGTTGCTGCTGAGAGATGTGTTTATTCATAATGATCAACACATGGCTTAGACTGTGGAGCATTTGTTGGTGCTCCGTAGCAAACTGGCCTTTGACATGCAGCTTGCTCCTCTGCCTTGCTTCTGGCTGGATGAAAAGGGGCTGAAATGCATGGAATATTTCCCTAACATTAACTTTTCATGCAAGCTGCTGCTAAAATTGACACAAGCTTGTCTGTTCCAGCACCCCATTCGCAAATCTGTATAGCGGGGGTGCTGAGAGCCATAGAACCAAACTGTAAACCCTGGATATGATGGAAACCACTTGAAGCCAGGGGGTGCTGCTGCATCTCCAGCACCCCTAGTTCCAGCACCTATGCTTACAAATGTGATCAGAACTGGAGGAGATCGACATGTCCAAGGAAAGGCGAGCTGGTGTCCACAAGATTCTCCTTCTATTAAGATGTAGCCCAGACTATGACAAGCTTTGAGAATCCCTTTTCTAAATAAAAGCTACAGATTCTACATACATGTCACAAATAAGCAAACAAACAAACAAAAAAAGGAGCTGTCTTAAAATTAGTTGGTCTCCAGATGTTCCCTTGACTTAAAACACCTCACCCCACTCTTGTTTATCTGCTGTAATGCTTTGCATTGGTTCAAGAAAAATGTGGTTTTCAAAATAGCATGCAAAACAGGACAGCCAAGGGGTTTCAGCATTTGATTCATACCAGGATCAAGTTATCTCCTTTTGGTCTTTGTATGTAAAGACAAAGTCTTTCAATGTAAACAAAACATTTACAAGGAAGATCTAGAATGCGGGATAGTGATTTTGACCAGTTCAGTAGATTACCTGTGTTTTGCAGAACCCATTGACCATTGTGAAGGATCATTTCAAAAGGAAATGAAAATCGTCATGTCCTTTAAAACACTGAGCACTCTGTTAGGGAGTTATCGGCCAAGGTAGGCGGATTGGTGAGGTCGAAGGGGGAAAATGGAGAAGCGTTGTAAGTGGCAATGTGCATCCTGAACCAAAGTAACGTGAAGTCCCTTCATAAGTCTAGGAAGAAAAACCAGCATTTCAACTAAATGAATATTATTGGTAGAATTTAGCATGTATAGAATGGTTAAAAGTGGGGGAAGCTTTACTCCTCTGAGTTGTCAGGTCTGTTTTGAGAAGGTGTTAAGAAGGTATCGTTCTAAATTACTTGGCAGCTGTCAAAAGTATTCTTGAATAATTTGGACTGGCGTCTAAAAGGGAGTGTTTCATTCTGTGTAGGTAAGAGTGGAAAAATAAATGAAAAACTTAACAGTGATACCACAGAGTATATCTCCAATCCCACATCAGAGGGGAGAAAGAACTGCTAAGATGGGGGAAAAAATCCACTATGGATGTTGCTGACTGTGATTTTTGTAATGTGTTTGAATGGCTTAGAGGTATAGAACAAGGCTGCAGTTGTCAGGGTATGAGGTCCTGCTGCTTCAGAGGTGTCAAATTATTACTCCTCAGCTGGAAGAAACAGTGCTCCAGTGCCAGGAGCCTGTAGACTTTGGCACATGTCTTATCCACTGCTGGCACGTGTGGGCTGCATGGTGAGGGGATAATTTTTTGTTGTTCTAAATCTTTAAAAAATGATTTAAAGAGGGGAGCAAGTTGTTGATACTGCTCTTATCAAAAGGGTTTAAAACACCATCAGAATGAGACTGTACCTCTCTTGGCACTGATTGTGGAGTATGGAACCTCCCAGTTCAAACCCAGCCCAGATAGGGAGTGACATCAAGTTATTTCCATATAATGACCAATTTGTTGGCCAACTCTGTGTGAAATGACTTGGTCATTTCAGCTCATTTGCTAGTGTACCCTCCTCCACATGACAAAAGCTAACACAATGCTTGGGACTCATGGGTCCCTTTGGCCTAGTGACCAAGTGGACATGTAGACCTACCTTCTCCTTCTTCCAGTTCAGGATTTAAGGCATATAGGGTGTGGGTGGCCTTCAACCGGTGCTATAAATGCAATGTCAGTTCTGTGGTTAAAAAAAGAGGATGTCACACTCCAGGGTTTTCAAACTGAAACCTTTCACTAGCACTGAGTGTTCTGGAAAAAATAATGAAATATGAAAAACAAACAAAATAAATCTCATTTAGGAAATCTGAACTTAGGGACAATATACCTGTTAACTGGCCTTAAAGCGATGCAATCCTGGACTTCCAAATGGCTCTGCATTTCACGCCTGTTAATTCCACTCCATTCCATATATACTAGGCCTAACTCTGCTCTCAGTATTATATCTCTGCAATCCGATTTACAGCAATAAGATTGCATGGTGTGAATGACAGTAGAGTTTGGCCCAGGGTCTTTCATGTGCACAGTGTCTCTCAAGGCTTTACAAAGTAAAGAGTTAAATATTGGCAACAGGGCACCAGCGGCAAAACAGCCCTGCCCTTTTGCTTTCCACAGTAGCTCGTATGCAGATTAGAAGCTAGATTCTGTTTGATTGAGAGAGGGAACTGTTATCCTCTACTGTGTTTCAAAACGTTCCCTATGGTCAGCAACCAGAAATGGTCCAAAAGCACTCGAATGTCTCACCGGAAGGCTGAAGCCTTTAATAGTGCAGCATCATTTCTACTCTACGGTAGTCTTGGGCAAGAAATAGAGTCCCAGAGCTTGATTTTCTTCCCCCTTGCACCAGTTTTACTCTGGTGTAATTCCAGTGGAGTCACTACTGATTTATACAGGTGACTAGGAGAGGCGAATCATGGTCCTTAGTGTGGGAACAGAACACAGAGCCTTCTAACCCAGAGTTATGCAAATGAATGTCACACGGATGCCTGTGATATGCAGGAAGGCCGACTTTAAGAGATGAGCGCAACTTGGGACACCGCATAAAAGGTAAGGCTCCCGAATTTGAATGAAAGTATTGCACCTTTTTGTCAGTGCAGTGTGGCAAACAGTCAAATGGAAAGCAGCTCTTTTCTCGGAGCAAACCTTGTCAGCATTGCCCCCAGATTGTTGTAAAATAAAGATATTTATATTGCAAATTGCTGTTTCTGAGCCACCTCTTGGTGCTGTCTCCATCCTGCTTAGCAGTGATAATACTTAGGGCACCAGTGCTGCAAAAGACTCTGAAGCAGTTTCCAGCCTATTACTGGATTCACCAGCAGAAGAACCTCTGCCTAAGCTAATGTAGGTATTTATACAGCACGCATCACTAAGGTATCTGAGCAGCTTAACCTGATAGCTTAGTGTTGAAAGCTGTGAGGAGCAAGCCACCCAAGCGCTGAGGCCTGCTTCTGACTAGCACCCAACCACTGAGATGCTAAATCAAAAGCTTTTATGAACCTCCCAGGTCTAAGAATATGTCTGGAAACCCCACGAGAACTTCCTGTCTGGAGGGCAAATTTATGGTACTGTTTGTTTCTGGCTGGGTTGAAAATACTCTAAAGATCCTCTGGAGAAGGGCTTTCTCAGGGAGTTTTGGCACTTTGGCTTCCTGCTGGAGCCAGGAAATGCAGAGGCACCACAGAAATATTTAGTTTGAATATTAGGCAAAAGTTCAAGTCAATTTCTCTATTAACCAAACTAGTTCACACGTCTCCAAATGAAACCAAGCAATTAAGACTGTTGCACTGAATAAAACAAAGCTGCTTTCTTTAAACCAAATCTTGGAGCCAATTGGCTGTCCCCTGTGTCAATCAGACTTTTATGGTGCCAACTCCATTAAGACTGTTCTGTCGTTGCAGCTGCAGTGAAGGGAAGGGAATTTTCCATTGCAACCTGTGGGTTTTGCTGCAGGTACTGCACAAGGCAGATTAATTTAAGTGTCCTGAGTGGTACAGGTCTATGAGGTGTTACATAATCATGCTGCTGATGTCTCTGTCATGCTGCTATGAAATCTGTGCATCAGCTTTACTTCTGGTGCCTTCTACTCTCCCCACTACCATTGTTAAAGGCTTTGGAGGCAAAATTCCAACACTGAGATCCTGCCTGAATGGGGGTTTTACTGTGGATATCAGAGGAGCCAGGATTTCACCCTGAGTGTTCCACGTTCCTAGCTTTGCACTCTAAGCTGTTTTGCAGCTAAGAATTTTGTCCCTGTTTGCTTATTGCATCTCTTTCCTCTGGCTTCCATTCTTAACAGTGTTTAGGTCTCCAAAACAGGTGCTCAGCCCTCCCCACTGCCAGATCCAAATTCTCAATTTCTGACACAGCCGTGAACTGCACCATTCGTCCCAACTCAGGAAATTCCTTACTGCTCCCATTCGTCTGTCTCTGTCTGAAAACCAGCTGGGGGACCCCTGATTGTTTTAGTTATTGGCATTCCACAAATAAATGGCAGACTAGCGTGTTAATAATAAAAGCAAAGGGCTTTCACATCCTGCCCTTTTCTTGTGGATTGCCTGTGCCAGCACCGTTTCATGCTCAGAATAAGCCATAAACTCAGAAGGGAAACCTTTTTTTAGATGATAACCAACTGTGTTTTGTATTTTCTTGGAAATACTTTATTACCTCGGAAACTGGAGTTGGAGAAATGCAGATAGTGGAGGTAGTGTTTTAATTGAAGTTACACAGAGCAGAGCTTCTAAAGCACCAGGTGATAGACTTATGGCCACTGAAGTGACATTAATAAATAAAACAACATGGGCAGGGTGAGGCTTATTAAAAATTACATCTTCCACTGTCTAAACATGAGTTTAATATGAGTCAAAGGTGTTTTCACAGCTTGGTTCATAGCTTGGCCATGGTGGTGGTCCATTAAGGAAAGATATAAATAATTAACATGTCCCTCTAGATTGCAAAAATAAGGTCTGCTTTGTGTCATGCCCTGGCTTCATGGCCAAGAAAAGAGACCCGGTATACTGTGCACTGTGAACATCTAGCAATGTTCCCTCGTCTGCCTGCAGGGCTGGCTCCTTTGTCCATAACAGATGCCTAATTTAGGAAAACTCCAAAGAAATTCTATGTTGGATTTACACCAATACATTAAAAAAAATCCATACACAACAAACAAAACACAGCACTAAACCAAAACAAGGTCTGAATTCGTTATTCACATTTGGCCAAATTTGACTTTAAGTATGTATCTCGCTGCCATATTGAATTGGCTAGTACTTTGGCAAGGCAATGGGTCAGTTTTAAACCATTTTGTTTCTTGAGAGCAATTAAACTGAAAGTGGGATCAGGGGAGGATGGTTCCAGGAATAATCTGCATTTCTCCAAGTGCATAAATAAAATTCTTGGGCAGAGTACGGATGGCTCTAGATTGAGGGTGGGTTGCTCAAGGAAAGCATGAGTGACGAGTGAACCTGAGGGGCTGACTTCTGTCATCTAAACATCTAACTTGAGATACAGTGTTTCGCTGAACAAATCAGTGTGAATCCCAGCTGGGCTGACTCAGCCCTTCATCCTTTACACAGAGGGAAAAAAAATTAGTTCCATGCTGTTGGCTGCATGTTTTGAATAAAACTGAGGCCTCTTCTGCTGTGTATGTATGTATTTGCTCCTGTGTCTGTTTCAAAAGCTTCCCTACGGATGTGTGCTATGCTTCACTATGTTGATTGTCTAGCTGGCTGCTGCCCTCCCACTCTGGAGGAGGCTGCATTTCAGTGGTTAAATGATTGTTGCATGTATATTATTTGGGATAAGGAGATGTCTTGTCTGAGAACTTTACAGTTTCTTTAAATTAGAACATCATTCATCAATATGAGTACCAAGCCACCTGCAGGGGTTGGGAGTTCTGAGATGGCAAAGCACTGAGGCCCAGGTCCTCAAAGGTATTTAGGTACCTAATGCTCATTGAAATCAATGGGAATTAGATGGATCTGGGCCTCAGTGCCCATGGGGAGGCATGCCCTGTGTTACTCAACAGGGGGCTGTCCAGCTGATTGAGGTATGGCACGGCCAGGATCTAGAGAAGAGTTAAGTCCAGCTCTCTTTTGCTGATGGGAGATATGCTTTAAGGACCTCAAAAAGGGAGCAATGGGTGGAATTGTTTATCCCCTCGTTATTTTGTCCACCAATTAGATCTAATATCTTACACACCAATTTTTGTTAATTAATGTCCAGTACCATGTCTTCTGTTTTTACCAAGCATGATTTCAACAGTCCTTGAACCATACCAGTAAGCCCTTTTTATTTTGACTAATCCAATTTTTCTGCTGGTTTTCTTGCAACTATTTATATCATTAATTATTGAAAACAACTTGACCTATTTTCCATTAACATTTGTTGTTATAGGTTATTGTATCATCTTATCAACTTTCACATATTTTTTTTCAATTGAATTTAGAGTAAATGTGTTGGGTCAATTATCACATCAGTACTCTGAGACAAAAACTAAGTGAAGAGAGAATCAAAATTGAGAGTACATATCAGTAATTTAGGGTAAAATACATTACACAGATATTGTAATTATCCAAACCCCAAAATTATAATACCAGGAAATTCACAGTTAAGGTTAAACTTAAAAGAAAGCCAAACTTGTCTAAATACAGAAATGCCCAGTTAATGAATTTAAACAAATTTAACTCTGCCTTATGGTGACACCACGCAATAACCGGTCTCTTCCACCAGCAGAAGTTGGTCAAATAAAAGATGATATGTCACTGACCTTGTCTCTCTCATATCCTAGGACCAACATGGTTACAACAACACTGCAAACTACTATTAATATTGAGGGACATTTTTAGTGTTTGTGATCCCAGATTTGATTAAATTAATTTTTAAAGACATCTTAGGTTTTTTCCTCCCTCATGATGACACTGCAGGACAGAGTTAAGGTTGTTTGGGTGCCCTAGCTGTGTTTCCAGACCTGAGCATGTTTAGATTTATTTTAAGTTTAATCTTAACTCTGAGTTTCCTAGGCTTGTAATGCTGGCTTTGGGGATAATTACATCCCCGTTTACCTGAATACCAGGGTTGATAGAGGGATGCAGAGAAGAGGAGGGCAAAGGCATAGTACTAGAGGGGCATGAAGGTAGGAGAAGGAGAAAGCAGGCAATGGAAGTAAGTGTCACAGAAATGAAAGGTGTGGTGCAGGGGATGGAGGAGACATGGATGAGGGATACAGTGAACAGATAAATGGCAGACTCTTTTATCCATTTTATATATATCTATAAAATAAACACACACACACATATATATACTCTTAATATTTTCTAGTTAAAACTTAATGTGACGGGTTGGGTCACAGAAACCCCCTTTGGACTGCCACCTGATGTGCTGAGACTACCTCTGAGCCCATTTTGCCTGCCAGCTTGGGACTTCAGTGCCCTGTCTTGTCGAGCCAGACATGCTCGCCTGCTACAAACACAGACCCAGGGTCTGAATCACGTGCCACAAAAGCTGCAGACTAAACTGAAAACAGCTTAAGAAGTGCTCCTGTCTCCAGCACCCAGACACCCAGCTCCCAATGGGATCAGAACCCCAAATAAATCCGTTTTACTCTGTATAAAGCTTATACAGGGTAAACTCATAAATTGTCCACCCTCTATAGCACTGATAGAGAGATATGCACAGCTGTTTGCTCCCCCAGGTATTAGTCACTAACTCTGGGTTCAATAATAAGCAAAAGTGATTGTATTAATTATAAAAAGTAGGATTTAAGTGGTTCCAAGTAATAACAGACAGAACAAAGTAAGTTACCAAGCAAAATAAAACAAAAACATGCAAGTCTAAGCCTAATACATTAAGAAACTGATTACAGATAAATCTCACCCTCAGAGATGTTCCAATAAGCTTTTTTCACAGACTAGATTCCTTTCTAGTCGGGGCCCAATCCTTTCCCCGGGTACAGTCCTTGTTTCAGCTCAGGTGGTAGCTTGGGGATTTCTCATGACTGCAGCCCCTTTGTTCTGTTCCACCCCCTTCTATAGCTTTGGCACAAGGCAGGAATCTTTTGTATCTCTGGGTCCCCACCCCTCCTTCTAAATGGAAAAGCACCAGGTTTAAGACGGATTCCAGTACCAGGTGACATGGTCACATGTCCTGGGAGCCCCCCCAAGCCTTCATTCTTCCTGGCCTGACTCACAGGAAGGCTTGCAAGTAAACAGAACTATTTTTAACCAATTGTCCTAGGTGATGGGAGACATCAAGATTCCAAACCACCATTAATGGCCCACACTTTGCATAATTACAATAGGACCTGAGAGTTCTATTTCATACTCCTAGTTTCAGATACAAGAATGAAACATTCATACAAATTGGATGACCACACTCAGTAGATTATAAGCTTTGTAATGATACCTTACAAGAGACCTTTTGCATGAAGCATATTCCAGTTACATTATATTCACACTCATTAGCATATTTTCATAAAATCATATGGAGTACAATGTCACACTTAGGTTTAATATTACGTTTCTCATATTGGATAAAACACTCTCTCTGTTCCCCTCCACCACCTACATATCCTGCCAAGGATACCTAAACCCTCTCTGAGATTACTAACATCTGGAAGAGGGAAGCCCTGCTTTGATGGACCTCATAAAATATGTTAGGTTCTGCAGGAGAGGAGCTCCATCTGCCAGTCTGTTTTAACCTTTTGGCACTAAAAGCGTTGGGAAAGTTCTTCCTCCTCCTCTTCCTTTCCTGAGCTTCTAGGGAACTTGAGTCTCCCAGAGCTCTCCCTCCTCCTGGCTCTTCAGTGGCTGGTGGACTTATCAGGCAGGAGAGTCTGAGGCAGGCGCAGGCATATCAAAAGAAATTTGGGGTCCTGGTACATCATGTGCATTGGGGCACCATCCCATCCTATTTCACTTTATTTGCACAGATGTTTTGGGTGGAGAACCCTTAGCTCGGGGCCCTGGTACAATTGTCCCCACCTCCCTCCTCTCGTCAGCCCTGGGCAGGAGTAGCAGGAGGAGATGGTGGTGCCTAGCTGGGGAGTTTATGGGGCTGCAAGCTCTCTTGTTAGTAGGTGGAGCTATACCAGTATCAGATGGAAGAAGAACAGGGATTGCTATACAGTATCTGACTTCTCTCTTCCGGAGGAAGATCCTTCCTGCTGCTGGATCCCCGCCTTCCATCCAGGGGGGAGAGGATCTGTTGCTCCCAGGTTTCCTTCCCCAACTAGGGAAAAAGCCTGCCACTTCCCTTGCTTAGCCAGAATAGCCTTGTTATTTCCCTCCATCCTCCAGGCACAGCACAGAGGGATATGTGCCGGGGCAGAGGGTTGTTCCTTTGCAGTTCCATGTTGTATACACATACATACACGTATGCACTTCCGTGTAGCGGACTGTGCGCCCGCTTGTGGAGATGGATTCCTTTCAGATACAGACCTAACTTTATCATTCCTCCTCACTCAGCCATTCCCCATCACATGAGAAGATGCAATGTCCCTTCAACACGTGACACTACCACCCAGGGCGACACAGCCACCAGCATTGGTGAGCTTCCCTCTCCTGTTCTGAGGATGACCAACCCCAAACATTCAAAATCATGAGTCAACTCCCCCCCCCCCCGCAAAGTTATAAGATTGGTTTTAAAAATTGTGATATTTTAAAAATAATTCAGTGGTCTTTTCATTAGCTTTCTAGTTCTTGATCTTTTAGGGTTCAAGCTTCAACCATGAGTGCTTAAAAAATAAATCCACAGTAGTGGATGCCCACCCCACCCCTAAGAGCCAGAGGGACCTGCCGGGGGGGCGAGGTTGGGAATCCCGGAGGTGCTTACCTGGGGCAGCTCCCAGGAAGCATCCAGCAGGTCCCTCTGGCTCCTGGGGCGGGGGAGCGGTTGCTCCCCCCACTGATTACATCAAAAGTGGGGCCTTAGGCGCCGATTCCATGGCGGCGGGAGGCCTGGGAGGGCTGAGAAGCAGGCGGCTTTCTGCTCAGGCCGAGGGTGGCAGAGGTGAGCTGGGGCAGGAGCAGTTCCCCTGCGTGTCCCCCGCCCCCCGGGTTACCTGCTGCAGTGTGGGTGGCCCTCCTCGCGCTCCCCTGCCCCAGCTCACCTCCGCCTCCGAGCAGGAAGCCGCCGCCTGCTTTTCAGCCCTCCCAGGCTTCCTGTGCGAACAGCTGATTTGCAGGAAGCCTGGGAGGGTGGAGAAGCAGAGCGGGGTGGTGCATTCAGGGGAGGAGGCAGAGGCGAGCTGGGCGTGGGGGTGGGGGCAGGGAGCTGCTGGTGGGTGCTCTGCACCCACCACATTTTCTCCTTGGGTGCTCAAGGGTTGGAGCACCCATGGAGTCGGGGCCTAAGGTGCCACTTTTGGCCGGTTAAATTTAGAAGCCCTTTAAGAACCGGTTGTCCCTCGTGGAACAACCGGTTCTAAAAGGGCTTCTAAATTTAACAACCGGTTCTAGCGAACCAGTGCGAACTGGCTCCAGCTCACCACTGAAGGTAAGTCCAGTGAGCGATAGCGAGACTGCCTCCTGTTTGTGTCCAGTGCCTTGCACAATGGGGCTCTGATTGTGTTCTACCATAAGATAAATATTTACTACAACTACTAAGAAATTAAGAAGGAAGCTATGTCTTGCTGGATCCTTTAATTGTTCATTTCCAGACTTTTTAACATTCAGGCGGGTTGGTTCTGTTTTTTTAAAGTTGTAATTTTTTTCTGTTTAAACAAAATTAAATTTGGGGGAATTATTTGCTAGATGCCAAGGTGTCACAATAAATTTTCTGATAACTTGGCTGATCCTGGAGGTTCACATCTTTCTACTCTTTTTTCCAATGCCAGCTAAGGCAGGGATAAGGGATGCAATGGAAACCCCAAATTGGATCCACTAGCATGGCCCCTAGAGGCCTATCACGGCTGGGAAGCTTGGCTGTGGATTACTTGGTGAAGTGTGTGAAATATTTCCCCCATTTTTACCCTCCCCTCCCCTTCCTATTACCTCCTTCCCCACTTCTATTACCCTATTTTTTTTAAAATGGTTGGTATGACACTGCCCCTATCATTAGCTCATTCCCTTGACAGTAAATCAGATTTTTCACTCCCATTTCCTGGCTCTTCTTCCTTCTTTTCCAAGGGTTATGGACCATATGCAATTACATCATCCAAAGCAACAAGGAACTAGCCAATCAGCGAACCCTGTAACAGTGTCCACAGTTGGAAAGTTACAGGGTGCAATAGGTGCATGGCTAGAAAATGCCTTCATCCTAACCTGATTCTTGGTTCTTCCTCTATCTGCTCCACTGCTTCAAAGCAGGCAGGATCCTAGCTGGGAAATCAGCCCTCCTGGCTTCTTCTGGTTTTATTGCAATTATAATTGATTTTAAAAGTGATAAAATAATAACTGATAGTTAAATAATCTGAATATTTGGCTCACATTAAATGATGGCTGAGTGATTAGGGCACACACGTAGGACTTGGCAGACCTGGGTTCAAGTGCCTGCTCTGCCATAGCCTTCCTCTGTGGCCTTGGGCAAGTCACTTAAGCTCTCTGTACTTCAGTTCCCACCCTGTAAAATGAGGATAATAGCACTTAGCTACCTCTGGGGGTGTTGAGTGGATAAATACATTAAAGATTGTGAGGTGCAGTGATGGGGGCCCTATTAGTACCTAAGATAGGTAGAAATACAGTGCAAGACTATTTTTAAAAGAAATAAGTAACTATATTAAACACCATCAAAAGCAGGGAATATTTACAACACTTACAGATTTCCCTAGATTGATTCATTGATAAAAAGACCCTAGTGGCAATTAGGACCATGCATAAATAAAGCCCTTTGACTCTACATTTCGGAAATTAAAGCAGATGAAGACAAGGTAGGACATCACAGTCCCTTATGGTATATGCTATATAAACTGGACTCATCAATTTGAAAATTAAGGCTGAGATTTCTGGGCATTGAAGGCTACAGCTACAGTATGAGCGAGGGTGTGATGCCTAGCTTGTGTGCACATACTCTCACTAACAGTGCTAGTACAAGTGTAACAATATGGTGGCATGGGCAACAGCATCCATGTGGAATATTGTCTGTGAAGGGTAAGTTTGGAATGAGAAATACACATTTTGTTCAGGTCAAAGCATTTTGCAGCTGTCTAGCAAATAGTTTTACATGATGCAGCTTCTGTTTCAGCATGTTTCTTCTTTAAAAACCTAGGAAATTCTATGCCAAATAATAATAATAATAATAACTAATTAATAGAAAAAAATTGCAAAGAAAAGCAATCGAAAGCTAAAAGTACCAATGTTAAGGTTGCCTGAACAACCTTAACTAAGCCCTCTTATGCATGTGCTTTACAATCAGCTTCTTTAATAGCATGATCAAATACTATATTCTTCTTTGAGTGCTTGTTCTGCAGGCATACTTAGACTCAGCGGATTTGGCCAGCCATACTCTCTCCTCAGGCATAGCCATGAGGAGAACATCATGGCTTCATGCACCCGGGCAACCCCCAGAAGTGCAGCAAACCCTGCAGGACCTTCCCTTCAAGGGCACGGAGCTCCTTTTGGAGCAGCCAGACTCCAAGCTTCACAGCTTGAAAGACTCCAGGGTGACCAGGAAGTCGTTGGGAATGCATAGGCCGGCAATCCAATGCAAGCACTTTAAGCCCCAATCACAACAACAACGCTCATATCCTCCTTGGCTGAAGCAGGATTTTTATTGACAAAGGGGCAGGAACGGCAGGCAGAAACCCTACAACCCCCCTTCAGTGCAAGGTCATGGCCAGTCTAAGCCTTCATCAGGTTCTAAACAGGCCTTTTGAAGATGCTCCCAAGGACAGTGCACCTGCCACACCACCGGATCCTTACCCATGTTTTCTGACTCGTCTATCCCACTTCTATCATGCTTGGTCCCAAATAACATTGGACCACTGGGTTCTTCGCATGGTAGAAGTGGGATATTTTCACCAGTTCTACTCCTCCCCTCCCTCCCACCCCCCTTCCCCGTCCCTCTTCAGCGACCCCTCTCACAAGCAACTCCTTATCTAGGAGGTGCAATCGCTCCTCGCCATAGGGGCAGTGGAGGAGGTTCCTCAGGAGCTATGGGGCAAGGGTTTCTACTCCCGCTATTTCCTAATCCCCAAGGCAAAGGGGGGATTCTCAGACCCATTTTACACCTGTGAGGACTCAACCAGTTCATGGTGAATTTGAAGTTCCGCATGGTCTCCCTGAGCACTATTATCCCTTCCAGGAGACTGGTACGCTGCCCTCGACATGAAAGACACATACTTTCACATAGCCATTCGACCTGCGCACAGACATTTTCTCCAGTTTGTGCTCAATCACAAACACTACCAGTTCACAGTCCTCCCACTGAGTCTGTTGACAGACCCCCCAAGTGTTCACCAACTGCATGTCGGTCATAGCAGCCTTCCTCCAGAGGAGGCAGGTGCAGGTATACCCAGACCTAGATGACTGGATGCTCAGGGGCTGTACCAGGGAGCAGGTAGACTCTCCTGTACAATTGGCCAGGTCCACTTTCCAGGGATTGGGACTCCTCCTCAACGTGAACAAGTCAACCTTATCACCGACCCAAAGAATAGAATTAATCGGAGCGGTGCTGGACTCGGTACAGGCAAGGGAGTCCTGCCAGAGACCCCTTTCCAAGCCATGACAGACATTATTCAAAGCCTCAGGTGGTACCCAACCACTACTGCAAGGGGATGCCTGAGTCTTCTGGGACACATGGCAGCCTGCATGTACATAGTCAGGCATGCCAGAATGAGGCTTAGACCCCTTCAAGCGTGGCTCGCCCAGATATACCGACCGGGGCGCAACAGGCTGGACTTGGTAGTAATGGTGCCAGGACACATACTCAAGTCCCTACAGTGGTGGCTCAACCCTCAAATGGTAGGCGAAGGTGTCCCCTTCAACAGTGCACTGCCCTCTTTATCCCTAATAATGGACGTGTCAGCTCTGGGTTAGGGGGCACACCTGGGGGATCTCCGAACACAGGGCCTGTGGTTGCGGGACGAGCTCTCCCTTCATATCAATATCAGGGAGCTCAGAGCAGTGCGACTGGCATACCAAATTTTCCAGTCCTGGCTGCAAGGCCAAAGTGTGGCAGTGATGATGGACAACACCACTGCGATGTTCTACATCAACAAACAAGGTGGAGCCTGTTCTTCCCCCTTGTGTTGAGAAGTCCTCTGGCTATGGGAATTCTGCATAGCCCACTCCATTGACCTGGAGGTGTCCTATCTCCCAGGAGCGTAGAACAAGCTAGCAGATCACCTCAGCTGATTGTTCTGCAACCACGAATGGTCCGTCCATCCAGATGTTCTTCATCCCATCTTCCAAAGGTGGGGATTTCCCCAGGTCTACCTATTCACCACACGGAGTAACAAGAAGTGCCCAATTCATAGATCCATAGATTCATAGATATTTAGGTCAGAAGGGACCATTATGATCATCTAGTCTGACCTCCTGCGCAACGCAGGCCACAGAATTTCACCCACCACTCCTACAAAAAATACCTCACACCTATGTCTGTGCTATTGAAGTCCTCAAATCGTAGTTTAAAGACTTCAAGGAGCAGAGAATCCCCCAGCAAGTGACCCGTGCCCCATGCTACAGAGGAAGGCGAAAAACCTCCAGGGTCTCTTCCAATCTGCCCTGGAGGAAAATTCCTTCCCGACCCCAAATATGGCGATCAGCTAAACCCTGAGCATATGGGCAAGATTCATCAGCCAGATACTATAGAAAATTCTTTCCTGGGTAACTCGGATCTCACCCCATCTAATAGCCCATCACAGGCCATTGGGCCTATTTATGAATATTTAATTACCAAAACCATATTATCCCATCATACCATCTCCTCCATAAACTTATCGAGTTTAATCTTAAAGCCAGATAGATCCAATGTTCTGCTCCTTCCAGAAACACAGCCCGACTTCAATCACAGATGCATTTCTGCTACCTTGGGGAGACTGCCTCATGTATGCCTTCCCACTGGTCCCACTCATACACAAGGTGCTGCTCAAGATCCACAGGGACAAGCGGAGGTGATTCTGCTGGCCCCAGCATGGCCCCATCAACCATGCTTCTGGAGCATGGTACACCATGCTTCTGGAGCTGTCTGTGGATACCCCGATCGTGCTACCATTCTGCCCCAATTTGATCACTCAGGACCACTGTCGCCTCCACCACCCAAACCTCCAGTCCTCTAGCTCATGGCCTGGAAGCTTCATGGTTAAACCCCATGGAGCTCCTATGTTCGGAGCTGGTAAGGGAGGTTCTACGCAGCAGCAGAAAACCTTCCATCAGGGCTACTTATCTAGCCAAATGGAAGAGATTCACTTGCTGGTGTGCCCAGCAACACACACCTCCACTCCAGGCATCTATACCACTCGTCCTGGAGTACCTTCTGTATCTCAAACAGCAAGGCCTAGCTGCAGCATCCATCAAGGTGCACCTTGCTGCTATCTCAGCCTTCCACCCAGGAACGTCTGGACGCTCCGTGTTTGCTAACCCCATGGTAGGACGTTTCCTCAAGGGCTTGGAACTCCTATATCCACAGATTAGATGACCAGTTCCCCCATGGGACCTTAACCTGGTCCTCACCAGGCTCATGGGGCCCCCTGTTGAACGACTTGGTCCGTGCTCTATTTGTCATGGAAGGTGTCCTTCCTGGTAGCCATCACACTAGCCAGCCAGGTGTCTGAATTAAAGGCTCTGACCCACATGGTCTTTCACAAGGACAAGGTGCAGCTCAGGCCTCACCCAGCCTTCCTTCCCAAAGTAGTGTCACAATTCTACCCTGGTCAAGATATTTTTCTACCTGTCTTCTATCTTAAGCCTCACACCAGTACCCAAGAGGTTGCACTCACTGGATGTTTGGAGAGCTCTAGCGTTCTACATCAAGCACTAAAAACTGTTCAGGAAGTAGAACCAACTATTCATGGCAGTAGCAGACTGGATGAAAGGACTCCCAGTCTCATCTCAAAGAATATCTTCCTGGATCACATCCTGCATCTGCACAGGTTACGAGCTGGCCAAGGTCCCAGCCCCAACTCTTACAGCACATTCCACAACGGCATAAGCCTCATCAGATGTGTTCCTGGCCCAGGTCCCGATACAAGAGATCTGCAGGGCAGCAACTTGGTCATCAGTGCATACGTTTACCTCTCACTATGCTATCACCCAACACGCCAGAGATGATGCAGCATTTGGCAGGGCGGTGCTCCAATCAGCGATTCCTTGACTCTGATCCCACCTCTGGGGTAGAGCGTGGGAGTCACCTGATTGGAATCAACGTGAACAAGCACTGGAAGTATAAAAACGGTTACTCACCTTCTCATAACTTTTGTTCTTTGAGATGTGTTGTTCATGTCCATTCCAATACTCATCCTCCTTCCCCTCTGTTGGAGTAGCCAGGAAGAAGGAACTGAAAGGGGGTTGGATCGGCATGGTCATATATTGAGTGCCATGAAAGCGCCACTCCAGGGGCTTCCACAGCCGACCCAATGGGAGCTGCTAAGGGAAAGATTGCTGACAACCATGCAAGCAGCGTGTTTCTGAAAGGAGCAGAACATTGGGCACTTCTTGTTGCTTCGGGTGGTGAATAGGTCGACCTAGGGAAATTCCCACTGTTGGAAGATGGGATGATTGGAATGGATGTAAATAACACATCTCGAAGAACAACAGTTACGAAAAGGTGGGTAACAGTTTTTTTCTGCAGAGCCTTTGTCTCACAGTGTATAGGATGGATGAGGCAGAATCCCTTGCCTCTTTCACTGTAGGAGTTAGTGTGCAATGAATCATGCAGGAAATCAGACTATTTTTATTTTGGTTTCAAAGTATGAATAATAATATAATTGCCTAACTTCAGGCAACCTGGCTTGAAAATGTTGTGTTACCTTAATGCCTCCACAGGCTCTTCTTTACTCTACCTGGCATGGATGCTGTGATAATTAATTAATGTTTATGAAGAACTTTGGAATCCTTGGATGAAATGAAGCAATGGACAAAAATGCAAAACGTTATTTATATGCTAGGCAACTCTTGGTATTGCGAACTGCCCAAAACAGGAGGTGCTGGAAATCTCATGAGAGCTCGTGTCTCACAAGATTTGCAACCAGTGTTGTAGATTATAGTACTTTGAATATGTTAGTTGACGGATCGGGAAAGGTCAGCGAGGTTTCTGTAAGAATTGACAGTACTCAAAAGGGTTTTGAGTTTGAATTTGTGTTAGATATAACTCCAAAAATTCAGATGCTTATCAGACTATCTTGAGTCTGCAAAATTGGGCTGGAAATCATGGTGCCTAGACATTAAGGGCATTCTCCTGCTCCCATTAACTTTCATGGGCCCAAAAAATGCTTCATCTGTCTCTTCTACTGGTGCTTTTGGGTAGAGATGTAGTGAGATAAATCTTTTCTTGGCATTTCAGTACTTCTGGAAACTAGAAGTGAAAATACATTTATGCAAAAATTCCAGGCCTTCAGAAAAAGGAAGAGGATTAGTTTGATTTTGAGAATTGGTGATGGTTCTGGGAGTTCTTCATCTAGCCCACCACTAAGAATTATCTAAACTAAACGGAATCTCTTGCGGTTCACCCAGCACTACCACTATTCCTCTAAAACAGTGGTTCCAAAACTTGTTCCGCCGCTTGTGCAGGGAAAGGCCCTGGTGGGCCGGGCCGGTTTGTTTACCTGCCGCGTCCGCAGGTTTGGCCAATCGCGGCTCCCAGTGGCCGCCGTTCGCTGCTCCAGGCCAATGGGAGCCACTGGAAATGGCGGCCAGTATGTCCGTCGGCTCGCGCCGCTTCTAGCAGCTCCCATTGGCCTGGAGCAGTGAACCGCGGCCACTGGGAGCCGCAATCGGCCGAACCTGAGGATGCGGCAGGTAAACAAACCGGCCCGGCCCACCAGGGGCTTTCCCTGCACAAGCAGCAGAACAAGTTTGGGAACCACTGCTCTAAAAGGAGGTGGCTTGTATTCCAAATAGAAATGTTAAGTGAAATCTGGCTAGTGTCAGTAGAAGCTACATCGACCATAGGCGCTGACTTTTATTTTTTCCCCGGGGGTGTTCTACCCCCGCTCCGCCCTGTGGCCCCACCCCCACTTCACGTCTTTCCCCAAGGCCCTGCCCTCGCTCCACCTCTTCCCACCCCACTCTGTCCCCTCCCTTAGGCCCCTGCCTTCTGTTCTCCGCCCTCCCTCAAGCGTATGCCCCAGCTGCCAAACAGCTCATTGGCGGCCCTGCCGACCAGTTTTTCGGGTGGGGCCCCGCCAGTCAGCTGTGTCTGGTGGGTGCCTGGGGGCACTTATGGGGTTGGCACCTATGACATTCAGTACAGTGATGCCTTTCTATTCCTGAACACAATATATTGGTCTGTTTGGCAGTTTTGCACAATAATGGATTTCTGAGTACATTCAATTTTTCTTCTTCATGAGACGTCTTTTCCCATAGTTCCATTCACCTGGTGCAGACAAGTAAATCTCAGTATCCTCTTTGTTTTGCCAGAAACAAAGAAAAGGAGTGACACTCCCCATGAATTCTTGGTAATCAATAGCTAGTGCTAGGGAAAGGCCAAGGAAGCTATTTCCTTTGCCCAGCAGACAGGACTACAGAAAAGAAAAGCCAGACCAGCTGAACTGAACCTTCCTCTCTCTTCCGAGCTCTCAAAAGCGACCTCTGTGTAGAGTGGGTAGTGCCTTGTGACATACATTCTTCAGCATCTTCATGTGAGCATTTTGCTCCATTTTCAGTAAGGTCAACTTAATTTTTGTGTAAACACGATATGGCCCAGCTCCAGATCCAGCACTCTTTTAAAAAGTAAATACAAACACAAATGTAAAACTTAAATAAATAAAATTCTTCATCAAGAACAAGAGTCTCATTGTCTGGGCTGGCAAATTTACCTGGAGCTATTTTTTTTTTATCCTTAATTGAAAAATTGAGCCTCCAGTGGCCAAAACATACACTGAAATACTAAAAGACATTTGGACATTGGCATCTTCAGGAACCTGGCAGTGGTGGCTCCAGCAGTGAGTTTTTTTTGCTGACAGTCTGCTTTTGATTTATTTCCGTAATAAAGTGTGAATAGGTGTAGCATCATCAGGGTTTGAGATTTGTTCCCAGCTTACAGGCCTCTGGTGGCCTCATAAATTTATTACGGCAGCACATGTTAGGAAAATGGAACCTGCCTGACAGGATACTACTATTCTCAGTCCCAGCGTAGCCCTTGCAGGGGGTACAAAACATGCTCTCACCCCCTCCAAAAAATAAATCTCTCTGGCATGGCTCTCCCTCTCTCTATATCTACAACCTTATAACTTTCCATAGCCCTCGCTCCTTTCCCCTCCACTTACAACGACAAGCATAAGAGTTCCAGAAGTTTTCTTCTGGCAGCACCCTGCTAATACCAGTCAGAAAAGTCATGCTGGCCTGAGACAACTCTATGGGAGGCTGGATAGGGGAGGGTGGGCGGCGAGGGAAGACTTCAACTGCCCTCCCAAGAAGCAACCAATCTAATGAGTAACTGTGAAAGACTCCCTGGCCTGGCATGTTAATGCTTAGAAATATACCATGGAAAATCAACACTCTGTCTCTCCCCAGAGCAGTAATATTTCAGCCCCGGGCTTGTGGAGTCGCTGTGCCAGCTCCCAGTTCAGAGGCATAAATGTGTTTTATCTGTTTGAAATACATTTTTTTTACATGTTAGTTCAGCTATTTCTGAGAACTGGTCATACTTGTCAAAAAAAGAAACTGAAGTTACATAAGAGGCTTCATGCCTTACTCTGTGTCAGCACACCTGAGAACAGAAGGCTGAAACACATGCAGGACAGCTGAACTCTGCTTAGGTCGCAAGCATCTCAGAGAGGAACATCATCTGATGAAGTGGGTTTTAGCCCACGAAAGCTCATGCCCAAATAAATGTGTTAGTCTCTAAGGTGCCACAAGGACTCCTCGTTCTTTTCACTTAATCCATGTCACTCTTCCCCTTCTCCCTCCCCCCCACCCCCACAACCTTATTCCATTCACTAGTTCATATGGATCAAGCTCCAGAAATGTATTTCGGGTCCTTTGCTCAATACACACCTGTTTACTAGTGCTTCCAATCTATTGAGGGAGGCAGCACGGTCAGGAGGAAAGCAACAGGGTGGGGAATCAGAAGGTCAGGAGTTTCATATGCTAGCTCAGCCACTGACTTGCAGTATAGAATGGATTAGTTTCCCTACCTTTGAAATAGAGATAATACTTTTTTTGTATCACATCTTCCTCAGAGGTGTGCTGTGAGGATTGATTAATGGTTGTACACCAATTTGAACATGTAGGGCTAGACACTAAGTTGGTGTAAAGCAGCATAGCTCTGTTGACATCAGGAGGAGAATCCAGCAGAGCACATGATTGTATTTTGAGCATCTGTATAATTTACTATGAGTTGTGATTTAAGTAGGTGGTGTGTGTTTGTGGGTGGAGCTTTGGAGAGTGCTTCCCTATCTTTGTTTTTTCCCACTCAAGCCTCAGTGCTTATATTTGTTTGAACCAGTTCATTCAACCTGTGACTTGCTGTTGTCGTTACTAACTGTTCATATTTTATCAGGGCTGAACACAAAATTTGTAACAAACTAATTTAGCTTCTTTTCTCTTTGCAACTTTTTATACACAATTCATGATTTTCTTGAATGTATTTGTTTAATTACTCATAGAATAAGTCCTGTGAAACACGGTTGATCTGTAGATGATCTGCAAGCAGCTCTTTGTAAGCAACTGACAATTGAGTTGTACTTGTTGGTTTTGGTTGGACGCGTGGGTCACATGATATTGTTTCTGACCCTGATGGGATTAATACCAGCAACTTTAAGAATCAGGTTTCTGTTGTGAATGTTTGCATTTCTGTATTAGTGTCTGTGAATATTCCACAATAGTAGCTTAAAATTCGCATGCAGGTGTTCCTGACAGCAAATGTGTTCTTAAGAATATTTGTGGAAAATGAACACGATCACATCCAAAACAAATTTTTTTTAGAAATTTGCCTGTCTCCAGTCATAAGAATTATTTATTTTATTACTATTTTATTATTATAATTTGAGTACCCACATGCCCATTTCTATGCAGCCGTAAGTGATGATGTGATCCCTGCCCTATGCGCAATCTAAGGCCCTGGTTCTTCAGCGAAAGAGACATGGTCAGAGTCTACTTGTGCCGCTCTGTCTGTGTGCTCTTTATTTACAGGGCTGTGCTTTTTATTAACTATTATTATTTATTACAACCATGAAGCTTTCAACTAGAAATTTCCCTGATGTCAAAAAAGCAATCGCATATTAACACTGTGGAGCGGTGTTAATATGCGATTGCTTTTTGACATCAGGGAAATTTCTGCAGCTTTTAAAATAAAGCCATGGGTCAGTCTATTTCTGGGGCTTACTTCATCTTTTAAAAACTCATCCAAACTATATAAGGAGCTTGCTGAAAAGTATGGAAGGGATTGTTAGTCTAAGGGTTGGCTGGTCCCTCCTCTTATTAAGATTAAAGGTGTAGATTAGGTTTGGTATTTTTCATGTCTGAATGTTACAATTGATGATTGCACTGTGGGCATGGGAAGGAATCAGAGATACGTTGACACCCACCTGGAGGGACTCAGAGCTGCTAGTGTTGCAAAAAGAAAGATGATTTAAGTGTTTTAGGCAGGAAAGTGGACATGACCTGGTGTATTATAACATCAGATAATTTTGCAGTAGCAGACAGAGGGCGCAATCCAAGCCCCTGTTAATATGGCACCCCATATTGAGGGCTTTTAAAGAAAAAAACAAAAAACAATAAAATCCACAGCAGCCTGAAACTGGATACAATCAGGTTTCAGCCGAGCCAGAGAAGTGTCCTGCCCCGGGGGGAATCTCTAGGAGGGATTGTATCTCTGGGAGGCCCTATCGCTCCAAGTATTCTTGAGAGCACTGGGGAAATGAGCATACTGTACTACCAATTAAGGTCACAAAGCACCTCCCAGGCATTTACCAAGTATCATGATTCACAACATCCTTGTTATTTTTGCAGTTGTTGTAGAGGTGAGCAAATGAGGCCTGGAGATTTAACGGCCTGATTGTCAGAGGTGCTGAGCACCCAGACTTTCCCATTGATTTCAGTGAGTGTTGCTGGTGCGTAGCATCTCGGATAGTTGGAGTGTATGTGACTTGTTTAAAAGTCAGTGTTAAGAATGGATCCCCCAGAAGTCCTGGTTTAGAACCCAGAGTCTTAAATCTCATCCTTTAAATTGCTGGACCCCACCTTGCCCAACTAACTGTTTCTTTTTAAACAAATATTTAGAAAACAAGTAAACTTAATACCCCCAAACTTCACTTCACATTCAAGTTGTGCCACAATCCTACAAAAACCAGGAATTTCAGAGTCAAGGCTGATATGCCACCCTTCAAATCATTCTGTTGTCCAAAAAAAAAAAAAGACACAAAGTTGTGATGGACAGAGGGTCGGTCGGCCTTAAAGGGAATTTCCTCTCTTTTGTTGCTTTGTGTCACAATCTTAATGTTATTTAAATGTAAAGGTTTTGGTTTTTTTGCCATATTGTACAGAACAGGGTTTTGATTGTCAGGCTTTCCATGTCAGGGTTCTGAACTTGGAAAAAAATTGTTCCTCATTCTGCCAGGCTAGTAAAGAAGAGTGATTAGGTGATGAGTACTATATATTTGTTGGCAACATATCTCCAGAATATTAAATGAAACTTTACCGCTTTTTCTGACTTTTTTGCCTTTAGCACATACAGCCAGTCTGTCCAAATGTAGGGATATTAGAAGGTGCGCCGTCGGGTTCAGCACGGCTGTTAAAAGTGGTATCACGCTACGACCAAATTTCTGTGTCAACTCCACTAATGAAATCAAACCACACAGCCCAAAGTGAGCACGTTTGTCAATCTTATGCACTGTAAGCATCATTTGTAACCAAATATTTTTGGTATCAGTACGTCAGGGTAATTAAGGTTAATTATCCTCAACTACAGACCTCCACTATTGGCACAACAATCTGCTTCCATGACAACTTGAAATGTGTTTGATCTTTTCATGTTTTGAAAGCATGCGTAATTTAGCTTTTCTTGTGCCCAGCTCCAGTGGAGGAAAAGGTTTTACAGTGTTTAATTTAAAAAAAATGTGAATACCTGATGGACTTATTTAAGAAATACTGCATGTGGACCACTGCTGCTCAAAACACTTCCGTAGGTGGTAATATTATTATTATTGTTTCTCATTGTGAGAAATTCTGTGGGTTTCCTGTTATTCTGCAGACCCAGTAATTAACTGCACTCCACTCAGGGGAGGAATAACAGTGGATCTTTGGGATCTTGGCCAGGCATTCAGAAGGAGCCTGGTACCCGGCCAGGTGCAGTGACTAGCAGTGAGGCAGAGCAGAGCAGTCTTAAATTGCAAGGGTTGGCCACGTGTATATCGGTGCTCTTAGCAAAACACATTTGGCTCCTCTCAAGGTCAGAGGGGGAAATATAAAAGAAGGTCTATAATAAACCTGTTTTATAGAAAAAAAATCTATAAATCACCCATTAAGACCTTCCCCTGAGATACTGGCCAAAATGTACTAAGGTTGACCAAGGGCTTGCTTACACTTAAAAGGCTGCAGTGGTGCAGTTGCAGTGCTTCAGTGAAGACGCTACCTACGCTTCTCCCATCAGTGTAGGTAATCCACTGTTCACAAAGCGCTGTCTACACCTGGAATTAGGTCGGTATAACTGGGTCGCTCAGGTGACATAGTGACGTCGTTATAGCAACATAAGTTGCTAGCATAGACCAAGTCTGAGAGAAATAGTTCACTCTAATGTTGAGTGTAGTTTATTGCTTTTTCTTTCCCTTTTCCCATTTCATTATTCCCTCTTATTGCCCATGTTCACTCTTTTCTCTTATCTGCACTGTTTCCTTTGTACTTTCTCCTATTGTTTCCCTGTGTCTGTCTTTCCCCACATCCCCCCTTCTCCTTGCATTTGGCTGCCATCCTTTCTTTCCCTCCTACAGTTTCCCCCTATATTTCTTCCCTCACCATCTGTATCCTTTCCCTGGATCTTCCTCCAGCAATCTCTTCCTTCCCTAGTTCATCTTCTCGTTATGTCTTTCTCCGTAGACTTCTCTCTTTGCTCTTCCTTTGCATATCCCCAGTACCATGACTGACAGAGAACCATAAAAAGCCTCTAGAAATTGTACAAGGCCATCCACCAGCTGGATTGCAGGGAATGGCATATCTGGTGGTGTGGGGATGGGAATTATTGCATGATCAAGTGTCGGTAACTGTACAGCAGCTCTGCATTCTGACTGGATGTGTGACTTCCATTTCAGTATAATTGATGCTTTATTTTCTGATTCCTGTCCTGTGAATTGCTCAATAAAAATATATTTTTGTTGAATATAGGCTGAATTTATGTAGACAATTCTATCCTGGGAGGAAATACTACTTGATTTGCTTGGAGGAAATGTATCTTTCTCACCTCAAGGGATGTATGCAGTGTTGTTGTAGCTGTTTTCATCCCAGGATATTAGAGCTATTAGGCCCAGACTTGAAGAAGAGCTCTGTGTAGCTCGAAAGCGTGTCTCTCTCACCAGCAGAAGTTGGTCCGATAAAAGATATTACCTCACCCACCTTGTCTTCTCACCTCAATGGAGGCAGTGACAGCCCTTGTATGGTTCAAGAACACAAAAGAGGCATCAATTTTTCCTCTGGAGCATTGCCACAGAAGGACCTGTGAGTACTATTGTATTGAATGACCTAAAGGCACGAGGCACATTGGCAGAATGTACCGTACTGTACAGCACAGCTCCCAAAGGTTGATTAGCTCTGGCCACAGAACAATAAACATTCTAGGTGCCCATAGTTTCAACTGAAGTGACACAAACTTTGAACAGCTGCAAGTATTCCAAGAGCTCATTAGAGGAAATGATATTACGGTAATAAACAAAACACATCAATGCCATTCTCCTCATTATAACAATAGCTACAGTACAGGACATGAGCCAAATCACCTCATAGTCACATAACTACCCGCCAGTTACAGTCACTTTAGAAATGGAGTCCTCTCTTGCCATTTTGCATACACAGTTCCTACAGACAGAGAGCATGACAACATTTTTAAAATTTGAGTGCCCACATCCATACAAAAGCATGTACATTTAGATACCTAACTTTAGGCACCTAAATTTGAACATGGTGGCCTCAGTTCTTAAGTGATGCTGTATTCATTGGAAACATCCAGATTTTAAGTGTAGAGAAGCCTGGTGGTCTTGTTGGCTGGAAATGGCCATGCTATCTTGTTTTTTATCCAAAAATTTGGTTAAGTTCAAACAAGAAAGGTTAGAGTCCCATGCCATTTGCCTCACCGATAAAATGTTAAGAGTCATAGGGCCAAATGTTATGCTTGGGTGAATGTGTAAGTGCCACTGAAATCAATGTGAACTGCATGAATGTATCACGGGCAGGATTTCACCCATGACATATGTAGACGTATTTATATATAGTTACAGTCAAAAGCAAGAGATTTGTTTTTAAAAACAAACTCTCCAAGAAGGAGTAATAAGCTTGCTCTAATCTGTCTGTAAAACTGGTTGTTAGCTTGTAGTAAATTAAATCGAATACTATCTATTGAAAAATCCTTCCAAAAACATGGACCTCAGCACTGGTAATATTTTCTAGTTGTACAATACCCATATAAAACCAGCTCTCATTTACAATGTCACCCCCCTGTCATTATAAGAGTATTGTGAGGTCCTATGGGCTAGGACTAGGGCTTAGTAATTTCCAAATGATATGATGAACATAGGTAAAGGAGACATGAAGTGAGAGAAAACCCAGAGGAGGTCACATTTCGCTTAGTCACAAAGAAGCTCAGAAAATCTTGCTGTCTCCTGAAGCCTTGTGCTCTTGTTGGCTGGAAATGGCAAGGACTCAGACTGTGTGCGCCACATGGGGGGAGGGGAGTCCACAACGTGGGCTGTGCTAACATTACCTCCAGAATACCACTGGTGGAAGACGGTGAGTCACAAATCATCAAGTATTCTTGTCTGGCTCCCCAGGAAACAAATGGTCTTCTGAAGCCTGCATTCTGGGCAATGTGTCCCAGAAAGGAGACCATTCTGGACTAACTATTTCCGAACGCAACCAGTCCTGTCCTGCCACCTTGGCTCTGGGGATGGGTTCCCTGGGTCTTGTGTGTTATGACATTGTGAAACTTATATTTCAGCATGAAATTATGATGTGGTAATTCAACAATGTAAGGTCACAAACACCCCCCCAATGAAGCTGCACAGTTTTGATTCACTCCAGCAGACTTAAATGTCTCTAGTTTGTCCAAGTCTATATTTCCAAAAACATCAAATAAATATTTCAATAGCGTTCCACATGGAGGCAGGGGCCCAGTTGCATGGATTTGCTAGCAGGCTAAGGGCCTTGAATTCCAGTCGTGTAAATCCTGACTCACATGAGGAGTACCATTTATTTGAGACTGGTTATGCGAGTAAGGGCTACTCACCTGATCAAGAGTTTGCAGGATCTGTTCCTTCCATGTAGTAATCTCTAAAGGACAGGACTTCCCATTTTATTGGCCACTGATGTGTGATGCATAACAATAATGCTGTATTAATAAGATGACACAGTTCCTTATCCCCAAGGGCTTCCCCAGACCTTTCCTTGACGCTTTGACTTTATCTATGTCTCAGAAGGCATGACAGTCTGATGGATAATAAACTTCAATAAGAAATTCTTTGCCAATGAGGTCCCCATCATGTTCTCAACTATGTATTATAGTGGTTCTGTCCTTGATGTAGATCTAAGGGTACTCCCTCTAATTCAGTAGTTTTCAACCTGTGGTCCATGGACCCCTGATGGTCTGCAGTCTATGCCTAAGGGATCCGCAAAAGGTTATCGTTACCAGAGACCAGTGGTTTTAAACATGTGGTCTGCAGAATCCTGGAGGTCTGCAGACTATGTCTAAGATTTCCAAAGGGGTCCGCACCTCCATTTGAAATTTTTTAGGGGTCCACAAATGAAAAAAGGTTGAAAACCCCTGCTCTAATGCAAATCCAAGTGAATCTCCAGGGCAGCTATTGTGGAAAATGACAAATTAACCACAGAACTGAAAGGGAAGTCCTGAAAATCCATTTTATGTAATAAAAAATGAACAGCTTATTGCTTTTACGCCCTTGAATCTAAAAAATAAGCCCTTTGTTCCATTCCTTACAGAAATTGTAGTCGTTACTCAGCAAGGATTATTGTTTTTGTTATTGATACATCTGGAACATGAGAAATTTTTTATTCCAGATTGTGTAACAAAATCACTTTAAAACCTGCAAGGAACAATACACACAAACCAGGTGCATTTGCTTTGAGCTCTTAAGGCTTGGGTTTTTTTTTTTTTTTAATCTTTATAAAGTACTAAGAGGTTTACCTGATCACACTGGCCTAACTTTCCAGAGTTGTGCAAAACCTGGAACCCCTTGAAACTCAAGTGCTTTTAGCACACACATTTCAAATGAGCCAGGTTTTGAGTGAACTATTTCCAGACCTGCAAGCATTATCTCAGACTTGAGAATGAAATTTCTCACACCCTCTGAAGCTTAGTTTTGCTGGCTTGTTTTAGGTTTGTAATGGGGGAAAGGCTCCCATACTGTTGATGATTAGTGGAAGAGAGCCTAGCAGACAGATGGAGCCTGTCAAAGTTGTACCTTGTGTGTATGGATTTACCAGCAATTAGGAGCATATAGGGATCTGTTCAGATTCATTGCAACTTAGTTGGTCTTACAGATCCTTTATGATGTACTGCTAAATGCATATGAGCATATGCCTGATAGTGGCTGGTCTTTCATGTACTTTTAAAAACATGATAGGCTAGATCCTCAGTTGGTGTAAATCAGTGCAACGCCATTGAAGTCATTGGAGTTATGCCAATTTGCACCAGCAGAGGATCTGACCCAACACAGGAAAAATCGATCAGATGTCAAATGCAAAGAATGCCCTGGTAAAGGATGCTGTGGAATCCCCTTCACAGGAGATACTGGCTGCCAGACTAGACACCCACCTGTCAGTGCTAATTTAGGAATTCTGGGCCCAATTCAGCTTCATCCTGCACTTTGTATAGTCTTAAACATCAGTGCAAAATTAGTGTCAAACACCACCAGATGAGAATGTTGGCATTTTACATCTCCTTTGCACTGATGTAAATGATTGAAGAATGGACAGGGCAACAGTGAATCAGGCACAGTGAAATCAGTGCTGGCATGATGTAGAAGGATGGGGTAGATGACAAAGAAGAAGGCTCATCCAATCCAAATGATTCATATATTTATTAGAGATGGGTGAACCAGTTCAGAAAAGTGTTTATAACCAGCTAAAATTCCCACACTGATCTGAACTGACTACACAAACGTCCAAGCTTATCCTTTCCTAGGATTTGGCTTTGTTGATAGCTGCAATGAGAAAACATATCACACAAAGTAAAACTATTTCCCCATGTTTATTCCACCCCCCCACCATTCCTCAGACGTTCTTGTCAAGTGCTGGAAGTGGCCCACCTTGATTATCACTACAAAAGGTTCCGCCTCCCCCCGCTCTCATGCTGGTAATATCTCACCTTAAGTGATAACTCTCATTACAGTGTGTATGGTAACACCCATTGTTTCATGTTCTCGATGTATATAAATCTCCCCACTGTATTTTCCACTGAATGCATCCAATGAAGTGAGCTGTACCTCACGAAAGCTTATGAATTTGTTAGTCTAAGGTGCCACAAATACTCCTTTTCTTTTTGCGAATACAGACTAACACGGCTGCTACTCATAAACCCTATTATTTATTATTGCTATTTTTTCATGTGCTTCTATATTTCTGGGTTGAAAAAAAGTGACAAAATTCTCATAGATCTGTTTTCATGCGATTCCCAATCTTCATCTCTGATCTCAAGGAATTCCCTTTCCAGTTTTGCATATTAAAGTGATTCAGATAGTTTGGATAAGAACACAGACTTTTGGGTGCTTATCCAAAACCAACTCCAAATCACTTGATAGTTATCAATCCCTAGCATTTACAGTGTGTATTTACTGGAATCAGGTGAATAATGCAAAATATACATATATCCCTTATAGATATTGTGACAAAGCTCTGTCCTTGCCTCCATGGGTCCCGCGTTTTCTGGTGGATTTCACTAGCCTCAGAGGCTCACTGTGACCCTCCATGTAACCCTTCTTTCTCTAGAGACAAGGGTCACAGTCTACGGAGCCATTTTCATCATAAGCCAGTGAGGGAGGTAAGGAGAAGTTATCCTTCCTTGCACCGTCTCTGTTGTCTCCCAGTCTCAGTGATTAATCAGGGGGCAAAGGTGGGGGGGTGGGAGGAGCCCAGGCCCACCCTCTACTCCGGGCTCCAGCCCAGGGACCCTAATAGTATCAGCTATGGTAGCTGACCTTTTAGAAACATGACATGTACAATTCCCTGGGCTACTTCCCCCACAGCAGCCCTCACTTCCTCAAGCTCCACTTCACCCTTACCTCAGGGCCTCCTTCCTTGTGCCTGATATGGTGTGTACTCCTCAGCCTCTCCAACAGCACAACTTCCTCCCACAACTCCTGACATGCACACCCACCTGAGTGACTAGGAGGCTTTTAACTAGTTTCAGCCAGCCCCTGATTGGCTTCAGGTGTCCCAGTCAAGCTAGCATTCTCCCTGCCATCTGGAAAGTTCTTAATTGGCCCCAGGTGTCTTAATTGACCTGGAGCAGCTGCCATTTCACTTATCCTGGTACCAGGGATTTGTTTAGCCTGGAGCTAATATATCTATCTCCCACTACTTTTCTATAGCCAGCTGGCCTTGCCCCGTCACAATATTTATTCAAATTTGAAAACATATTTCAATTCAACCATACATGTGACTCTTCCTTGTTCACTTTCTATGAACATTTAAGCCTTTAAGCTTTGCTAACATGAATACGCATGAAAAGCTTTTCTTTTTTTCCCACCTGAATGCTCAACTATTTGCCAAAGGCAAAATCTTGAATTGCATATAGTGATTAACCTACAACAGTGTGAATTTAGAATATGACATTTAAATGTGTGATATGGAGTCTGTGCTGTTCCTACATAGGTTTTCCAGTTAGGGAACAGAAGCAATTCTGTATGTGCAATTTATGCAGCTCTGCAGAGCAATAATAATTTGCTGAAGAAATTCATGAATCATTTAGAATAAAATATGAATCTGAGAATTTTGTAATTTTGACCCTGCTCCCACGGAAGTCAATGGCAAAATTCCCATTGACTTTGACTTTAACGGAGAAGGAAGAGGCCTTTTGGTCACAAGTTCTCACCTCGTTGACCAGGGTCCACCAGCGTCCTCTTATCTGTGCCTTGCCTGTAGAGTCATGCGTGAGATAGCTACCTCATCTAACAGATGATTCTTACTCAGGTCCCCAGAGAATAGGTGAAACTGACCCTAGGGCATATGCCAGCATGCTGTGGAGAGATGAGGTGGGAGGGAGGGGTTTTTTGATTCAGAATATTAACTGTGTGTGTATGAGAAGAAATCGCCCTGGTTAGGTATCCAATCCAACAGCCTGAGAGATCATTAATGTCTGAATAATTGTCCTTTGCCACTTGAATCTCATTAATGTTCATTCCTTCAGGGTCACAGAATTTCATACACTCTGGGGTGGTAAACAGCAGATGAGATAAAATACTCTACAATGCGTTCATAGCAGTGTGGGCTAATGGAGTGGAATGGATTTGAAGTCAGAAGGCCTGAAGTCCTGGGTGGTTGTCTATTGAGTCCATTGCAGCATTTTAAGTTTCTTAATGGAAAGTTGTGGGGGACAGGGGGAAAGATTCTTAGGGGCTTCCTTCGCAATTTGTGTTGGATTCTATGCCTTCCATGGTTAAAAACCAAGTGTCACTGATCTTGTAACGTTTTTCCATGTGAAAAGAATAAAGAAAATCATTCATCTCTCTCTCTTTCTCTCTCAAAGAAAGAGGGTGTAATCAGTGGGGAATGTGCCAATTCCCCCGTTGCAAGATATAACATTCCTGTTTGTGATGGCAGGAGGGACACAAAAAATCTTCACAGACCCTGGCACACCTTCCGTGCGGGTCTGGCATCTGGGGCACTGCCATTTCACCCAGAAAACTGTCTTCTGTTTCAGCATGGTGACCATGTACACTAGCCAGGGATGATTTTGGAATAGATCCTTACTTTTAGAAAGAGAAACCTTTTTTTATTTTGGTAAAATTAAAAAAAATAAAGGCTATCTACTGATTCACAGGGTAAATCCTTTCAGAAGCACAAAGTTCTAATTGTTGGGATGGAAAATCAACTATTTAATAAATGTTAAAAAACACTTTTTTTTTTTAAATTTCAAGTTTGAAACATAGTGGCTCTCCGAGCCAGGACACACAAATTTTAGCTTACCTTCTAGGGTTTGGCACCTCACTTATCCTGGCAATTAGTTTGGCCCGTAGAGTAGAATTCTGAAGCGAGGGCCTGAGTTTGATTAACTGAGCATTTATGAATAACATCCTCAGAGAATTTAAGGCCATAGCCAGGATCAGGCCACAACGGCAGTGGAGTAATATGCTCTATGGCTAAGCTGTTCCATAAAACAGGAGATTCAGGCAGTTCATAACTCTTCAGACCTATGGCAGTCATCACCCTCCTTTCACTACTTGCTTAAGCCCAGTCTGAAATTCCTGACATTTTCGTTTTACTAATTCCTAAGTAGATTTGCCAGTTTCAGTGAAAACACCAGGCAGCCCTGACATGGTGGTACATTTATGAATACGAGGCTATTGACATGATGAACAGATCGCAGGTTTTCACAGAGGGGTAGGTGAGATCAACCATTTAATACCCAATTTTTAAAGGATATTTACCCACTTAGGGCCAAATCCTGCAGGTCTTACTCCCGCTAATGCCCCCCCCCACTCCTACTATTGTAAGCATTTGGACATTATCAAATCTTGGTCCCAAAGCCAATGTGAATAACCAGTGCTGTTTTGTAGCCCCTCACAGACTGGTTGCTCAGAGGGGCTGCAGGCCACTGATGATCTGGTGAAATTGACAACAGGCTGGCTGAGCACACCTGTGCCTCAAGGATCTCACCTTACCAGGTCTCTCACATGTTAACACCCTGCCAGAGTTTCCAGTAAGACTCCTCCCCACTCCCCCCCACACACACACACATGCTGAACAAGCCCTTGAACAAGTCCTACGTAGCGCACAGCAGGAGACGAGAGCAGGGGAAACAGGCTTGCTCTGCTTGGGAGAGAGAAGACAGGGAACACTTTTCTTTCATCCTGTCATTTACACAATCTGCTGATGCCCAGCAAAACCAGCATCACCACCCTGCATGTCTGAGCTCCACCCTCCTCCTGTGACAGGTGTCCTATTTTTTTGTTTAGAAATCCTGCTCACGCAGTGCACGGGCAATGGCTCTCAGAGAGGCGTTCGCTGAGATGCCATTTATTCCCTTTCACTTCTCCCTTCCAGTAGGTGAATCTTGCCTGCCTCAGAAGTGAGTGAATACTTCTCAGGTACTAACTGTTGGCTGAGTTCTAGGCTACTGCTATTAATCTATGCACTATGCAACTGGTGTCCTTATACTCCTATGGGTCAGATTCATTCAGGGCCCGCACTGTCAAAAGGCAGAGCAGACCCTGATAATACCCCTTAACAGCAGAAAAGCCACTCTAAGAGGAGCTGAGGTCATGCAAGAGATCCACTGGGGCGAGGGGTGGAGCTTCACACTGCTAATATAGCTAATGTAAGGGTCAGTCCACTTTCCCTCCACTGGGGCGAGGGGTGGAGCTTCACACCGCTAATATAGGGCAGTCTGGGCTAAGGAAGGGGTATGGGCAAGTCAGCCAGGGATGTGCTAATTCAGTGTATCCTTTCTGTAGCCTCTGCTGTCTGGAGCCACCTGCAGAGACTAAAACTTCCCTTCTCTCTCGCAAAGGACACCACCTGCTCTCCCTGCAGTGAATCCAGCCCTTAATTTGTAATGAAAGAGGTGCCTGGTCTCAAGCAATTTTGTAACTTTCATAACTGACGTGGCAACCCCAGAGGTGATGGGGCTATGAGCTGCCAAGCCCAGAGGTACTGGGGCAAGCCCTGGTACAAATTAAGCACTGAGTGAATCCCCAATTCGCACCTCCCTGTACCCCTAGGAATCAGTCTAGCCCAAGGCATTCTAATTTTCTAAGGTATCTTGTCTGCTGGTACTTCGTATGGTCTACGGAGATCTGCCTAGCTGTACTGTCGCATATCCTGTGCTTCAAGGCAAGTTGGCTTTTGTTGTTTTAATTGTCTGTACAGATATGCATAGCAGTTTATTGTTCTGAGGGATCTCTTATGTGCTTTATCTGGGGCAGGTTGCAGGGTTTTGTCTACAAGAAAGTGCACTTGTTTGCCCAAGGACATTGTCTCATTAGTTTAGTAGCATGAGCATGCTCTCTCCCCATCCTGCAGGTACTTTGTACATTTAAAGTAGTACAAAGGAGGGGATGTGGGAGGAGAATTAATAAAGTGACCTGATAAAAATAGTAAGGATGTATAGAGATTTCTTTCTAGCATTCACTAGGTCAGTGGTGGGAGGATAGACAGCATGAGAGACAGAACACTGTGTAATAATAAACAGTGTTCAAGTGCTGAAAGACCGCCATAATAATGTTCTGTCATCTAACATGCAGACGGCTCATTTTAGTCTAATCAACAATATTAACCAATTGGTCAAAAATGATTCTCCCAGTCACTGGTGAGATTTTAAGCCTAATATATTCTTTTCCATTCTCCAACCTGTGTTGTGGTTGCTGCCTTCCTTTTCACATCATTTTATACCCTTTTCCGTAGCCTAGCAGCACAAGAGACAGTTACAGATATGCAACTTACATCCTGGCAGTTCCCACGATGCTGGTTGGTCCAGTTTATAGCTGTCTTTCACCACATTGCAGAACTGAAAAAGCGCCTCTCCTGCAGCAAATGGGAGGATGGGGGATTGTCCCTGAGTTTGCCAATGCCTTATAATATCATAGCAGCACCAAAAGTACTTCCCAACTCTCTCCTAGCTGCTCCTCAGTTTTTCAGCAGCCACTGCAGTGTGACTCTTTCTAGCACACCCTATCAGTTATTACCATTCAGACAAGAAACCCTACAGCATTCTGGGAGCCACTAGAGGAAAGCAAGGAGAAGGCTTTTTCTCTGCCCGACTGAAGATATGGCCGCCCAGGAAGGGGGCAGGGTTAGGATGGACATTATAGGTGGAATGTGCCAGAAGTGAGGGGCATTTTGAAGTTGTCTAGGGTCCCCACTCTGAGGTAGTGCTTGGCATCGGGCCCCCATCTGCAAGTCATTATTTGACTGACCATAGAAGAAGCAACATTTCCTAATCCCAGTGCTCAACAGGGAACAACAACACCCTTGTATTCTACAAAACTGGCTAGGCTGATTCTCCAAGAAAGTCCATCCCACGTTGCCTTGAAATCATAAGTGGGGAGAAGGGGGGAGAGATGGGGAACTCTTAATACAAATGGTTTATTATATACAATGGTACAACACCCTTCCCAGACTGGATAATACACAGCTCTGTGCATCACAAAAGGAATGTTCCAAATACAGAGGGAATGGTTGAAACATGCGAGAATGAAGTCTGTGTGGCTGACACTGTCATTTGTATTCTTTCATCTCCTATTTAGCTTTGGCTCCCATCTAATTCATTGCATTACTAGATATGAAATCATGTGCCAGTAAATAGCTGCCCTAAGCAGTCTAGCTAAAAGAATTGTATCCTTTTTAGGAGACACACAATATACATAGTCAGTTAACTCAGCCTGGCAATTAGTGGGCTTAATTATTTCCCCCTCTTCAGTTTATGGAAGAGCTTTAATGTAAACACTTAAAGAAAAAAATCACATATCTGTATCCTAGTTCTGTCTAGTCAAATGTCCTCTAAAATACTGATTGTTCTGTGTGACGTGCTTCCCTCTGATTATTATCTTCTGTGTTGTCTTCCACATCCAATCAGGCTATAATAGTGTTCATTTATTAGAGGGCTTTTTCAGTTAATTCAGGTGAAGGTAGGACAATCGCTATTCCCAAATAACTCCATGTGTGGACACTTTTATTTCAGAATAAGTGTGTCTGCATGTGGATTTATTCAGGAATAGTTATTCTGGAATACCTCCATGTGTAAACAAGCCCTAAACATACAGATATCCACAACTTGCAATATCCCACACACAACACAAGGAGCTGTGCCTGCAGAGATAACCATGACCGGAGTAAGATTTCAGTTTGAGTCTTTCAAAGCCACTTTATTTAGATGCACAACTTTCATTAATACTAATGTGAATTGTGTGCCTAAACCTCCCAGGTGGCTTTGAAAAACTCAGCCTATGTTTTACATGCACATTTGTTCACAATACTTAAGTTGGAAAAGAGTTTTAAGAAATATTGTAGGTTTCCCTGCATTCTTTTGACTTCTTTTCCTCTAAGGAGGCTGTTCAATGTAGAAAACCTTTGGAAGGTCATAGGTATGCTTGTTACCTTCCATAAAACCTGGGTCTAATTTGAAAACAAATCCGTCATTTCAATTGAAGAAGAAAATTCCTCTTATTGTGAAACCCAATCATAGAACTGGAAGGGACCTCAAGAGGTCATCTAGTCCAGTCCCCTGCACTCATGGCAGGACTAAGTATTATCTAGACCATTCCTGACAGGTGTTTGTCTAACCTGCTCTTAAAAATCCCCAATGACAATTTATTCCAGTGCTTAACCACCTTGACAGATAGGAAGTTTTCCCTAATGACCAGCCTAAACTGCCCTTGCTGCAATTTAAGTCCTTTGCTTCTTGTCTTATCCGCAGAGGTTAAGAAAAACAATTTTTCTCCCTCCTCCTCGTAACAACCTTTTACATACTTGAAAACTATTATCATGTCCCCCCTCATTCTTCTCTTTTCCAGACTAAACAAACCCAGTTTTTTCAATCTTCCTTCATAGGTCATGTTTTCTAGACCTTTTATAATTTTTGTTGCTCTTCTCTGGACTCTCTCCAATTTGTCCACATTCTTCCTGAAATGTGGTGCCCAGAACTGGACACAATACTCCAGCTGAGGCCTAATCAGCGTAGGGTAGAGCGGAAGAATTACTTCTCATGTCTTGCTTACAACACTCCTGTTAATACACCCCAGAATGATGTTCCCTTTTTTTTGCAACAGCATTACACAGTTGACTCATATTTAGCTTGTGGTCTACTATGACCCCCAGATCCCTTTACACAATACTCCTTCCTAGGCAGTCATTTCCCATTTTGTATGAGTGCAACTGATTGTTCCTTCCTAAATGGAGTACTTTGCATTTGTCCTTACTGAATTTCTTCCTATTTATGTCAGGCCATTTCTCCAGTATGTCCAGATCATTTTGAATTTTAATCCTATCCTCAAAAGCATTTGCAACCCCTCCCAGCTTGGTATCATCCGCAAACTTTATAAGTGTACTCTCTATGCCATTATCTAAATTATTGATGAAGATATTGAGAGAACCAGACGCAGAACTGATCCTTGCAGGACCCCACTCATTATGCCCTTCCAGCATGACTGTGAACCACTGATAATTACTCTCTGGGAATGGTTTTTCAACCAGTTTTGCACCCACCTGATAGTAGAGCCATGTAGGTTGCATTTCCCTAGTTTGTTTATGAGAAGGTCATGGAAGACAGTTATCAAAAGCTTTACTAAAGTCAAGATATACCATGTCTACCGCTTCCACCCTATCCACAAGGCTTGTTACCCAGTCAAAGAAAGCTATCAGATTGGTCTGACGTGATTTCTTCTTGACAAATCCATGCTGACTGTTACATATCACCTTATTCTAGATGTTTGCAAATTGATTGCTTAATTATTTGCTCCATTATCTTTCCAGATACAGAAGTTAAGCTGACTGATCTGTAATACCCTGGGTTGTCCTTATTTCCCTTTTTATAGGTTGGCATTATATTTGCCCTTTTCTCGTCTTCTGGAATCTTTCCCCTCTTCCATGACTTTTCAAAGATAATTGATAATGGCTCAGATATCTCCTCAGTCAGCTCCCTGGGTATTCTAGGATGCATTTCATAAGGCCCTGGTGACTTGAAGACATCTAGTTTGTCTCAGTAATATGTAACTTGTTCGTTCCCTATTTTAGCCTCTTCTGATCCTACCTCATTTTCACTGGTATTCACTAGGTTAGATGTACAATCACCACCAACCTTCTTGATGAAAACTGAAACAAAGTCATTAAGCTCTTCTGCCATTTCCACATTTTCTGTTATTGTTTCTCTCCCCCCCCCACCCCTTCACTGAGTAACAAGCCTACCTTGTTCTTGGTCTTCCTCTTGCTTCTAATGTATTTGTAGAATGTTTTCTTGTTACCTTTTATGTCTCTAGCTAGTTTGATCTCATTTTGTGCCTTGGGCCTTTCTAATTTTGTCCCTACATACTTGTGTTATTTGTTTATATTCATACCTTGTAATTTGACCTAGTTTCCATGTTTTGTAGAATTTTTTTTTTTATTTTTAGATCATTGAAGATCTCCTGGTTAAGCCAAGATGGTCTCTTGCCATACTTCCTATCTTTCCTAGGCAGTGGGATAGTTTGCTCTTGTGCCCTTAATAATGTCTGTTTGAAAAACTGCCAAGTGTCTTCAATTGTTTTCCCACTTAGACGTGCTTCCCATGGGATCTTACCGACTGAGTCTCTGAGTTTGCTAAAGTCTGCCTTCTTGAAATCCATTATCTTTATTTTGCTGTTTTCCCTCCCACCATTCCTTAGACTCATGAATGCTACCATTTCATGATCCCTTTCACCCAAGCTGCCTTCAACTTTCAAATTCTCAACCGGTTCCTCCCTATTTGTCAAAATCAAATCTAGAACAGCCTCTCCCCTAGTAGCTTTCTCCACCTTCTGAAATAAAAAATTGTCTCCCATACATTCCAAGAATTTGTTGGATAATCTGTGCCTTGCTGTGTTATTTTCCCAACAGATGTCTGAGTAGTTGAAGTCCCCCATCACCACCAAGCCCTGTGCTTTGGATGATTTTGTTAGTTGTTTTTTAAAAAGCGTCATCCACCTCTTTTTCCTGGTTAGGTGGTCTGTAGTAGACCCCTACCATGACATCAACTCTGTTTTTTACCTCATTTATCCCTTACCCAGAGACTTTCAACAAGTCTGTCTCCTATTTCCATGTCAACCTCAGCCCACGTGTATACATTTTTAATATACAAGGCAACACCTCCTCCCTTTTTTCCCCTGCCAGTCCTTCTTGAGCAAGTTGTACCTTTCTGTACCAATATTCCAGGCATGCGTATTATCCTACCAGGTCTCTGTGATGCGAACTATGTCATAGTTGTGTTTATTTACTAGCATTTCGAGTTCTTCCTGTTTATTCCCCATACTTCTCGCATTAGTATACAGACATATAAAATACTGATTTGATTCCCCTCTGCAGTTCTATCTTGTCTCTCCTTTATTCCTGCTATAACAGCCCATGCTCCCTCCAAATTCCAACCCTTCTCCCCGGTCTCCATGTTCTTGACTTACCTGTGGGCTTTGGTCACCTGCCGCCTTCGAACCTAGTTTAAAGCCCTCCTCACAAGGTTAGCCAGTCTGTATCCAAATATGCTCTTCCCCTTCCTCAAGAGGTGGACCCCATCTCTGCTTAGCAGTCCTTCTTTGTGGAACAGCATCCCCTGGTCAAGGAAGCCAAAGCCCTCCTGGCGACACCGTCTTCGCAGCCAGATATTCACCTCATACAGCAAGATACAAGTTGTTCTGTACATAACCAGGGTCACACTTATGTCTTTTAGCCCTTAAAACTAGAGCAGGTTAAAAAAATTTCATCGGCACATTTATTTTATGAAAAATGACTTTTCAGTGGGAATTTTTTCTTTTGGTTGAAATTTCCTGGGTTTTGATTAAAGAAAAACAAGTAATGTTTTTGTTTTGTTTTCAGTATTTTTTAAAATGAAACCTGTGTTCTAAAACTTAATTTGGGGAGTGGGGGTGGGCTGTTGGATTGGTTTTTCAATGAAGTCTTTAAACCACGATTTGAGGACTTCAATAGCTCAGACATAGGTTAAGGGTTTGTTACAGGAGTGGGTGGGTGAGATTCTGTGGCCTGCATTGTGCAGGAGGTCAGACTAGACGATCCTAATGGTCCCTTCTGACCTTAAAGTCTATGATTCTATGAAACAAATGTGGGAAAAGATTTTTTAAAATTTCCCATAAAAAATAATTGGCATTTTTGACCATTCCTTGTGGAGAGTGTCTTAGAGGCTGACACCTGGAAACTATCTGGTTGTGTTTATATGTTTTGGAAGAGTTAGGGAGAAGCACTAATCATTATTTGTGGTAGCTAGGGGGGATACTCCATCTCTCCTTTACCTCCCGGTATGTATTTTCTGTGTGACCCCCTCCCCAGGTGTTGAATCTGGAATTTGCAGCTGAGAGCACAGAGGAGAGGCAGAATAATAGCAAATGTGAGGAGGCATGGTGGGAGCAGTGGTTTGTCAGAGGGTTTTATGCAGATAATTTACAATAGAGAAGTGTGTGAAGAAGAGGACTACCTGACACAGAAACCATCAAGTTGTTCATGTTGCTAGCCTAGGTAACCATGTGATAGCATTGTTACTATTATCTTTCCTCCAACATTCCCTCTATGTGTTACTCTCATTTTGTGTGTTACTCTCATTTTGTTCACTTTGTCATTAGATTGCAAGCTCTTCAAGGGAAGGGAATGAATATTGCCAGTTCTTGCAAAGGTATCACTAGTCTCATGATTGTGGTGGTCTTAAAATCCCAGCTCCTGGAATCATGTGATTTTATGAGAATCTCAGCTTTCCTTTTTTTAAAAAAAGAGTAAGTTCTAGTCCTTATGAGTAAGGCTCTGTGTTTGTCATGGAAGCTACAGATTCCGTGACTTTCTGTGACCTCCATGACTTCTGCAGTGACCCATGTGACTAGCCCAGGAGCCACCTGAGAAGCTCGGGCAGCCCCTGGGCCAGTCAAACTGGCTGCTGCCAGGGAATTCTGCCCCCCACTCCGCCCAGCAGCAGGCGTTTGGTGTGGGAGAATCAGGGCTGGGGATTGGGGTGCAGGGCAGTGCTTATCTGCAGGGGGGGCTCACCAGAAGGGCAACAGGAACTCTCCTCCCTCAGCTCCGAGCTCCATGTGCTGCCTCCATCCCCGCAGCTCCCATTGGCCGCGGTTCCCAGCCAATGGGAGCTGCAGAACTGGGGCTTGGGGTGGAACAGAGGCAGCGTGTGGAGCTAGGAGCTGAAGGTTGCCACTTCCCAGAAGCCAGTTATAGTGGAAAAAACCCCGCCACCGCTGGGGAAGGGTGGTGGAGGGCACGGTGGACAACTTCTCCTGCTTCCATCGCAGCCACAGGGCTTGAGGTGGGATCCAGGGATCGGGTTCATAATAGCTGAAGGTTCGTTATTATGAAGGGTCTTTTAGTGAGGGTGTAATGTAATAAATAAATAATTAATAGTCATAAATAACAAATAATATTACTTGAAACTTTATTTTAAAACAAATGCACAGCATATGAGTGGTGATTAATCATTGATCACCATCTGAAAACAATGCAAGGGGTGAAATAGATAAGATAGTTTTCTTTAAAGGGACACCCTCAAAATCAAAAGCAGAGCTGGTGAAAAATTTTCCAATAAAACAGTTTTCCGTAGGAAAATGCTGTTTTAACAACACTGAAATGTTGTGCGGGAGCATACCAGTTTTGTTGAAAATTATCAAAACACTTTGTTTCAACTTTATAGTTTTAATATAATATAATAGTCAAAACTAAATAAAGTCAAAACAAAACAGCTGGATGCGGTCAAAATGAAATGTTTCAGAATCTTCTGTATCACAAAAAATCCCGTATTTTCAACTTTTCGTCCTGATTTGGGACTAAACCAAATTTTGAAATCTCAGAATGGGATGGAAATTCCATTTTTTTGGCCCACTCTAATCAAAAGCATACAGGATACTCAGTGGTAATGGAATATGGAACCTATCACTTGTACTTGAATTTGTACCATTAAAATCCAGTCCAGGTTACCTGTAATTGAAAAAGAAATATCTTCATTGTTATAGTTTTGTTGTTACTTGAGAGGCACGCACCCTTTATGAGACCTTGGTGTGCATGTGTCCGTGATACAAAACTGCCCCACAACTGGCATTTTTGTTAACAGTCTTAGCACTCAGGTCACAGATTGAATAGTCACACAAAATGGACTCCCGGTATTGCCAATCCCAAATATTCAAAAAAATGGGACAGGCCCCATGGAAACCATGAAATTATCTTAAAATCATTAGATTTTAACACGTGATATATTTTGGGTTCTTTTTATTTGTCTTCTGAGTTTTGACCCTTTAGGGTTTATATTTTCGACTCTCTTTGCAACCCAGAGGGCTGGAAATCTTGTTTTTTTTAAAAATGAAGCTGATATTCTTATGTAGTCACGTATCTCCATAAACTGGGGCTTTACGAAAAACACCAAATACCACGAGACCCATGATAGAATTGTAAGAGCTGGCAAAGCCAGGAATAGAACTAGGCTTCCCGGCTTTGAAACACAGGAATGGCCAAAATGAATCAGACCCTATCATAGAATCATAGAATATCAGGGTTGGAAGGGACCTCAGGAGATCATCTAGTTCAACCCCCTGCTCAAAGCAGGACCAATCCCCAACTAAATCATCCCAGCCAGGGCTTTGTCAAGCCTGACCTTAAAAACTTCTAAGGAAGGAGATTCCACTACTTCCCTAGGTAACGCATTCCAGTGTTTCACCACCCTCCTAGTGAAAAAGTTTTTCCTAACATCCAACCTAAACCTCCCCCACTGCAACTTGAGACCATTACTCCTTATTCTGTCATCTGCTACCACTGAGAACAGTCTAGATCCATCCTGTTTGGAACCCCCTTTCAGGTAGTTGAAAGCAGCTATCAAATCCCCCCTCATTCTTCTCTTTCGCAGACTAAACAATCCCAGTTCCCTCAGCCTCTCCTCATAAGTCATGTGCTCTAGACCCCTAATCATTTTTGTTGCCCTCCACTGGACTCTCTCCAATTTTTCCACATCCTTCTTGTAGTGTGGGACCCAAAACTGGACACAGTACTCCAGATGAGGCCTCACCAATGCCAAATAGAGGGGAACGATCACGTCCATTGATCTGCTGGCAATGCCCCTACTTATACAGCCCAAAATGCCATTGGCCTTCTTGGCAACAACGGTCCATCTAGTCTTGTATCTTGTCTCTGACAGGTGTCAGCATCAGATGACTCAGTGGAAGATGCAAGAATCCTGCATGTGGTTTACTATCTCTTCCAAAATTTTGTTAGCATTAACTATTATACTCATAAATATTATTGGTATCCATATATGTCTATTTAATGGTAGTATTATTGGTATCCATATATGTCTATTTAATGGTATTCTATGGTATCTATATATGTCATATCTGTCTAATCCCTATTTAAATCTCGCTAAATTGTTGGTCTCCAGTACAGTCTGTGGCAATGAGTTCTGTAGTCTAATTACACATTGTGTGAAAAAGTACTTCCTTTTATCAGATTGGAATAGCCTACATTTTAATTTCATTGAATGTCCCCTTGTTCTTGTGTTCTGAGGCAGGGAGAACAGAAGCTCCCAATCTACCTTCTCTAGACCATTTGTTATTGTATAGATTTTTAGCCTGTCTACTTTTATTTGTGTTCTTTCTAAGGTAACAATCCCAGTCTTTTCATTCTCTCTTCAAATAAGAGTTTTTACATGCCCATGATCATTCTTCTCAGTCTTCTCTGAACCCCCTTCTAATGAAGTAATATCCTTTTTGAAATGGGGCTACGCACACATTCTAGATGATTTGCACCATCAGTTTATGAAAGCATTATAATATTTTCTGCATCATACTCCATCCCATTCGTAACATCACCCAGTTTTGTTGTCTAACACCTAGACAACATCCCCTCTTCCCTGAAGAAAAACCAATCCGCATCCACCCTTTTAAAAACTGACTGAACAGACAGGATATTTACATAATCCTGATATGCTTCTGGTGTCAGAACTTTTGGCCATTATTCCATGAGGTACGTTGATGGCCTAAGTACCCCACAGCAGTTATCCTGCAGATTCAGACTAACCCATAAAGCAAGTGAAGCTGTGCTTCTAAAAATATTAATTTACCTTAATTCCATTTTAAAAGAAACCTTTATTCCCTAACTTCGAGCAGACCCTGAACATCTGCTGCTGCCACACTTATAACTCTATGATTTCCCTCCAGAATATATTGGTATAGCAAAATCCTGTCCCACTTCAGTTGTGTTAAGCTGTTGTTCGAGTTATAGAATCTGATTCTCATTTATGCTAAGGCCCCTTTTGGCAGTGTAATGAGAGCCTTAAACTGAGCATAAAATACATCTACACCTTCTTTAAGGCCCCTTTGTACTGCCAGTGCAGTGTAGAGGGCCTTAATGTAAATGAGAATGGGACCCATAAAGCGTTCAAATGCAAGGCTCCAAACCTCTGTAAGAATCTACAGGATATATAAAATGAAAATCTTTCCCTCTTTTTCCCATACATATTTTGCTGTAACCTTGATTGCTCTTGTCCTGAGTTATAAGCTAAATTCATAGCATCCTAAGAGGAAGGATGGTCCAGTGGTTAGGGCGCTAGCTTAGTATTTGGGAGACTCACGACCAATTCCCTGCTTTACCTCAGACTTCCTGTGTGACCTTGGGCAAGACACTTTGGTCTCTTTATGCTTCTGTTCCCCAACTATGAAATGGGGATAATAGCACTGCCGTGCCTCACAGAGGTGTTGTGAGAATAAATCACTGGTGCAAGTGGAATCCATTTCTTACTGGTACGCCCCCCCATGGGGGCATGTGACCTCCTCACGTGACCCTCCAAGCAACTCCTCCCCCCCGCCTCCATCCTGGGACCCCCCATACTCTCCCAGTCCACTCCCCATGATCCACCCCCCTTATCTGGGGAGGGGGGTGCTCTGTCCTCCTCCCAGCATGGCTCCTGTACTGCCCCAGCCCTTCCATGCGGGGTCTCCTCCGTCTGTACAGCCACCAGCCCTGCCAGAGGTCAGGGCTAGGGGCAGTACAGCAGCCGCGCTGGAGGAGCTGCTGGCATGTGGCTGCCGGTGGCGCCATGTTCTGGTCCGTTCCCCGCTGCGGTTCCCGGGACAGCTGGTGGGGTATGGGGGGCATGTCTCACTTAAACCCACTGACGGTGGGAAACAGTCTAGGCTGGCACTGCTTTCTTGCTCCTCTCTTGGTAGCTAAGTATGAGAGAGTTCACCAAACGGCAGCTGATGGTATGTATTTACTGCACACTTTTTCTGAGGGGTGCATTAAGGTCAGAGTTTGTCATATTTAACTGTGGTTCCAGGCATCTGTGGATTTCAGTCAGACCCTTATCATTTATTGGAGTTTTTTTCATTGTGGTTTAAAAGCTTAAGGAATGTTCTATAACATACCCGTGTAATTTCAACTGGTGCACATGTTAGCCTGAGTATGTAAATCCCTTGTTTTTCCTTCTAAATGCAAGGAAGTCATTTAGGAAGCATGTAAGATTCACCCCGTTGGTCTTGCAGCTCTGGGGGTGGGGTGTGGGGGGGAAACAGCTATTGTGCAAGGAAAATTCTCCATGAAACAGAGTGATGTAAGTCACATTGTTGGAGGGAAGCAATGAGAGCCTAATCTAAAGCCTGTTAAAAAACAAATCTATGAATCAGTCCCTGAGCCCTTTATATTGGTGACTCAGAAGCCAGTGGTGCTTTGTATGGTAGGTGCTTTTGTTTTAGGAGATGGTTGATGGACCAGATCTTCAGCTGATGTATATCAGCACAACTCCACTGAAGTCAATAGAGCTACACCAGTTTGAATTAGGGTCTCAATTCTGTGAGGTTCTCAGCACCTGGACCCAATGCAGCAAAACAATTAAGAACATGTTTAACTTTACGTTTGTAAGCAGTCCTTCTGAATTCTCTGAGATTACTCACATCCTTAAATGTTAAGCACATACTGAAGTGCCTTGTTGGGCCAGGCCTCTTTGGACTTCAGTGGAGTTGTGCTGATATACATCAGCTGAAGATCTGGTCCAACATCCTCTTCTTTCACTACTTCTTCATTCCATCAACCATCTCCTAAAACAAAAGCACCTACCCTACAAAGCCCAGTTTTTTTTATGTGAGGATGCACTCCTCTAGGTCCCTTCCTTCCATTACAAAATAAAATTTTCCCTGTTCCATTACACTGGCATTTACTTTTTCTGTGGGAGCTGGAGGGGGAAAGAGCTTTGCTAAATATGTACTGCTTTTCTGAATGCATGTCATCTTGAATCAGTGAGAGATGACCTATGCCCAAACACAATTAAAATCCCTCTACGTTCAGTCATTTTGAGCTGACTGCATGTTATAAAAGCCACTCTGAGTCAATGACAAATTTACAGTCTTAGTTTTGTGTGGTCCTCACTTGGAGAGCATTAGGCACAAAGTTGTCTGACTGGAGTCCTAGTGGGTGTGATTTATGGAACTTACTGCCTAGTGAGAATGAAGTCATGTAGTGTATCAGGATTGCCCTGCAAATGAAGCAATTAAACTTTGCCATCTTTCCTCCAAAGGTGTCTTCTGAAAAAAGCAAGGCGCAGGGGAAAGTAAAATAAGAGAGATTGGAGTAATGTATACAATATATTGATAAATGCTTACAACACTATTTTTTTTTAAAAAAAATCTCTAATGGAATTTCATTTGCTGAAGACTAGTGCTACAAATGGAGGCTACAGCATATCTGTTACTTGCCAGTTCTATTTATAAGCCTGTGAAGTAGATCATTGTAATGAATACAGATGGGCAATAACTACAAAGTTATTGCATAATTTTTCAAAATTTTATGATTGCCTTTCCTACTTCCTCTTAAAATAATGACTCCTCTGTGCAGTCTGCAGACCATTCACTATATCTTTCGTATGTTTTACCACTTCAGCAAATTTTAATTTATTGGAGACACACTAGAAGTGGTGGGTAAACAATCCACAGAACGAAACCGATTTATAAGACATGGAAGACTTGAACCGGTATTAAGTTGCTTTGAAGATCACTTGGTAAATGTGAGCATACACGATTTTTCTTCCCTCTGACTTGGCAGTGAAGGGGAGTGTGAGTGTATGTGGGGAGGAAGTAAACTGAAAGCCACCCACCACCAGCCCTTAGAATATAGAACAGGTTTGTGATAGGATGCCGAGCAAGATGGAAAGTTTTCTGCACAATTTGTGGGTTTAAACCTGGTTTAGGAAAAAATTCAGACCTGCTGTAAGAAACCCAATCCTCTTTCACAGGATGAAGTGTGCTAACTTGTACCACCCTGGCACTAGCTGGATTAGTCTTTGACTGGTGACCCTCTTTCTGTCTCCTCCTCCACCCAGTCCCATCCCTTCTCTTCCGCATCTGAACTAATGACAACTAGTGCTTTTTCTAGTGGATGAATATGAATGCTGACATCCAGTGCTGTGAATATGAGAAAACAAATCTCTCTCTCGGATAGCCCAAAGGTAACTTCCACCTGGACACAGAGCTAATTACTCTTAAGACACTTGTGGACGGCCTCAAGACAGCTTTCAAATAATTTCTTCTCTCTAGTGTGTAATCCTTGGGCCCATCAGAATCTATGAATATCAGTTAGTCTGACCTTTGAACTGTTGTTTGAGATTGGGTCAGGTTTACGCAATTCACTGTCAGAAAACACAGATATTTGGCCTAAGTATTCAAAAGTGACTAGGATTTTTGGGTGCCCCTCTGGAGACATCTTCAAGGGCCTTGATTTTCAGAAAGCCGTGAGTCCCCATCCGTGAAAATCAGGCCTTTTCAAGATGGCTCATGTTGTGCTCCCAGAAATCATGAGTCATTTTTGAAAATGGAAGCATCTTTTATCCATGACGCATTGCAGTACGACAGCAATAAGGCAAGCCTGTACCAATATTTCACACCTCTGACCTGGCGGGGCATGCTCTAGGGATGATGGACTTGCTGAGGTTCCATGGATCATTCATTGCTTGACCTCCTAACGGAAAGTTCCAGAAACAGTGATAACTGTTGTGTTGGCGTCAGGAACTAAGGTAACCAGCACATAGGCCACCAAACACCAATCAAACAGTAATTAATTTTGATTAATGTTTATCTGCATTGGATTTAAACTAGTGAGATGAAAGACCGTTTCCCATTGCCTGTCCTGTAACTTTGTAATACTTCACCAATTCACTAACACTATAACAAGTCTGACCCTTGTTTACTGCTTATATTATGGGGGGTTGTGTTTTTGTTTTGTTTTACCTTCCTCTGAAGCATGAGGATACTAGGCTTGGTGGGCAAATGGTCTGAGCATGAGCCATAACCCTTCCTTATTACCTCTCTCCATCTACTTTATAATGCCATAGAAAAAGACGCATCAAGTAAAAGACTTTTACATGGTTCTATAACTCTAAGCCAGTTGTTAAAATTAGAAGCACAGCTGACACCCGCTCCTTTCTAACGTGTCAGAGACCTCCTATCCCTAAGCAGAACTCTGCCTGCAGCCTTCAACCTGCATCTCTTTCAGAATGGACGCTAGAGAATTTTTGTACCTCCATGCATTTCCTATCCTCATTCACCCCAAACATTGAAACCTTTATTATTAATATTCCAAATCACAGTCCCCTTTAACACATAAAGGAACATTTCCTAAATATAAGACAGCCTACAACAGGTTCTCAATCATCTCAAAAACTGAACACTTTTTCTTTTTTTATACTTTGGCACACTAACCTCTTTCACCATATGGAACCACTTCTACCTCCTTATCCCCTGCACACACTTTCCCACTCAACATGATGACATGTGACCACTCAACTCATAAATAGGAGTTAGGGAAACAGAGGTTAAACCACGGCACCAAGAGTGGTTTTGAGTATGCAAATGTGGAAAAAGTGGGATAATCCACAAGCGTGTGGTTTGTTACCATCTGCCTCATGCTCTGAATGTATAAGCACATTCACCCAGCGTTTACAATTGAAGGGATACAATGTTTTTTTTCCTGGTAAAATACTGTGCATTTTGGCTTGGAAAGCATGCCTGCTTCCAATCCAGTGGTCAGATTACAGGTGCTACACACTGCTATTATGGTTGATTTTTTTTTCAATAAAGATTCCACATAGGCCAGGATACCAAACAAGCAAATCCGTCTTATTGTGGTGAATTCCCTGTGTTCCCTACTACAGTATCCTCCTCCTATAGCCCCATCTAGTGGCTCAGCAGTACCTCTCTCCTGTATATTTACATATATATGTGAGTAATATGTAAATTATATATGAAACATGCAAATAAAAATATGTCTACACACACAGAGAGAGAAATAGTATGGGCTAGTTTTTCAAAAGCATTCTACGTAATCTGGCCCTTATTTAGGCTGACCTCTTGAAGGTGTGGCACCCAATACGTTGTGAGTGGCTAAGTAGTTAAACTTGTGTTGAGATGTGAAATTATAATAGGGATTAAGTCCTAAGGTATGAAAGTCAGTATGAATCCTCACTAAATTTGTCACCTATGCCAGTGCAAAAACAAACCAACCAACCAAATGAACACACCACACTAATGAATGAGTGGTAAAATTTTACCCTCTCCCTAACTCCCCACGATCCCAGCTAGGCCCTGGTCTCTGGCTTCAGCTCTTTCAATCAGCTCCTGCTCTTCTGATTCCTCTAGCCAGCCCTTGATTTCTAGGTAAACTCGAGCTCTAAATCCTGGGCCTCAGTCTCACTATCCAGTTTTGATGTGCCTTGTTCCTTTCCCTGGCTCCCCTGGTCTTTGCATTGAGTCAGTTCAAAGCAGCCATTAGAATCAAGACTGGAGATGGGGCGCTGAAGGGTAACAAGACTGCGTAAACCAGAGAAAGGAGATGGGGTCTGGTGTGGAGTGGGATTGGTTCTGATAATCTGGAGTTTTTGAATATGGCTGGGGCCTGGGGGCTTGGAGCAGGATCTGAAGACTTGCTGAAGGGCAGAGGCATAAAGCTGATGGGGAAGCTGGTAACATAATCATACTATATGAGTTCCCTTTTAAAAACTTTACTCCCCTGGCAGAAGGCATTTTAACTAGCACAGTAGATATTCAGATTCCTTTCATACCACCAGGGCTCCCGCTGCCTTAAGTGAAAAGTTTCCTCTGCTAACTGCATAACATTTTAAATGGGGGCGTATAAAGTTATAGGAGCAGCTCTTTATGGTAATCCCCAGTGCCCCAGCGCCTGGATCACAGCGAACCCTTTGATTAAGAGCAGTTCTGATGTATCACTTTAATGGCTCAAGGGTTACTAGAGAGACAAGGTGGGTGAGGTAATATCTTTCATTGAACCAATTTCTGTTGGAGAGAAAAACAAGCTTTAGAGCCACATGGGACCAACCTGGCTACAACTGCACTGTACACAAGGAGTTAGCAGGAAGACAGAACAGGGAATGGAAAGTGAGAATCATGTGACAGAGCTGAAACAGGTAGAGCAATTTCAGAGACAAACTAAAACAAAAAGATTGCTACTGGGAGTAGAAAATAAGAACAGATGTAACTGTCCTGCTCAATTGTTAAATTTCTTACCCAGGATGTTAGCAAGAGGCCAGCCATGGAGAGCTCACTGCAGAATCAGAGCCAGAGTTTACCATTTTAGAGGCTATTGCTCCAACCCACTTGCCGGGAGCTGCTCCAGGTGTGGGGGAAGCATAACAAGAGAACTCTCCTATAGCACACTGGGGTGGGTCGCTTCTCTTGTTGCCTCAATGCTGCATTTGGATTTTGCATGTAACACAAAGACCAGTTTCTGTGTTTGAAGTGTAAGATTTCACATACTCATCCCATTTCCCCCCCAAACCCACCCCCATTCACCATCACTTTTGAGAATTTCATCGTTAATGGAACAAGGAAATAGTGAGCCAAGATTCCTGGGTTTTGCTCCCAGGTCTGACAGTGTCTGACCTTGACCAAGTCATGTAACTTCTTTGGGCCACGGTTTCATCATCTGTAAAACTGTGTAAATAATACTGAACTGTCTCTCAGAGATATCAACCCGTAATTAATAGCTTGCAAAGCACTTTGAAATGCTCAAAGGAAATATACAAAGGACAGTTAACATCATGTATTTATTTTGCAGCCTTTCGTTGCCAAGCACAATCCTTCTTAAATTCCCCTTGCAATATCTGTTTACGCTGCTCTGTTAAAAAACAAAGCTGTCCAGCCAGCGTGTTTTCTGTGGGGGGATTTTAGCGGCATGAATCAGATGGCCGAGACCTTACTAATGAGACTGCCAAGTCTCCTTTTATCATGGGTTTGGCTCTACCGGACATGCGAATCCAGTGGTCAGTGGGATAGCAGGACCTTTAGAATCAGTCTGCCTCCATGTAGGTTTTTATACTTGCCCATCCCAAGAGTACCTGAGCACCAGTGTGTGATGGACAGCGAGATGGGAGGTGCAGATGAGACTAGGAAAGCAAGAACCTTCGAGCTGGTGCGATTGCCTCTTGCCATTGTGAACCTTTGGCCAGCAAGAAGCATAGGGAATTCAGTTATATGTTGCAAGCTTATCCGAAGGAAACAGTGGTCTCATTACTAGGTTGCAATCTTCATTTATGCAATACACACGGTACAAGCAAAACAAGGTGAGGTACATCCTTAAGACAAGCGTAAACCTCAAGAACAAATAAGCTAGTGATTGGGAAAAACCTGTATTAGCTGGGAGTGCCTGTCAGTTTCTGATTTGCTGGCATCCCTGACATGTTGGAGAAAATGCAAAGCATGAAGTTGGGAATGAATCATTTGAAATAAAAAGATGCATAAACTAGAGAAAGCTGCTTGCTGGCCACATATTGTTCTAACTCGGATCTTTAAAAGAAAGTACTTATTGCAAGGGTGAACAGCCGACATCCTTACAACCAGCATGAGCCATCCCTGCTACTCCCTCTATGTTGTTTAGCTCTTCATTGCTGCTGTGAGACTAGGAGGAAATTTGTGAACAGTCCCTATAACCATTTTCCGGTGTCATACGTGAGTAATGGAGGAGCAGGGGAAAGGCAATTTGAGACATAAGCCAGACAGGTAGTGTAGTGATAATCTTGGAATAAAGAGGAGTATCTTCTTAATACTGAAGATTGCAATCCAGGTGCAGGTTAAGAGTCTGTTGCACAGCTCAAAGAGGAAGTGGGGGCAAAAGTGGATTTAAACCAGATTTGTACCCCTGGGATTTGGAGCTGCTCTGGGAGCAGAAATGGACCTCACCATAAATTATTACAGTCCTGGAGCACTCTAACTTATGGAAGCCTCCTGAGATTTGCCTACAGGCTGCCACATGGTCTGGAGCAACTCATCATCTCTGTAGCACTGTGAACTATAGAGACCCTCCTCCCCTTCTTGCCTGTAACTTCAGCCTTGCACCCCCTGCAATATTTCCTTTGCATGGGGGCTTAAGAGAGGGAGAGTGTAGGACCTGTGCTATGCTGCTCGTGCCAGGAGAATTCCTTCCCACCTAACTGTGGCACATTTATGGCCCCTATAGACCAAAGTGGCCCATCATGTACAATGTAACAGACATTCTGACTCTTGCCCAGGCTTTAGACCATCTCTTAACATAACTAAAGCCATGTAGGAAGGCCTGCAGGGCTGGCCAGAGGAATGACTAAGGATTCCCTTTCCTCTATCTTACATGGCTTGCATTAGGGCAACCGGCAAAGCACCTCCATGCACTTATGGGAGAATAAGGGCAGCTCCTGAGGTGTCATCCCAGGACCAACTAGGTATGGAGAGAGAGAAAGGAGGGGCAGGGTGTAGGTGGAGCCATGGCTTTACTCCCAGCTCCACATATACACACCCAAGCTATTGCAGCTGCTTGCACCCCATAAAGGGCTATTACAATTTGAACCCTTTTCTGGTACAATGGGGAGTGCCGGGAGGCATTTGGGATCCACCGTGTGATTGCATGTCTCTGGGCACAATGCCTCCTGGTGCTTTGCCCCTTATTATAGGCAGTGTGCAAATAGTACAGTCTAGCCCTTACGGGTGTAACAAGGTCAAAGTAGAGAAGGGCACAAACCAAAACCTTGGGTCCAGACACCCTTAACGTTGGGAAAGTTTAGATTTGGCGCTAAAATTCATGGCTTGGGCCCATCTGTCCTTGAAACATGAGTTCAGGAAGGAGCTGGTGGTGTACTTCAGGTGCCCAAGCACAGGATGCATGCTGAAATACTATTGCATGAGCTGTAGAAGGGAGCAAAGCTATTTGGATGGTTCGTAGGAATGGTAAGATGTTTAGAAGAGGTCTCACCATTAAATAAAACTGCACCCTTAGAGGCTTTGGTATAAACTGAGTCTATAGCCACGTTGGTTGTCTTTTTTCCTGACGTTGGTATTTCTAACCTGCACCATTCAAAAATCATGAGTCAAGCCCTTCAGAATCATGAAATTGGCTTAAAAATCATGAGATTTTTTTAAAAAGAAAATTATGAATTTTAGGTTATTTTTATTTGCCTGCTGGTTACTGAGTCTTTAGAGTCCACTCAGAGTATATTTTCAAGCTCTCCTCCACAATCGTGAGGGCTAGAAGCTTATTTTTTTAAATGAAAACTGACTTTTTCCTCTCATCGCATCCCTCTGGGTGGTGGGGCCTTAAGAAAATCACCAAGTGTTGTGAGATTCACAATAAAATCCAAGATTTGGCAACACTGTGACATTAATCTGTTGCATCTCTACTACCATAGCATATGAACAAGTCACAAACTTTAAATGCATATATCCTCACAATGTGCCTCGGCAGTGAAATGCAAGTAGACCCATTTTACAGATGAGGAACGGAGGCACAGAGGGTGAGCTCCACAAAGGGACTGAGGGATTGCAATTCTGAGCATCACAGTGCCTAACTTTTACATGCCGAGAAAATCACAGGAACAACACTGCGATCCACAAAGCCAAGTTAGGTGCCTAGGCAACCTATACAATAACTGGGGAGAGAGAGGTATCTTAGATGGCAAGCCACAAAAGCCAGTATGCTAGGCAGAGAGCCTAAATTAGCCAATGGGAGATGCCAAGGCAAGGGATGTGTCCTAAGCCCCAACCCTCTCTCAGAGATCGGCACATAGGTCCAGGTTGTGGGGCAGTTTAGGTGCCTGAGGTGTTTCTTGCAAGAATAAGTTAAGTGCCTGTTTCGCTCCACAGAAAACAGAGGAGGGAGTCCTCACCTTGTAGCTTATATTCCAGTGGTTAGAGCACTCAGCTGGGCTGTGGGAGACTTGGGCTCAATTCCCCTGCCTCCCTCCTCCCCTGAGGGAGAGAAAAGAGGTCTCTCCCCTCACCCATTGAGCTATGGGATATTCTGGTATGGTGTGAGTTTTCCTCCATCTCTCCTGTTGAAATTGTTACACTGTGGCTAAATAATGAAAGAGTGACTGGAATAGGGGGATTGGATCCAGGGTCTCCTACCTCTCACTGGGTGTCCTGACTACAGGGTCATTCTCCCATGCTCTTTCTCTCTGGCCTGATGACCATTTAAGTATTTATCCACAGAGGAACAGTCATTGGGCCAGAAGAAAGAGCCAGCGTGAGAGAGAATGACCCTGTAGTCCAATGGTTAGAGCACCCACTTGGGAGGTGGGAGACTGTGCTTCCAGTATCCCTGCTCCAATCACTCTTTTGTTATTTACCCCATAGTGGAACAGTTTCAACAGGAAAGACTGAGGGATCCTTCCTCCATGCCAGAAGACCACTGGTTAGAGCACTCTCCTGAGAGGTGGGGACCCCTGTTCAAATCCTTTCTCCTCATCAAGCAGAGGGGGAATTGAACCTGGGGTTCCAACATCCCAGGTGAACGGCTTAACCACTGTGCTAAAAGTTGTAAAGTGGGCACTACCATCTCCTCCAGCCAGATTTTGAATGGGTCCCAATCGGGTAGGCTTGCTCAGGGGTTGCCTACAGGACTGGGCCCTGCACATAAATGAACTTACCCTGAGGTAAGTGGGAAAGCGGGATACCGGGAGGAAGCACAGGCAGGAATGTCTGTGAGGGGAGGGCTCCTGCCTCATACTGGGAATGAGGGGCGATCAACAGGTTTTCTCAAGTGCTTATATACAAATGCACAAAGCCTTGGAAACAAGCAGGGAGAACTGGAGGTCCTGGTGATGTCAAGGAACTATGACGTGATTGGAATAACAGAGACTTGGTGGGATAACTCACATGACTGGAGTACAGTCATGGATGGTTATAAACTGTTCAGGAAGGACAGGCAGGGCAGAAAAGGTGGGGGAGTAGCACTGTATGTAAGGGAGCAGTATGACTGCTCAGAGCTCCAGTACGAAACTGTGGAAAAACCTGAGTGTCTCTGGATTAAGTTTAGAAGTGTGTGCAACAAGAGTGATGTAGTGGTGGGAGTCTGCTATAGACCACCGGACCAGGGGGATGAGGTGGATGAGGCTTTCTTCCGGCAACTCACGGAAGCTACTAGATCGCATGCCCTGATTCTCATGGGTGACTTTAATTTTCCTGATATCTGCTGGGAGAGCAATACAGCGGTGCATAGACAATCCAGGAAGTTTTTGGAAAGCGTAGGGGACAATTTCCTGGCGCAAGTGCTAGGGGAGCCAACTAGGGGGGGCGCTTTTCTTGACCTGCTGCTCACAAACCGGGTAGAATTAGTGGGGGAAGCAAAAGTGGATGGGAATCTGGGAGGCAGTGACCATGAGTTGGTTGAGTTCAGGATCCTGACGCAGGGAAGAAAGGTAAGCAGCAGGATACGGACCCTGGACTTCAGGAAAGCAGACTTCGACTCCCTCAGGGAACAGATGGCCAGGATCCCCTGGGGGACTAACATGAAGGGGAAGGGAGTCCAGGAGAGCTGGCTGTACTTCAAGGAATCCCTGTTGAGGTTACAGGGACAAACCATCCCGATGAGTCGAAAGAATAGTAAACATGGCAGGCGACCAGCTTGGCTTAATGGTGAAATCCTAGCGGATCTTAAACATAAAAAAGAAGCTTACAAGAAGGGGAAGGTTGGACATATGACCAGGGAAGAGTATAAAAATATTGCTCGGGCATGTAGGAAAGATATCAGGAGGGCCAAATCGCACCTGGAGCTGCAGCTAGCAAGAGATGTCAAGAGTAACAAGAAGGGTTTCTTCAGGTATGTTGGCAACAAGAAGAAAGCCAAGGAAAGTGTGGGCCCCTTACTGAATGAGGGAGGCAACCTAGTGACAGAGGATGTGGAAAAAGCTAATGTACTCAATGCTTTTTTTGCCTCTGTTTTCACTAACAAGGTCAGCTCCCAGACTGCTGCGCTGGGCATCACAAAATGGGGAAGAGATGGCCAGCCCTCTGTGGAGATAGAGGTGGTTAGGGACTATTTAGAAAAGCTGGACATGCACAAGTCCATGGGGCCGGACGAGTTGCATCCGAGAGTGCTGAAGGAATTGGCGGCTGTGATTGCAGAGCCCTTGGCCATTATCTTTGAAAACTCGTGGCGAACGGGGGAAGTCCCGGATGACTGGAAAAAGGCTAATGTAGTGCCAATCTTTAAAAAAGGGAAGAAGGAGGATCCTGGGAACTACAGGCCAGTCAGCCTCACCTCAGTCCCTGGAAAAATCATGGAGCAGGTCCTCAAAGAATCAATCCTGAAGCACTTACATGAGAGGAAAGTGATCAGGAACAGTCAGCATGGATTCACCAAGGGAAGGTCATGCCTGACTAATCTAATCGCCTTTTATGATGAGATTACTGGTTCTGTGGATGAAGGGAAAGCAGTGGATGTATTGTTTCTTGACTTTAGCAAAGCTTTTGACACGGTCTCCCACAGTATTCTTGTCAGCAAGTTAAGGAAGTATGGGCTGGATGAATGCACTATAAGGTGGGTAGAAAGTTGGCTAGATTGTCGGGCTCAACGGGTAGTGATCAATGGCTCCATGTCTAGTTGGCAGCCGGTGTCAAGTGGAGTGCCCCAGGGGTCGGTCCTGGGGCCGGTTTTGTTCAATATCTTCATAAATGATCTGGAGGATGGTGTGGATTGCACTCTCAGCAAATTTGCGGATGATACTAAACTGGGAGGAGTGGTAGATACGCTGGAGGGGAGGGATAGGATACAGAAGGACCTAGACAAATTGGAGGATTGGGCCAAAAGAAATCTGATGAGGTTCAATAAGGATAAGTGCAGGGTCCTACACTTAGGATGGAAGAATCCAATGCACCGCTACAGACTAGGGACCGAATGGCTAGGCAGCAGTTCTGCGGAAAAGGACCTAGGGGTGACAGTGGACGAGAAGCTGGATATGAGTCAGCAGTGTGCCCTTGTTGCCAAGAAGGCCAATGGCATTTTGGGATGTATAAGTAGGGGCATAGCGAGCAGATCGAGGGACGTGATCGTTCCCCTCTATTCGACACTGGTGAGGCCTCATCTGGAGTACTGTGTCCAGTTTTGGGCCCCACACTACAAGAAGGATGTGGATAAATTGGAAAGAGTCCAGCGAAGGGCAACAAAAATGATTAGGGGTCTAGAGAACATGACTTATGAGGAGAGGCTGAGGGAGCTGGGATTGTTTAGTCTGCAGAAGAGAAGAATGAGGGGGGATTTGATAGCTGCTTTCAACTACCTGAAAGGGGGTTCCAAAGAGGATGGCTCTAGACTGTTCTCAATGGTAGCAGATGACAGAACGAGGAGTAATGGTCTCAAGTTGCAATGGGGGAGGTTTAGATTGGATATTAGGAAAAACTTTTTCACTAAGAGGGTGGTGAAACACTGGAATGCGTTACCTAGGGAGGTGGTAGAATCTCCTTCCTTAGAGGTTTTTAAGGTCAGGCTTGACAAAGCCCTGGCTGGGATGATTTAACTGGGAATTGGTCCTGCTTCGAGCAGGGGGTTGGACTAGATGACCTTCTGGGGTCCCTTCCAACCCTGATATTCTATGATTCTATGAATGCCTATCTTCCCCCAATTTATGAATCACTCTGGGGCTTAGGTGGGGAAATAAGGGTCCAGATGCTTAGAGCGAGGTGGCAGTGCCCAGAGGCAGAAACCTACAGAACTTTTACCATGAAAACTTAGGTGCCAAATAAGTTTGTTGGTGCCTACAGGGTTCAGCAGGAAATTTTGTGGATCACAGTGGAGCCAAAACTGGGACCTAGGTACCTTTCTTGATATTGGCTAGAGAGACTCAGTGATGCACTTTAGGAAGTCTTTATGGGAGCCAGGACTTAAATGCAGGTTTCCTGGGGTCTGTGGCTAGCACCCTAACCACTAGATCTGTCTGCTTCAGGAGACTTGAGCTGCCACCCTTACTTACAATGAGTAACACCTTACTCCAGGGTCAGTCCCAGCGAAACCAAAGGGGCTAACTGCAGTATGAAGTACCAATCAATATAAGGTTGGGAGAATTGCACTCAGAATGTCTCAAAAAGAAAAGCAATTTGACTGGTTTACAAGCCCTCTATCTCTTTCTCCACATTAAACTTGTCACAATGCAGAAGTGCCCTCTAATGTTACTTGTCAAAAGGAAAGGCTGCACATTCAAGCAAAACTCCTGATAGCTGCAGGTGTATTTTTCTTGGGAAGCAAGATTGCTAGAGAAACAAAAGTTTTGGTTAGTTTAGGTTGGCAAGTCAAAAATGCAGTCCTAGGGGAAGACTTTATTTAGAAACTTTATTTTTCCCCTGTTAACTTGGATATTTCATGGAAAAAAAAGTTTAAAGGTTCAAAAGTTCACAATTTTTTTGGTTGTATTTTAAAAAATAATAATAATTTAAAAAAAGCCAATTCCCCGGCTGAGCAGGCCATTCTGTAGATTAATTTGATGCAACGGAAATCACTGAACATAAAAGCAACATTTCTTCAGTTTTAGTGATATAGTTTTAAATCATTTTCTGCATAGCTCACTTGTCTCATATAAGATCCTGTAGTCACGGTGCATATGGGGTTTAGCTTCTAATAGAAACTGTGAGTTAATTCTACCAGTGATGCAAGCATTTGCTCTTTTCCTTTCAGAAATGAGGCCTTGGGATTTTAATTACAGACATTTCCTTGTTCTCATAAGGAAACACTCCTGGCTATTAGAAGCTTAATCATGACATGACTTATATCTCTCCAGACAAAGGCAGGAATGTACAGAGAGCCTCAAGGTCAGTTACCTGGTTACAGTCAGCTTTCACAACAAAGAGGCAAAAATAGTCTAGATTTTTCATACATGTTGATGGGCATTTCTAGAATGCTTTTGGGGGAGAAGATGTGGGAGTCATTGTGGAGAGAGAGATTAATCTGGCTGCCTTTTGTGCACAGCTTCAATTCACAAAAGCAAATGGGATGTGTGTGTGCATTTAAAAATAAAAATGGATAATATCCTGAAAACAGGATGCCCCCATCTGAAGCAATATGTCCCATTTTGCTCACCCCACCTTATGAAAGATACAGTAGAGACTGCGGTGCTTCAGAGGAGGTTAATGAATGTATGGCCCATCTGATCTCCAGCATCAGGATAGTATCAGAGGGGTAGCCGTGTTAGTCTGGATCTGTAAAAGCGAAAAGAGAGTCCTGTGGCACCTTATAGACTAACAGACGTATTGGAGCATGAGCTTTCGTGGGTGAATACCCACTTCGTTGGATGCATGTCATGGGTATTCACCCACGAAAGCTTATGCTCCAATACGTCTGTTAGTCTATAAGGTGCCACAGGACTCTTTGCAGCATCAGGATAGAAGAGCTCATCCCAGAGAAATGAGACTGGCTGCATTTTCAGGAAGGTACTGTGGTCATCTGACTACAGGGGATGAATCAAAAGGGCAGAGATGGGGAGTAGTACGATAGATATAAAGGTGTGTCAGTAGGGGTCACTGAGCAGAGAACTCCAGTGTGTGCCTGATACTCCAAGAAGAAAGCCAGGGAGTAGGTGGACATTGCACTGGCCTGGATGGATGCACATATGAAGCAAAGGAAAACATCCCCACACAGGCCCCACCCCCATAGTTGAGCTTCTTCCTCCTGGACCTTACGCTGACCAATGGCTATGCCCAGGTTTACAAGGAAGTCCCTGAACACAGGGGTTGTCGACAGGGTAGTCAAAAATAAATAGGCATGGGGAAAGGTGCAGTCAGAACCTCAGTAGGAGATTCTGGAAGAAGCAGAACAGGAGCTCCAAAGTGGCACATCGGTGACAGGATGTGCCAAGGGGCAATTATTAGGGGAATTGGTGAAGGACATCAATAAGATGCTGGAGCTAATGGCCTTATGGGGGAACTACCAACTTACGTCTCCACCAGGTCACAGAATCTAGGTGGAGTGTAGGGTCTTTCACGGGGAACTGTTTCCCTTGGATTGCTATCGGGTGGTCCAATGATAATATTTCATCTGAGGATACTGAAGAACTTCAAGCAGCTAAAGTGAAATTAGACTACCATTCAGGCCCTTACAGCTTGCAATTCCCACTTTGCAGCAAGTGAAGCAATAACAAATATTAAGTAAAGACATTAAATTTATATCCAGAGCACTTTAATAAATTACAACTAAATAAACCTGCTCCAATTCTTTGGTTTGCCAGCATTAGCATTTTTAAGAGCAATACAATACTCACTGCAAAGTAATGAGGTATTACAAAAAATCTGAACAGGAATTTCAAATGAGATGGGGATGCAATTGTAAGGGTGAAAAGTTTGATTAAAGGTCAGTAGACACTTGGCTTCTCACTGCTGGTGCAGTATTTCGTCTTCAGGGAAGAGTGGTGGGTTATGGAATGAGGTAGCCATGCCATAATTATCAGTGAAACTGGCTTCCCATTTCAAATCTGATTTTCACACAGTTCCTCCAACAGGAAATCAATGTTCCAGAAATTCCACATGACACTTCTCACCCAAAGGTAGACTTTTCCTGGGCAGTTTGGTTAAATGAAGAAAAAGACTTTTAAAGTTAGTTCGGGTTTGAAAATTTACCTGAGGTTCACTTTTGAACATTTTTGGATATTTTTGGGGGTGGGTGGGTGAAGGACTCATAATATTTCTTAAATAGTTTGGTCCCAAAACTCCCAATTTGTTTTGTTTTGTTGGCTTCATTGAGTATGTTGCCTTTTAGTACCTTTGGGAGAGTTAAGAGGGGAAATTACCAAAATGTATAATAAAAACATAGAAGTCCATGTTGTGAGAGTTGTCTGTATACAGGTAAATAATTCATAGATCAGTGCCAATGGATAGTACTCAGGAATATGGAACATTGCACTGCAAATGGTTTCTAGTGTGTAGCGCTTGAAATAGACCTTTTAGCAGCCAATAGTAAGGGAGGCAGGGAAGGGGTTAACTTGGGAGGGCATTAAAGCAGTGCTGTAAAAGTTGCCAGTGCAAAGCTGAGGGAGAGGCTGTGAGGGCAAAGGAGAAGAGCTTGTTCAGCCATGCTATGGGTTCAGGACAGGAAGTAAGGTGGGGCCGAGAAACCGGAAACGGACGTTTCAAAGGGACTTTATACATTAAATTGTGATCTTGATTTTCTGCATTCTCTGAACTCTGCCTGGGTGGAATGGAGAAAAGAGGGCTACCTTGGGCTGTTCAGAGGAAAGTGGCTTCGTAAATTGGTAAATTTGCCCATATATGTCTTTTCCTCCTGTTTTGTTGTTTGGGTTTTTTTTGCACCAGGCTGAAGAAACTCCTTCCCCGACTTGTTGTGCGTTAGGCTATAGTGGAGCACTGGCTGTGCGAAGGTGTGTGTTTCCTAATGTAGCAGGGTGTGGCATTTTATTCCTTATTTCCTTGTTTTTTCCTCTTTTCTGTTGCCTGCAGTTACAGCTTTGGCCACACTTATACAGCATTCTCTTCGTGTTTAGACAGAGCAAGGTATAAATCAGGTGGGGTGAGAGTGAGTGATGAAGGGTTATATAACAGTGGGGAAAAGGGTGGATTGCTTAAATGTTTATTTGCAGTCTTTCTAAAGGGTGCTTTTGTTTTGTTTTTTAAAGGTGTAGAATGTTCGTAAAAAGTGCAGGTTTTTTTGTGCTTGTTACCTGGATTCCAGTGAAACACACTTTCAACTTGAACTCTTTATTAACAAAGTTAATTTTGATTGTTTCTTTGGGGGCTTGGCAATGCTATTGCTTAGGGAATAATGGGTGATACCAGTTCCAGGTAGCTATTTTTCCTGACTCCTCTTTAGAAGTTTCTTTTTCTTTGGCCAGGAAGCTTTAATGACTTGCGGTGAATGGTCCAAAGAAGAGCAGTGTCTTTGTATACTTCCTTAACAGTCACGTGGCTAGGGCAGTTCTAGAACCCAGTAGGTCCCTCTTGGGGACTCTGAAACTCAGATTTTCTGTATACTTAATAGACATTTTGAGCAGGTGACAAACTCCTCATTTTCCCTCAAAATCTTCCCTTCCACCTCCTTTTTCCATTAGCGTTGACAGCTCCTGTCTCAACAGTTCACAACCTTGCTGGTTTTTTCACTCCTTCTCCACGTTGAAGTTGTCACATTGCCAGTTTTCTTATTAAAACATCTCTCAGATCTGTCCTCTCCTCTCATCACCAAAACTCTTGCCCAAGCCTTGAGAAATTCACAGTACAAATAGTGCATCTTTCTCCTATGCAGCCTCGATGACTCTTACCTCTTCCTCTAACCTGTCAGAAACTCAGCTGCCAAAATGATCAACCAACGGTCAGACCATGTTTATCCCTTCAAATCTCTTCATTGCCTCCCACACCAAATTACAGATCCTAGTCCTCGCCTTCAAGGCCCTGAGCAACTTAGCTCCTTCCCTCTGGGTGAAGCAGCTATCACTGTTGTGTAAAGATATGAGGTGTAGCTGCAGAGACCAAAGGTCATCCTCCATTTTGGGCTGCAGGGGCAGATCAGCCTGAACAGCAGGAACTGGTTACTATGTTCTACTGTGTTTAAATGAAAATAATAGAATTGTTAAAGCTCTCCCTACCTTAATGCAAAGAACAATGTACTTTGCACTAGGCTCTCATCTCCTCCCAATATAAGTATTGCCAAACATCATCCTCCATCCCTCCCACCCCCGGCTCTTTCCCTACTTGGTAAACATTAGGATTTAGGCCCTCCCCAAAGTTTTGAGATTGTCTTAAAAATCATGATTTTTTTTAACAGAAACCACACACATTTTGAGTTGTTGTCATTCAATTTTGGGTCCTTTATAGAACACACAGGTTATATTTTCCACGTTTTCTCTGTAACCATAAGGTCTAGAAAGTTACTTTTTTAATGAAAGTTGAGATTATCGTATCATCAGAGGTCTCCAGGAGCTGGGGATTCAAGTAAAACACCAGCTACCGTGACACCTGCAATAAAATTGTAAGATTTGGCAACATTACAGTGGTTGCTTTGCTCAGCCCAAGCTACTCACCTGGTCACCTCCTTCATCCACGCTCCCCAATACATCCCCTCTGAGACTAACCCTCAGCCTGACCCAATCAGCCGTACCTCTACGCTCTATTTTGAATCCCTCCTCAAAATACATTTCTCCAAAGAGGGCTTGTAAACCATAGCTTTCCCCTTTTATAACAACAACTAGACATAAAAACAATTTAATGCCCCCCATAAATCTCTTCAAACACGTATGTCACATACCAAAATGACCATAGTTTTAATACTGTCATTCAGGCTCTCCTCCTTCAACCCCACCTGCTGTGTTTACCACCTCCTGTCTTCACTCTAGATGGTAACCTCTTCTGGGCAAGGATTAACATGAGCTGGACACAATTGCAAACACAGCCTGATAGGTGGGGTGGGAAGCAACCTATGACAGGGAAAGGACACGGATCAGTTTAAGCATAGCTGACAAAAGTTAAATATGTATATTCAAGGGGGAATTATCTTCTCTCTGCAAATTATTCTAATGCAGATGTGTGGGAATACTAAAGCAGTATCTGGTGAAGATAAAGATTTACTTTGGCTGAACTGACGTACCAGTAGATAGAGATCCAGCTTTGAACTAGATCTCAGTTTGTAGCCTGCTGCTGCCTTGGGATTAATTTCAGAGTTTCTGTTTGTTTTTAATATTGAGAAATTACTTCCAGCTGATTTTTAAAGGCCTTCATATTCTTCAAACAAGCAACATACTAAAAAGGGGATGGGGGAAGAAAATGACAGTAATTTTAGATGACATCCACTGCTCCTTAATCCTTCCTAGAAACACTGGGTGAACCTCTGACCCTAGTGTAGTTAACAGGAATTTCACTATTGACTTCACTGGGTGAGGGGTTTCACCATCATTCCAGTGGTAGCAATGCCACCTGTCATCATGCAAAGATATTGGCACTGCAAAAGGTGAGGTTACCTCCTGCCTGTGTGATTGCTATGAAACTATACAGAACAGATATATTTTCATTCTGCTAGCCACTCTTGATGTGGTTTTGCAGCTGCCCTCCGCTTCTGATTGTAAGTCCTTCGGAATCCTGAGTCTGTCTGTCTGGCATGCTCTAACAAGCAGTACCAAGTACATGCACCGTGCAGTATAAACACACAATGCTCAGCGGTAGCTGCAGAGTTCTGCCATGCTGTGCTACCTTGGATCTTTGGAGTTGTCGGTTTCCATCAGTGACATGCAAGGGAAGGGAAGGCGACAGGGGAAACACCATGGTAGAATGAAAGATGGTCAGAGAAGGGGAGTAACTGAACTTCGCTATCACAGGCAGAACATCCAAATGCAGGCAGTGGTAGCTTAACAAAGAATCAAATGGATCAGTGTATTTTGGTTAAATACCTCAAAAGGGCTCTGGGAAAGGCTGATCCCAATCCTGTACTTCCAAACTTCTACCCCCATCCCCGGCTGCTCTCTCAACTCCTCTGCTCTGATGTATGCAACATAATTTGAGCTAGCAGCAAATGATAATGAACACAAGGGATGGGAGGAAGTGATATCTCCATATCTTTACTGCATATATAGTACTTCCAACTTCAAGGTATTTTGCTTTTGTGAACCCAAACCAAAGTTTCCCAAGTGGCTCATCATGGACATTCTCTTTTATGTGCATATGGCATTCCACTTTGCACTGGGTGAATTTCAGAAGTAGGTCATGTGATATACTTTATAGAGCAGTGTGGGAGCCTTCAGAAGGCAAGCCATTACATGAAAGATGTCATAGAAATGTAGGACTGGAAGGGACATTGATAGGTCATCTAGTCTGGTGCCCTGCACTGAGGCAGAACTAAATATTACCTAGACCACCCCTGTGTTTGTCCGCCCTGCTCTTAAAAACCTCCAGTGACAGATTTCAGAGTGGTAGCCGTGTCAGTCTGTATCAGCAAAAACAACGAGGAGTCCTTGTGGCACCTTAGAGACTAACACATTGATTTGGGCATAAGCTTTCATGGGCTATAACCCACTTCATCAGATGCATGGAGTGGAAAATACAGAGGCAGGTATAAATGCACAGCACATGAAAAGATGGGAGTTGTCTTACCAAGTGGGGGTCAGTGCTAACGAGCCAATTCAATTAATGTGGAAGTGGGCTTCTCTCAATAGTAGACAAGAAGGGATGAATACCAAGGGAGGGGAAAAATCACTTTTGTAGTACTAATGAGGCCAATGTAATCAAGGTGGCCCATTTCAAACAGTTGTCAATCAATTTGCAAACTGGAAACCATCAAATTAGGCCTGATTAAAGACTGGGAGTGGATGGGTCACTACAAAAACTCATTTCCCCTTGCTGATACTCACACCTTCTTGTCAACTGTCTTGTCCTATTCTCAGTGGTTAAGGAGAACAATTGATCACCCTTCTCTTTATAACAACCTTTTATGTCCTTGAAGACTGTTACTCTGTGTCCCCTCAGTCTTCTCTTCTCCAGAGTAAACAAGCCCAATTTTTTTCAATCATCCCTCATAGGTCATGTTTTCTAGACCTTTAATCATTTTTGTTGCTGTCCTCTGAACTTTCTCCAATTTGTCCGCATCTTTCCTGAAGTGTGGTACCCAGAACTGGACACAATACTCCAGTTGCGGCCTTATCTGTACTGAGTAGAATGGAAGAATTACGTCTTGTGTCTTGCTTACAACTGATAATACATCCCAGAAAAATGTTCATTTTTTTGCAACAGTCTTACATAATTGACCCATATTTAGTTTGTGATCCACTATCACCCCCAGATCCTTTTCTGATGTACTCCTTCCTAGGCAGCCATTTCCCAATTTGCATGTGTGCCACTGATTGTTCCTTCCTAAGTGTATAGCCCTTTGCATTTCTCCTCATTGAATTTTTTCCTGTTTAATTCAAACCACTTCTCCAGTTTGTCCAGATCATTTTCAATTTTAATCCTGTCCTCCAAAGCACTTGCAACCACTCCCAGCTTGGTGTCATCTGCAAACTTTATGAGTGTACTCTCTATGCTATTATCTAAATCACTGATGAAGATATTGAATAGAACCAGACCCAGGACACATTCCTGCAGGACCCCACTTGATATGCCCTTCCAGCTCAATTGTGAGCCATTGATAACTACTCTCTGAGTATGGTTTTCCAGCCAGTTGTGCTCAGTTCATCTAGGCTATATTTCTCTAGTCTGTTTATGAGAAAGTCATGTGAGACCGTATCAAAAGCCTTATTAAACTTGAGATATGTGACATCTACTGCTTCCCCCCATCCACTAGGCTTGTTACCCTGACAAAGAAGGATATTAGGTTGATTTGACATGATTTGTTCTTGACAAATCCATGTTGTCTGTTACTCATCACCTTATTTTCTTCTGGGTGCTAACAAATTTATTGTTTGATTATTTGCTCCAAAGTTAAGCTGACTGGTCTAAAATTTCCTGGGTTGTCCTTTTGGTCAGATGTTTGGCTGTATGGGTGTGTTTTCCCTGTATGCTGTCCCAGCTCTGTGCAGACAGTTGGCACAGAAGAGCTCGAGCGAACCGCCTAATGATCACAAGATCAGCTAAGGTACGAAGGCACCCAGCCAGGTTTACTGTCGACGAAGCATGGAAATAGCACCTGGCAGACTCTACGAGGATACAAAGACGTGTATGCCCGTGACAACGGATACAGCTCAGTCAGTGGCTGGACTTTCCACTGCCCCCTAGGCTGGCCAAAGATACTCCCTCTGAGATGCATCTTTATACCCTGATATAAACAAGTTACATATTGTCATCCTGACCTTATCTTTTAGGAGGGGTCAGTATATATCTGTTATCCTTCGGGAATGTTTTTGTACCATCCTTGATATTGTGATGTTTTAGTACCACTTCAATTTCAGGATGTGTTTGCGTGAGTACTCTATACTTAGCACTTCTTAGAAATGTGTATTTCTGCAATATCAGCCCTGTTCTTGCCAGATTCTGTGAGCAGGTCCTGCCTCATACCAGGCCTCTGATGCAAGGGCTTATGTCTCAGGCTCTCTTCCTACTATAGTTCTTATACATCTTTTCATAGATAGGTTCTACATTTGAGGTCCTTTTCCAGTCCTCAGATATCTCTCCCATCCTCCACAAGTTCTCAAAGATAATCGCTAATGGCTCAGAGATCTCTTCAGCCAGTTTCTTAAGTATTCCAGGATGTAATTCATCAGGCCCTGCCAACTTGAAGACATCTAACTAAGTAATTCTAAACTTCTTCTTTTCCTATTTTAGCCTCAGATCCTACCCCACTTACACTGATGTTCTCTACATTAGTCATCCAATCACTGCTACTTTTTTTGGTGAAAACTGTTAAATGCCTTTTTTGTTTCACTTCAGCCATTGCTGCATTTTCTGTTATTGTCTTTCCCTCCTCATTTAGTAATAGGCCTATCCTGTCCCTGGTTTTCCTCTTGCTACTCATGTATTTTTAAAATGCTTTCTTGTTACCCTATATATTCCTAGCTAGTTTAATCTTGTTTTGTGCCTTGAACTTTCTAATTTTGTCCCTACATGCTTGTGTTGTTTGTTTATATTTATCCTAGTTGCCACTTTTTGTAGGACTCTTTTTTGAGTTTCAGATCATTGAAGATCTCCTAGTTAAGCCAGGGTGGTCTCTTGCCATACTACCTATCTTTCCTATGCAGTAGGATAGTTTGCTCTTGTGCCTTTAATGATGTCTCCTTGAAAAACTGGTTTCAAGTGACAGCTGTGTTAGTCTGTATTCGCAAAAAGAAAAGGAGTACTTGTGGCACCTTAGAGACTAACCAATTTATTTGAGCATGAGCTTTCGTGAGCTACAGCTCACTTCATCGGATGCATACTGTGGAAACAGTCTCTAAGGTGCCACAAGTACTCCTTTTCTTCTTGAAAAACTCCTAACTCTCTTGAACTGTTTCCCCCCTTAGACTTGCTTCCCATGTGTCAAGGTTCCTTCCCCTCTCTGAACTCTAGGGTACAGATGTGGGGACCTGCATGAAAAACCCCCTAAGCTTATTTTTACCAGCTTAGGTTAAAAATTCCCCAAGGTACAAACTATTTTACCTTTTGCCCCTGGACTTTATTACTGCCACCACCAAGCGTCTAACAAATATATTACAGGGAAAGAGCCCTCTTGGAAACGTCTTTCCCCCAAAAATCCTCCCAAACCCTACACCCCCTTTCCTGGGGAAGACTTGATAAAAATCCTCACCAATTTGCATAGGTGAACACAGACCCAAACCCTTGGATCTTAAGAACAATGAAAAAGCAATCAGGTTCTTAAAAGAAGAATTTTAATTGAAGAAAAAGTAAAACAATCACCTCTGTAAAATCAGGATGGTAAATACCTTACAGGGTAATCAGATTCAAAACATAGAGAATCCCTTTAGGCAAAACCTTAAGTTACAAAAAGACACAGAAACAGGAATATACATTCCATTCAGCACAACTTATTTTATCAGCCATTTAAACAAAACAGAATCTAACGCATATCTAACTAGATGGCTTATTAGCCCTTTACAGGAGTTCTGACCTGCATTCCTGCTCTGGTCATGGCAAAGGCAACACACAGACAGAGAGAGCCTTTGTTTCTCCCCCCCTCCAGCTTTGAAAGTATCTTGTCTCCTCATTGGTCATTTTGGTCAGGTGCCAGTGAGGTTATCCTAGCTTCTTAACCCTTTACCGGTGAAAGGGTTTTTCCTCTGGCCAGGAGGGATTTAAAGGTGTTTACCCTTCCCTTTATATTTATGACACCATGGTATCTTACCTATCAACTCCCTGAGTTTGCTAAAGTCTGCCTTTTTAAAATTAATTATGTTTACTGTGCTGCTTTCCCTCCTACCATTCCTTAGAACCGTGAAGTCTATCATTCCATGGTCACTTTCACCCAAGCTGCTTTCCACCTTCAGATTCTCAAATAGTTCCTCCCTGTTTGACGGAATCAAATCCAGCATAGCCTCTCTTAGTCACTTTCTCCACTTTCTGTAATAAAAAGTTGTCTCCGATGCATTCCAAGAATTGTTGGATAATCTGTGCCCTGCTGTGTTATTTTCCCAACAGATGTCTGCGTAGTTGAAGTCCCGCATCACCACCAAGTTCTGTGCTTTGGATGATTTTGTTAGTTGTTTAAAAAAAAAAGTCTCATCCCCCTCTTCTTTCTGGCTAGTTGGCCTACAGGTTCTTCCCTATGAAGGAGCAGTTTCCTCCTCTCCTTCAAGAGGTGCCACAGCAGTCCTCTTGAGCTGGATTTCTTCCTCAAATTTGGAAGTCTCCTTATGCATGCTTTCAATGAATTCCTCCTGTGGCATGGATATGCCTCAGCCTAGCCACCTTCTCATGTAGCTCTCCCATCTGCCTCCTGACAGATTCTACCAGCAGGCACCTCTCACACCGGATGGTTCCCGGAGCCTGTTTTTCTATGACAAAGAAATGCAGGCCATAGTCTTTGCAAATCCACATCAGGACCTGGGCTGAGGCATCCATGATCAAGGTCTCTGTCTGGACACAGATGTGGATGGAAGAGACAGGAGCAATGTTGTTATTGACAACTCACCCTTTCTGAACCATGCTGATTTTATTCTTTCTCCTTCCTGCAATCTCCCTCTTAAATTCCCGCATGCTGCCTCCTGCTCACTTGGTCTCCTTGGTTGCTTAGCACCTGCCTTTCAAGCCCTTCTCTCCTAGTACAGCCCTGCCACCTCTTTAACACACAGGGGAAGGGTGTGATCACAAGGTCAAAGGAGTAATGGATAGAGGGCTAGAGCCTCGCTAGCACCCACTCAACTGGTAATTAGGCCTCTGGCCTCCACTCCCAAACAGTCCCCAAACAAACACACCATCCCCAACAGGCCACATGTGTAAACTTTAAGAAAACTAAAAGGAAAAAAACAAAGATACAAATAAGCTCGCCCACTCACCACAAGAGTTACTGCTTTCTCCTTCTTACACATGGAAGCTCCCTCTCAAACTCCTGTTTACTGCCCTCTGTGTGCTCGCCAGAGTTGTGGGGTTTGGATTTTTTCGACCTTTTTCACTCATTCTCCACAATTCCCTATTCTAAGATAAATTAAGTGATCTGTGGAGCCAACATATTCATTGGAATATTTAAAGGAACAAACATAATCATGTTTTCCTCCTGAAAAATGCATCAATCATCCTACATTTCTACAAGGAACATAGAATAGACTTGTAATGCCTTTTGCTACCTCCTGATGGTCTTCTGATTGCTGAGTTTCTGTGAGCCAAAGCTGACTTGTATGACATTGCTTATTTGAAATACTCACAAGGAGGGCGGTACATAGTTTCTACTCCAGATGTCGTAGTGCTTGGAGAGAACAAATGAGACGTGGATAGTTCGCTTACACCTTCTTATTTAGAGTTGTATCAGCCTCAGATAATAGAGACAGTGAAGACTCTGCACTGTTCCAGTCCAACATAGCCTCCTCACCTATAACCCAACCCCTGGGACTCAAACGTTGTATACAAGCTGCAGCACGTTGCAGTCAGATTAATCAGTGGAATAAAGGAGACCAGCAGATTACCACAGTACTGCAGTGTTTTTCACTTTGGCTGCCTGCTTCAAATCCAGTCTAGATTTGTAGTGGCCAAAGTCATTGCCAATCTGAAGACTGTTTGGCCTATGTGAAATTAATTGATGATCTCAATCTGGTTGCAAATGGACAAATGTACATGTCCTAAAACCACCATTGTGGCTGGCATTAATTGGCATGCTAATCGGAAGACTCAGAAAAGTGACCAAAGACTGAATGAGCAGAGACTAAAGTCCCCTCTCACCCCTGAAGAGCTCTTGGCAGATCAGGGTGGAGGCACATTGATGGGAGTGCATGTGCAAAGCCAGCTTTTGGGATCTGCACAGCCAGTGGCTGAGAGGATCCCTAATTTGTGTGATAGGCCCAAATATAATGATGGTGTCTGCAATCTACTGCTGTCTGAGCATACTTGCTCAGGGGACAGGGAAAGGAAATTAAGAGGTTAAGGTGATTCATTAAACGGACATGAGAGAGAGCCCCCTCAAAATCATAAAGTTAGCCCTACGTGAGAGAGAACTGCCTCAGGCTGTCCTGTGTCTGTTCGGTGGATGAATTGTGGTGCCCGGTGCTCTTAGTCTGGCACCTTTAATCAGCAGTAAATTAACTTGTAAAGAGACATCAAAGAAATAATCTTGTCAATAATAAAAATAATAGATGTTATATTATGTATTGAATTTATACAGCATCATCGATCTGCTCATAGCACTGTACAGACAAGCAAGAAAATGGCTGAGGTTATGGAATTTAGGGTGGGAGGGATTGTTCTGCTGCTTTGAATTCTTGGTTGCTGTGTTGTTCAGGGATTATTCCCATATGGACTCTGACTCTAATTTATTGTCAGGGAGTCTAGAGCTGAGGATAGGGGTCTTATTTAATCTGTTTGTATTTAAATCTAAATTACTGTAGACAAGGGCTCTGCCCTTGTCTATAACCTTTTAAAAGAAAATCTCTCTGGCAAATATCCAAAGTGACTGAGTGGTTAAAGCAGCCTCATCTTGAACTTGAAAATCACAGTAGTTTATCATTTAAAAAACAAAACAAAAAACACCCAAGAGCACTAATAATTTTACATTTTCATTTTCACTCCTAAAGTGTTGAATCCATTTCAATCACATTTGAGGATAAGGGCAGCCAACAACAACACTCCTCCTGGTGTGAGACCTTTTTATGTCCTCTTTTGGGCTGTAGCAAATGTTTATGACCAAATTATGACCCCTTTGAAAATGTCAAACTTTTGCCTGTAGACATTGGCCAAGACTTTCAAAAGTAGGGATTGGTCTACACTGGAAACTTACACTGACATAGCTATGTCTCTCAGGGGTGTGAAAAATCCATTGATGCTGACCTAATCCTGGGTGTAGACAGCAGTAGGTCAATGGAAGAATTCATCTGTTGACCTAGCTACTACCTCTCAGGGAGGAGGGATAACTCCAACAATGGGAGAACTCCTCCTGTTGCTGTAGGTAGTGTCTACATTAAAACCCTACAGTGGAGCAGCTGCAATGCTACAGCTGTGCTGCTGTAGTATTTTAAGTGTAGACAGAGCTTAGGAGCCTAGAATTAGATTTGAAAGTCCTTCCCAAAACACCTGCCTGACTTACCAATGTGCTGAGCACCCAACCACACCTATTGAACTCACTCAGAGCAATTGGGTGCTTGGCACTTTTGAAAACCAGAGAGGCGGCAGATACCTAGATTTAGGAGCTTAACTTTAACCTCCTGTTCTTTGAAAATGTTGGCCTAGGAGCCCTAAAATTCCACCTGTCTTACTGGAAGGGCAGCCTGGATCCACAAAAGGACTTGTGTGGCACAACAGCCAACTTTTAGGTGCCTTGAAAGTCACTGGAATCCACAAACCTTGGGTTAGGTGCCTAGGCTCCCTGTTCAATACATGGAGTGAGACGAGTGCCTAAGAATGGGATCCACAAACGTCAGCACAGAAAACAGGCGGCCAGTGAGACATGCTGATGAGAAGGGTGTGTCTTCAGCACTGCTCCTCTCATACAGTTGGGTGCCCAAGTCCAGACAGCAGGGAGACACCTATTTCTGCTTTCAGTTCCCCACTGGGAACCCCTCTTGAAGTGGTGGCAGTTTAGGCACCTAAGCCATTTCTTGCAAATACGGTTTAGGTGCCTGCCTAACACCACAGAAAAGGGCTGGAGAAGAGGACTGTGTGGAGGAGGAGGTGGCTTTCCTTATAACCTTTAGTCTTGTTGGGACACTCACCCAGGATTTGGGAGACGCGGTTTCTATTTCCCCCTCTAGTCAGTGAGGAGAAAGAATTAGAATTTGAGCAGGGATTTCCCACCACTCAGGTGAGAGCCCTAACACTGAGCTATGGGATAGTCTGATGTCTCTCTCAATGTCTCTTGTTGAAGCTCTTGCACTCTGTATACATAATTAAATATGAATTTGGCCAGAGAAAGAGTGAGACTGTCTCTGTGACTAGGGTACTCATCTGAGAGGGGGGAAAATTCTGTTCAAAACCCTTTGCCTCATCAGGCAGAGGGGGAAGTTAAACTGGGATCTCTCACATCCCAGGTGAGTACTCTGACCACTAAGCTGAAAGTTTCAAGGGAGTAGTCATCTTCCCCCGCTCTCCTCTCCCCCTATTTTGTGTGGAGTTAGGCATGCTGGAGCTTAGGTGTGAGATTGATGCCCAGCTGCCTAGAGGGCCTTGAGCCACATTCCCAGGAGCAGAAACTTTGAATCTTAGGAGATGTTTACAAAAAAAATTAGGTGCTGGGTTTAGGCCCTTACAGGGTTACATGACAGCTGAGTGTGGGTCTTGTGGGTCACAGTAGCACCTAAATCTAGGGTTTAGATGTCTAAGACCCTTGGTAGATCTGGCCCAGAGTGCCTTTTTTATAAGCACTCCACGGTTTTCAATGGAATTCACCACGCAGAACAGATGGAATTTTAAGACAGAAAGACTGTACATAGGGTGCTTCGTATTAATGGGCTCTAGCTCTTCTGTGCACTTTCCCAATACCTGTCCTACAAAAGGCGTGTGTGTTGTGTGAACACTACACAAAATCATCTAAAAAGGAAAGTGTTTTGTACCACAGAAGCTCAAGGGGAAATGCCTTCCTCCTTGCTGAGTTTGTATTCTATTGTTTTCCATTGAGCCATTCGGATCAATTGCCTTCTAAGCTGATACATAGGTAGGGAATAGTTATGGGTGAGCTAGAAAAGGTGGTGAGGCATAGTTGAAATGGGCACTAAAACTCGTGTTCAAACTATCCAGCCTTCCTGGTTCTGCAAAAGTGGGCTGGATGGCGTATGAGAATAAGCTCTCTGTAACTTTCCTGTTTTGGTTATGCCCAAAACGTCTTCAGAATGGCTCTTCTCTTTTATGTCACCATTTCCTATTCAGAACCAGGATGTTCAGAGGAACAAGAAAGTGGGCAGGAGGAGGGAATTTACTGAAACCACATCAAAATTCAAGAAAAATTGAGTTTGGTTTTGATTCAGTTTTTCTTGGATTGATGCTGTGTATAACCATGTATCTACTACAGTCAGTTATGAGGGTGCTTCTGTACACCCAGAAACTGAATTATATTTCCAGAAATGCACACTTAAATCTGAAAAATACACACTTAACTATGAAACTGAAAAGCTGTGCCCAATGTAAACTGTTTTTATTTTGACTGGGGTTGCACGTTAGTCTGTCACTGAAAGATGAGTGGTTCACAGCTGGTATGCTGCTGAAGGGTTACATACTGGTTGGCTCTTGTGAGCTTGTTCATGGGTGTTGGGGTTTGAACACTGGTTCATTTTAGGGGCTGGTTATGAGTGTTGTGCCATGCACCATAATTCTTAAAAGGGCTTTAAAAAAAACTTGTAGCAAAAAGAACGAGGAGTACTTGTGGCACCTTCGAGACTAACAAATTTATTTGAGCATACGCTTTCATGGGCTAAAGCCCACTTCATCAGATGCATGCAGTGGAAAATACAGTAGGAAGATATAAACATACAGAGAACATGAAAAAATGGGGGTTGCCATACCAACTCTAAAGAGAGTAATTGATTAAGGTGGGCTATTATCAGCAGGAGAAAAAAAACTTTTGTAGTGATAATCAGGATGGCCCATTTCAAACAGTTGACAAGAAGGTGTGAGTAACAGTAGGGGGAAAATTAGCGTGGGGAAATTGTTTTTAGTTTGTGCAATGACTCATCCACTCCCAGTCTTTATTCAAGCCTAATTTAATGGTGTCCAGTTTGCAAATTAATTCCAGTTCTGCAGTTTCTCGTTGGAGTCTGTTTTTGAAGTTTTTTTATTGAATAATAGTGACTTCTAGGACTGTAATTGAGAGTCCAGGGAGGTTGAAGTATTCTCCGACTGGTTTTTGAATGTTATAATTCTTGATGTCTGATTTGTATCCATTTATTCTATTGCATAGAGACTGTCCAGTTTGGCCATGTACATGGCAGAGGGGCATTGCTGGCACATGATGGCATATATCACATTGGTAGATGTGCAGGTGAACGAGCCTCTGATAGTGTGGCTGATGTGATTAGGTCCTATGATAGTGTCCCTTGAATAGATATGTCGACAGAGTTGGCAATGGGCTTTGTTGCAAGGATAGGTTCCTGGGTTAGTGGTTCTGTTGTGTGGTGTGTGGTTGCTGGTGAGTAGTTGCTTCTGTAAGCGAGGACTGGCCTGTTTCCCAAGATCTGTGAGAGTGATGGGTCGTCCTTCAGGATAGGTTGTAGATCCTTGATGACGCATTGGAGAGGTTTTAATTGGGGGCTGAAGGTGACGGTTAGTGGCGTTCTGTTATTTTCTTTGTTGGGCCTGTCCTGTAGTAAGTGACTTCTGGGTACTCTTCTGGCTCTGTCAATCTGTTTCTTCCCTTCACCAGGTGGGTATTGTAGTAAGAATGCTTGACAGAGATCTTGTAGGTGTTTGTCTCTGTCTGAGAGGTTGGAGCAAATGCGGTTGTATCGTAGAGCTTGGCTGTAGACAGTGGATCTTGTGGTGTGTTCTGGATGAAAGCTGGAGGCATGTAGGTAAGTATAGCGGTCAGTAGGTTTCCAGTATAGGGTGGTGGTTATGTGACCATCGCTTATTAGCACTGTAGTGTCCAGGAAGTGGATCTCTTGTGTGGACTGGTCCAGGCTGAGGTTGATGGTGGGATGGAAATTGTTGAAATCATGGTGGAATTCCTCAAGGCCTTCTTTTCCATGGGTCCAGATGATGAAGATGTCACCAATGTAGCGCAAGTAGAGTAGGAGTGTTAGGGGATGAGAGCTGAGGAAGTGTTGTTCTAAGTCAGCCATAAAAATGTCGGCATGCTGTGGGGCCATGCCAGTACCCATAGCAGTGCTGCTACTTGAAGGTATACATTGTCCCCAAATGTGAAATAGTTGTGGGCGAGGACAAAGTCACAAAGTTCAGCCACCAGGTTTGTTGTGATATTCCATGCTGGACCTAATTGTAGGATTGGGGCCTTAGTTTGTTACTTGTAAAATCCTTCATCTAAACCAAAATTCAGTAGTCAACTTCCTTTTCTCCTAATCTGAATAAATCTGTAGCTGATTCACTGAGCATTCATCATCCTTTTTATGGCATATTTCTGTATGTCATTCTCTTATATTAATTAGGATCATGTCAAGTGGGAAGGAAAATAGCACTTCAGGGAAAAAGTCTGTCACTGTAAATGATGTATCAAATAACAGCAGTATCCAGTGCAAGATGCACTGTGCCTGTCTACAAGTGTTCAGCTGTTACTAGGCTTTATATGGTACACTGCAGCTCTACATGACACCAAATTTTATTCAGCTTTATTCATGATCCAGCAATGCCACTCCTTTAAGGTATAGCCAAGGCCATCAGCAAAGGGAAGGAGTACTGGAATGATCTTTAACCTTTGCTGCCTTTCCAAAAAACAACCACCCCCAAACAAATCCATTGCAAAACAAACAAAAGCTTCAGTTCTTTGTCACTGGATTCGAAGAATATCCCTGACTTAGACAGCAGAGGGATCCACATAATACATTCCAGTTCCACAAAGCATGCAGAATGCGAAGAGGGTGTATGTCTCGGAATATTAAGCACCAACTTCTTGCCATTAGCCATCTAAAACCTGCTGGAGAAATATGAGTCTGCTAAAAACTCCAAAGAATTTACCCAGAACTGAAGACCCCTCTCCTTCACATTTTTCCAGGTGAATTCAGGGCTGGTGAAAGGCATGTCATAGTTTATGAATTAATTAGGGGTTGTTTTGTTTGGAACCCATGGTCATTGCCAAACTATTTTAGGGCCTTTTCTCATGGTTACAGGGTTCGTCTATAAGGGAAGTTAGTGCTCAGCAAGCTGGGGTGTGAATTTACAGTGCACTGGCTACTCCTCACTAACTACCAATGTGGGCACTGTGGGGCTACGTATATACTTGAAGCTAGGAGTGTGTTAAAAGAGAAGACAGCAGAAGGGAAAAGGAGAGGATTAAAAAAAAGTGTTACTTCTTTGATATGTTGGTAAGTGGGTGATCATTGTTGTCAGCTTCAGGCTGAAATCATGGATATTCCCTTGGACAGGCAGAGTCCTTGGCCCATCTGAGGTCAGATCGGAAGGCTGGATCAATAGCCGAGTGGCTGATGAAGGTTTCCTCTCTCTTCCATTAAAAGGAATCAGGAGAAGCAACGTTAGATGGGTGAAGACCTGATCTAGGCCTTTCATAGGGTACGTTATTAAACCTGAGAAATACCATGGCCTGAGGCTCAATAGTCTTGACACCCATTAGACCTATCTCTTTCAGCAGAAAGTAAAGAAACATGACAGATACAGAGAAAAAAAAACACACCCAACCAAAAACAAAGCTAGGCATCTCCTCCCTCCCACCTTTACCAGATTACAGGATTATTCTGGGTATTATACTTCTTAGTCCATAGAAAAATACCTGGCTGTCCATCATGGTCTTTTTTTTTAGACAGGTTTCAGAGTAGCAGCCGTGTTAGTCTGTATTCACAAAAAGAAAAGGAGTACTTGTGGCACCTTAGAGACTAACAAATTTATTTGAGCATAAACTTTCGTGAGCATGTAGCTCACTTCATCGGATGCTCACGAAAGCTTATGCTCAAATAAATTGGTTAGTCTCTAAGGTGCCACAAGTACTCCTTTTTTTTTTAGAGTTTGTCAGCACTCCTTTAAAGCCAAATGATTTCAACTCACAAACAAGGCAAGAACATCTTCAGTGTTAACAGTCCCGGAATACGAATTGTTCCAAAAGCTACACTTTTGTTGATATGGTTTCAGACTTTTTTAGCAAAGTTCAACAAAATTCCCAGCATGTCTCAGACTCTCATTAGAATTACTTTGGTCATGGCATTTTTGTCATCCCCCAACCAAGTTACAGGGCAACAGTACATAGCTAAAGGCCTCACATCTATTACAGGCTCCCTCCTCATAGTAGGTTAACTCAGCTGGGCCCACTGCCCCAACAGGTGCCAGACTAACAGCTCTAAAGGCTTTAAGTCCTTTATCTATAGAGCAAATACTGCCTGAGCAGCAGCAGGGAAACTTTCCCCACATTGCTGATCGATTGTCATTCCTGCAGTGTGCTCTCTTCACCATCTCTCAATAGTGGAGGTTATTTTCTGAGATGCTTTTGATAGCTATAAGAGGATTTTTAACCTTTTGACCATTTCAGCTAATATGTTCTTTCATAGGGCATCCATATCCTTGACTGTTGTCATTCCTTCATGAGTTTCAGATCTTCCAACTTTGGCCAGAACATCAGTTACCAAACTCCTGTATATATCAACACCTGGTGGAATCCACTGAAAAGTCAATGTATTGCCTTGCTGTCGGATCCTCTGAGCTGCCTTATGAACTGCATTCATGATCATGATCTGGTTTCTTCTAAAGGAGCCAAAGGTCACCACCCATGAGGCAAACATCTCAACATCCACCTCTACTTCTGCCTTACAGTGCAATCAGAATAGCTTTAATTTCAGCCATATAATTTGAGTTGATAGAGCATTATGTAACGCCCTGTACCTCAGGGGAACACCCTACACCTCCATGTTCATCTTTATAAAATAATTGTGTGGTATCCAATGCAAAGTTTGTCATGTTGGATGTCTTCAGAAGGCTCATAATGCACTGAGCATAGTTGTTATAGTGATGTTATATTAATTGTTACAGTAATGTTATAGTAAGGTTATAGGTTATAATTTCATGTATACAGTTATAAGGCTGAAAATGTATCCTCATGGCTTAAAGCAAGCCCATGCAAAAACTCTCCAAGAACAGAGAGGTAATTCACACCTCGTCAGGGCATGGATGGGACAAACCCAGCCCAGCCTCACAGGAACAATGGACACTGGCTTAGGCTGCAACAAAAGAATCTGTTAAACCCTCGAGGGAGTCACCCCCCTTCCTTTGGTCAGTTTGGGACTGCGATGAGGTAATGCTCACCTGACTCTGAAGTGGGGGGACAAAGCCAAGAGGAAAGAAAGGACATGATAAAAGGGAGAGAGATTTTGCCATGCTCTCTCTCTTCCACCTACATCTGCAGACACCACCACCACCACCACCAAGCAACTGAAGCTCTGATCAAAGGGGAGAGCCTGACTAAAAAGTAACCAGCCAGCCTGTGGTGAGAAACATCTAAGTTTGTGAGGACATTGAAAGTGTTAAGATTAGCTTAGAATGTGTTTTGCTTTTATTTCATTCAACCAAATCTGACTTGTTATGCTTTGATTTATAATCACTTAAAATCTATCTTTATAGCTAATAAATCTGTTTGTTTATTCTACTTGAAGCAGTGCGTTTGGTTTGAAGTGTGTCAGAGGCTCCCCTTGGGATAACAAGCCTGGTACATATCAATTTCTTTGGTAAATTGATGAACTTATGTAAGCTTGCAGAGTCCAGTGGGCATAACTGGACACTGCAAGACGGAAGTTCCTAGGATTGTTTCTGGGACCAGAGATATTGGCTAGTGTCATTCGCTTGCAAGTAATTGGGAGCAGCTTACATGCCAGAGGCTGTGCGTAAACAGCCCAGGAGTGGGGGGTTCTCACAGCAGAGCAGGGTAAGGCTGGCTCCCAGAGTCAAGGATTGGAGTGGCCTAGCAGATCACTGGTCCAGACAACACCAGAGGGGAATGTACCCATTAATTTGTTTATCTTGTGACTGATACTGTTGGATGGTCGTTTCTGCAGTTTGCCTTATTATAGACAAGTCTGTGTATTCCTTTGAGCAAGGTTCCAAAAGGGAGAGAAAAGGAGTACTTGTGGCACCTTAGAGACTAACCAATTTATTTGAGCATAAGCTTTCATGAGCTACAGCTCACTTCATCGGATTAAAAGGGAGAGAGATTTGCTAAAGTACATAGGTTCATGTCAGGGTATTACTGGGCATACAAGCTTCTTCACATACACTAGCTTCCTAACATCATCAAATGCTTTCAGTTTCTCAGTAACCTTCACACATTTTTTGAAAAAAGATGATCATTTCGACCTTGATCTCCTTTTCCAGTTCCTGAACAGACCAAACAGTGATGACATTCAGACAGGAAACAAAGACAATTTCCACACCTAATTAGCAGTTGTTTTCTACAGTACTCAAAAGGTTGAACATCAGACTGTTGTACATACCTTGCTGTTTGAGTGGATCTTACAGCCCCAGTTATGATGAGAACTGAGACTGACAGCACAACATTGGTCTTGGCAAGATTAATGGGAGCAGTGTGTGACCAGAAAAGTGAGATATAGTTAAGTCTTGGGTGAGCTATTGAGCAGCATGTTTTCAGTGTCCTACACATGAATCCCAAATGGCACCAGCAATACATCATAGATGATTCAGTCTCTTCTTTGCTTTGGCTGCCATCTTTCTCTTGTGGTCCAAGTTCTTAGCTCTTTATCCAATGTCACTCTACGATATACTGGGTTCCTCTTAGAAGCAATACCTTCTCCATCCAATGTCAATTTCAGACTGTAGTTGAACCTCTTACAGTTTGTGGTAAAGTAGGTTGGTTCTGTTTTTGCTGGATTCAGATGAAACTTATGTTCCTTTGCCCATCTAGTTACAATTTCCAAGGCCTTAGTCAATTCATTCTCCAATACATCTGTTTCACATGATACAAAATACATCATCATGTGCATATGAATATACAGATAGATGACTTAAGATGCCCTGACAGTACAGAGGAGTACAGCAGGAAAAGAAGAGGACTTAAACCCGATCACCGAGGAACTCCTTCCCTGAATGACTTTGTCTTTGAAAAAAGTACCATTTAGTCTTGCTGTTATTTTCCTGCAGGAAATCTCTTGTCCAGGGATATATTTTGCCACAGATTCCCATGTCACTTAGTTTCAATAATGGCCTACTATGTCAGATTCTATCAAATTCTGAGATCCAAAACCATTCTTATTGATGATAATGGTGACTTTTGTTAGAATCCATCAATAATAGGCTGACACAAGGGCATCAGCATGTGCAAGGGCCTGTCTACCATTTTCGGTAGGTTCTATCTTCTTCCAGAAGACACCATAGGAACCTTGATTGTACTGTTCTTCCCATTATCTTACAAAGGTTACTGGTTAAAGATACAGGCTGATAGCTGCCCAGAAAAGAGGGATCCTTACCAGTCTTAAGAAGAGGTACAATAAATGCTGACTTCCACAATTTAGGTATCTTTCATGTTGCCCATGATTCTTTCATGGTGTCCAGCAATCTGGCTTTAGCCTTCTTCCCAAAGTGCTTTATCAGATGGTCATAAATGAGGTCCAGTCTAGGTGATGTATTTTTTTTCAAACTTCTCTATTGCACCTTCTAGATTATGTACGAGAAAAAGCTTTCTGAAGCCAGCGCACTCAGTGCATGTTTTTAGATATTCTTTGTCTTTCCTCTCGAATAGTCCATTTTGTGTTTTTTATAAAGACTCTAGCCTCATCATTATATGTGACCATGCTAGTTTTGGCATAATGTTCGACCTGCATATTTGCAGACTCTGTCATCCAGTGCCTCTCTACCTTCATTTTTCAGGATATTGGTGTTCTGTAGATTGCAAGCCTTACTCTGTTTATTCTTGATTCGCTTCAATATCATCCATAATTTTTTTCCCCCTCTGAGGATCCATAGTTGGGCTTGTGGTTTCTGTGATGTGGGCACCAAGCCACTAGGAACTGGACTGAGACCACCAACTATTCCACACAGGCCACCTGATGATAACGTTCAGTCATTCATTTTCCTTTTAATGTGAGTGTTTGAAAGGCCACATTTCTTCCATGTTATTGGGTTTTTACCTGCTGCCAGATAGACAGCATGGGATAGGAATATGCTTCGTGCCAGACATAATTCTAAATTTATTAACTTGCCATTCTTTTTGCTCTTGATGGGATTTGACAGACCGGCAGACAAGCACCTAAATTAAGTTAGTTTTAACCAGTCTCAAGACAGGCCAAGAAAAACAAAGATAAATGGGGGAGGGGGAAAGGGCACGCAAGAGGGAGAAAAAAAATGCACTTTGGATTGGAGACATTAAAAAAATTATTCTAAGTATAACAACATGAGATGAGACTGCCAAAAGAGTCTCGTCTGAGAGAGGAGGGTTAGTGTATGTGCAGTGAGAAAATCCCAGACGCTGTTGCACTAGGATAACATGGATTTAAATGTAAACTGACTTCATAAAGGAAAATGCATGTAGTGACCTCAGCTCAGGTCACTAGAGAGTAGTAGCCCACCACATTACAAAACCACCGCTTGAATTAGGCACATTTGGCAGCATGAGCATTTGAGAGAGGCCCAAGGATGAGCAAGTATGAGGATTTGATTTCATTCTTAAGAGGGTGGTCTTTCCAGTTCAGGGTCACCAACAGGACAGTGCAGTGGGTGTAGAGGTGGAAAGGGAAGCACATGATTTGGCTGACTGTCATGACCTCTGGATAATTGGAGATTTAATTTTCCATGTCTCGACACTCCCTTAATCTTCCAATGTAAGCTTAGTCAGTCACACACACACACACACACAAACATATACAGTCTTGATGTAGGAAGGTACACAATAGCTGGTCTGCATTATGACATTTCTCTTCATGAGCTACCCTGTCATAACAGACATCAGTTAATAAAGTCTATAATATAAGCACTTTTTGTTTTTGCTTTTTAGGACTGAATCTATAATAGATGACTTGTCAGACTGGAAGTACTTGGAATGTGTGGGAAGAGAAGGTAGTGAATATTGGTTCAACTTTTAATAAACAGTGAGTTATGCCTGCACCAGAGAGGTGTGTGCATATACACAAGTACCCGATGATACAAGTTATGTTTCAGAGAAGTCCCATTTTCATTTGCAATGCAATTATTGTGATTTCATTTTTTGCCCTTTTATGAGACACCGTAAGACAAAATTAATTGCCTATGGATAACTGTAGTGTACATGACTAACATGTTTCTAAAGGTTGATAGAATGAATCAGATGAGATGAGAAACTCCCCAGCCCTCATAAATGTTAAACAACCAAGTTCAAACCTGGGATGAAATGTCGTGCTTCATACTGTTTTGTTTGCAATACAAAAATATATATTCTGGTAAAGCAGCTAGAAAAAGAAATAGACTTAAAAATATACAGTAGATATAAAATGGAGGGAAAGGAGCCGATTTTTACAAACGATCAGGAAAAAAAAGTCCCACCCAAGACTTACAACGTTGTGGTGTTTGCAGGAATCTTATAAAGTACTGCCACTTTAAATGTTTTCTCAGGAGAAGTAAATATTTAACATTAGACTTAAATATTCTAAGTAATTACCCAGCTTCCTTTAAAAAGAGCCCCAGTGGGGTGTCTTGAGACTGTCTCTTTCTGATAGACAGTAGTGCTGCATAGAGGCACCACATGCTGACATCCTGTTTCTGACTCTGCCAGCGAACTGACGGGCGGGGTGAGATTGCTACAGCAACAGCATGTCCAGCTGCAGATGTGCGTGCTACCGTAGGTTTAAACAGGGGACATGTAGGTAGATAGAAATACCTGTCGTGGTAAATTACTCATGAAAAAATAAGTGACCTCCTTCCTGCGGATGCTGCTAAACCTAGTTAATCTATTCCAGTAGCATATCTGGGATGTAATACGTAGGGTGGCAAAGAATTTGCCAGTGGAGGGCAAGGTACTTGGTCTTGTTTAAACCTGCACCCATGGAGGAAGTTCTAAGATAGTTTGGTGTGTTTTGTCCATGTGAAGTGCTCTAGAACTATGAATACTGATGCTAGCATAAGAATGGAGCTGGCTGAAAATTGGAATTTCTCCTGGAGAAAATTTCCGTTTTGCAGAAACTGAATTTTCTGTGGAAATTTAAAAAAAAAAATGTCTTCAGGAAATTTTAGACCTTCTTTACACAAAACTGATTGCAAACTGATGCAGCATGTTCTGACCCTAAAAAGCTACCAATGATGCCACAGCTGGAGTGGCAGGACTTAATTAATATGTGGCATATCCTCTATCCTATGCCAATATGGACTTACCTCTGAATTTTGATGCCAACCAATATTACAATGTTTGCATGAATAGATATTTCCTATTCTAAGTATAAAGTTCTGGAGATATCACATAATTTGTGACTGGGACCTTGAAACAGCCAAATAAGTGTTTGCATCCCAAAATAATTAATCTTGGATTTATTGTTAATTAAGTTCAATGCATGCTGGGATAGGACTTTGGAAGTTTAGTCAGTGTTACATGAATATTGATGCAGTGCATGCGTGATTATTGATGCTCATAATGATGTACCCACTACTGAATGTCTGAGCTTTGATTTAAGAATCTCTGAATAATTTGGGACATATAACTATGGGGGAAATGGTGGTATCTCGGATACCACTGTGTAGTAATTGTTGGCTAACATTGACTTGTAATGGCAATAATTTTAGTTAATGCATGTGGGTATGGAGATAGGACACCAATAAATTATCTTTGTTTTGGAAGTTTAACCAGCAAATGCCAAGGCCAAGATGCAATGACTGGTAACTCCTCTTTGACTGTTATAGAGGAGACTTTAATAAGGGCGCTACTTCATTTGGTATACTTTACTGTTTTTGCTTCTGTAAAGACAGTGTCTCGTATAATGGTGGCTTACTCTGCTCGTGAAATAGGAGCCCTGATAAAGTGGTAAATGTGGCTTTATGACACACTTATATTCCAGGAAGGAAGCCTCACTAATCCACTTACCTCTTACTTGCTCAACTTTCCCCATTGAGAGAGATTTAAGAGGGCGAGCACCCTCTGTCTCACTCAGAAAACTACTAGTGGGTCATACATGTCTACACATCACAGTGCAATGGGAAGATGTTGGGGTCAGATTCTTGACGGTGTCTGAGCTCTGCTTGGATGGGATGGGGTTAATAAAGGAGCCAATTGCTGCTCTCTGATCCTAAGTGCAAAGTGAACTTGGCTGACCAGATTATCCAACCCTACATTTCTTATCAGGGAGAGCCACCAGTATAGATCAGCAGCAGTGTTTTGCATGGGTCGAATTTTTCCACATGTGTTTTGTCAGGAAGTCTTAGGCCCTGATTGATATTACTTGTGTCATGGTATCACCCAAAATTTGTATGGCACTGTACAAATAGGAAGACAGTCCCTTTCCCCACAGAGCATCCAGTCTGAATCCATTTATGCTCAGAAGAGAGCTGTGTTAGCAAATGATTCAACCTGGTTTTCAAACAGATTTTGAGCAGCCAGGGTAGACAGAGCCCAGCCCATATTAGTTTTGATCATTGTTTTAATCTGCATTGGCCCACTCCATAGGAGCTGTCCAGATGGGCTAATAAATGTTCTAACAGGAGCGTGTTTGAGTGAGCAGATAGGTGTACAGCCTGCATCCTGCCTCCTCAGCTCTACAGTCGGAGTAGCCGGTGAAGCAACAGCACAATTGCTCTGTATCAAACTCTGGGGGTGGGAAGGATTCCTTCCTTAACCTTCATCTTGATGATCTGCAAAGTCTTTTTATGTGTGCGCAGGGGGGAAGGGCCAGCCCTTAGCCCAGAAATAAGAGAGGGCCAGTGTCTCTGGGGTTCAAAACAACAGTCCACAATAACAATGAAATCTGCATCAGGTGACGTCTGAGTCTGATCAGGCTACGTGCCCAAGTTGTTCCCTATTGTACACTTGCTAGTGCTTTGTCCAGAGCAGTTTGTTAATGTCGCTCTACTGACAAGAACATTTTTCCTGATTCCTCCTAAATGCTTCCCTTCTTAAAGTAATCCTATGACACCTCATTAAAACCCCTTGAAATAATTTCTGTCCGTTCTTCTTCTTGTTTACACCTTTCCAGCATTTGTAGACGGTTACCTTGTTCCCTATTAGTAATTGCATAGCCAAGCTGTGGACAAATGGTTGGTTGAATCCCTGAAGCAAGTTATGGCAGACATGCATAAAAATAATACACGTACACACACCCACAACCGCCCAGAGCATAGACAGGATGCAGTCAGGGCTCAGCAATTACTGCTTCAGATCTGACACATAATAACTTGCTGTGACCTAGCTGGGAGCACCTGATAATCCTAGAATTTTCAAGTCTTAAAAAACCTCTCCAGAAACAGAATACGATGACACGTATCCAGATCATATGAAATCATGCAAAAGGCTTTTAAAAATACAATACATTTTTGAAGTTTATTAGGTCAAATTCATTTCTAGTGTAAATCTTTGAATTCAGGGAGTTATGACAGGGACAGATTTGCTCCAATATATTCTGAGAAAGTTTTTATACATTGATTTATTTTGCCTTTTAGGCCGGCTGTGTCTACACTATGGGTGAGGGATGTGATCCCCCTGCTCATGTACATCTACTCCTGCTGGCTCTCCTTGAGCTAGCTCAAATATAAATGGCAGCATAGCCACGGTAGCACTGGTAGAGGACGCCCTGTTTAGCTGTGCTGAGGACGTTCCCATCCGTTCTAAGCAGGTTTGTACTCGGCATGGCTCAGCCATGCCTCCGCTGCCACTACCAGTGCTACTGCAGCCATGCCGCTATTTACACTTGCACTAGCCGGATGAGTCGTGTACGCAAGCAGGGGACTCACACCCCTAGCTCGTAGTGTGGACATCGCCTCAGAGGCAATATGAAACAAATGCCAACAGAAAGGAAGCTGTTCCAATGATTGGGGATGCTGGAGACCTGCATTCAATTCATGCTCTTCCCCAGACTTTCTGTGTGACCTTAAGTGAGCCACTTAAGGCTAGATTTTTAAAAGTATTTTTATGCCTAAAGATGCCGATTATCACTACTGAGATTTTCAAAAGCGCCTAGGCACCTAACTCCCAAGGCACCTAAAGACTAGGTGCTTTTGAAAATCCCATTAGGTGACAATCTGCCTCTTCAGATGGCTAAATACCTTTAAAAATGTGGACCTTAGTCTCTTGGGGATTCTGTCCTGGAAAATGGGAATACTAGTGTTTCCTTGCCTCATTGGGGTGTTGTGTGGATAAATGCATTAAAGATTGTTAGGCTTGGCAAAATTCAGATATTACTTTCTATAATTTTGATGGATAATATATATGTTTTAAAGCATTTTAAAAGATATTTACCCATTTACATTTTCATAGTTTTGGGAAGTTATGGGGAGGACAGAACGTTATTTAATGATAGTAGAGGCCGAAATTGAAAAAGTTAAAACTTTATAAAATACAAAATTGTCATCATCACATGTCAAAATATACAAATGTTGTATGCAATGTAGTTTATGTACGCACACACAAAGTAAATATCCTTAAATAAACAAATCATACCGGTTTTTACTCTTCATTCAGTAATCCATTTGCAACAACTTTAATTCAAAAGTCTAAATCACTGGATTTTAACTCTAATAAGTTCTCAGACAGCATATTTATTACTTTGCCTATCTGTAAATTTCAATGGAAATACTTCATTGGTTTGTGCATGTACGGAGAAAACAACATTTGCTGATAAAAATCTAAATCCAAGCTGAAAGCTTGTGAAGTACTCAGACACTATGGTACGGGGGACATGTAAGTATTGAAGATGGACAGTTAGCACTGAAAGAAAAGGAGTACTTGTGGCACCTTAGAGACTAACCAATTTATCTGAGTTACAGCTCACTTCATCGGATGAAGCTTATGCTCAAATAAATTGGTAGTCTCTAAGGTGCCACAAGTACTCCTTTTCTTTTTGCGAATACAGACTAACACGGCTGTTACTCTGAAACCTGTCAGTTAGCACTGAGAAATCACAGAGAGCTTGCATCAAAGGAGGAGCAGCTTCTGAAGATGGAGAGGTAAGGAAAGCTTTTACATAAAGTGAAACTCCTCTAGGTTCTTTCTGAGTTGGGTGATCCCAATCATTCCTCCAGGCAGAGAGGTGGGATGTGTGGAGGCAACCACCTACACGTTGTGAAGGGGTTGGGAATGAGTCTCCATAGAGATTTGTTTGTTTCTGAACCTAGTTCAGCTCAACTCCACACAGACAGGAGTTCCCTGTCAACTCTCTCTCTGGTGTTGACGGATTGTGTCTCAGACTTCTTGCCGTAGGTTAGCTTAGCCACCCGTCCTTCCTTTCCTCCTTCAAACAGGATTTTCCCCTCAGCTCTCTTCCTCAAGCCTCTTGCTTTGGAATAGCAAGGCAGTTATTTCTCCTGTCAGTGTCTGCCCAGCTTCAGAGGGAGGAGGCAGCCTTTATGTTGATCTCCTTCTCCCATTTCATCCTCCAGCTGGGTGGGAAAGAGGAGCCTTGCCCTGCCCACTCTGCCAGGCCCCAGAACCCAGGCCTTTAAAGAAATAGTGCCAATTTTTCTCCCAACCACTACTTATTCCTGGAACCACTTCTTCTCTATCCCTGTTCCTTCTTGGGTCCTTGTATATCTTTGCTGGGCCTTTCAAAATCCAGATGGTGGGGTTGGGTGACCTCTAGGCACTGCTTCCTTTAAGAACAGGCCATCCCATCACACCATCCTCTCCATTTCAGGTAGGAGTCTCCAAACTGAACCACATTAAGCTCAGTTCTATTACTGAGAACATCCCTTTTTCTTGTGCTTTGCCGGAGGCCCATCTACACTGTGGGGGAAATGCATGTTAACTGACCCTGTTTATATACAATCAGGTTCAGCTCAGATGGCTAAAGCACACTGTCCCAGACCTCTGTTCACAGAACAACAGCACATTAAAATGGCTGGATTATGGCCTTAGTTAGGGTTGCACCTCCAGCTCTAGACTAGAAAACAGCTTTCTGAAATGGAATGAATTAGTTTCGGACACCTCCATGCAGCCCATGGAAAATGGCTTTAATTCATTTCAGTATAAAGCCATTTTTAACCAGATGGATTCAGCTAACTTTTATTTTCTCCTGGTAAAGATGAGCCCAATGCTAAAGCCATTGCCAGCAAATCCATACAACCAATAGGAGCAAAAACTCTAGGCAGCCTGAATCACAACTGTTGTCAAATTAATCCTCTTTTGGAAAACTCTAAAGGTCTGTAGAGAGGAACTGTATATACAGAACGGTGTGAATTCCTTCCCTGCAGCAATCTATAGACAATTTTTAGTATCTCCTTTGAAAAGATTTCAGCTCCTTGGCCATGAACAGAGATCACTTTATACTGTCATTACCCATTTGCTTTTCTTTTCATTGCACATCTTTTTCATAAGGGTCTGGACAAACTGGTTTCAACAATCCAGGTAGGACACTACACTCAAGAAAGATAGGAGGTGATGTGATAAATTCAGGCCAAAGGAAACCTAGTTTAAACTATGGAAATTTATATTGGTGTAACTAAATTCATTTAGTTACCCTGGTGCAAACACACTGCACCAACGGAACTTACCAGTGCAAGCCATGTAGCTATATCAGTGCAAAAAAAAAAATCTCAATGGTAGAGGGACTCTTGGGAAGTGATTAATTTTCCTGTGAAAAAAAGTTGATGGAAAATAAATTATTTTCATTTTCATCTACATTTTTGGGTTTTCATCAAAACCTTACAAAGCTTTCAGTTTTTGATTGCCATTTCAACAAAAACCCAAACATTTTTGAGAAAAATTGAATTTTTGGTGAAAATTTTCATTTAGCTGAAAAGCCCTAGTAAGAAATTTACATCCCTCCTGCTCTCCACAACACACTGTAAATCTTGTGTTGTTAATATCCCCCCCCCCACCCCCAATCCTCACACCTTTGTTTTCTGCATCAGGGCAGGCGAGTGTCCCACACACTTCCCGGAAAACATCCTATGTAAAAATAATTCTTTCATATTCTGTATTGTCTGGGCTTTGCCTCATTTCTCAAGGACATCTGCATGAAAAAAGGATCTTTGTTCCTTGGAAACTTAGTCGATCCCGTTGCTTATTCCCATCAGAAGTTTGCCTGTGGCTTTGCATCCATCTCTACAACCATTAGTTGTAAGATCACAAAAAAGGAATTATGACTTCAAGGTTGGAATAAGAAGCAGATTTTCTAAGCATCAATGATCTCATCTTTATTCAACTCTCCTTAGAAATCACCAGCCCCAAAGAAGTCAAGAGTGACACTGAAAATATGAGACATGGACAGATTGTCTAAACAGTGAAATCCTTATGTCACTGAAGTTGTTGGGAATTTTGCCATTGACTTCAGGCAAGATTTCACCCGATGTATTTACAATTTTCCATGAGGCTTCAGTGGGTTATTGTAGATGTTGTTTTACTCAAAGCACAAGAAATGCCTTGAGCTATGAAGTCCCCTTCTGACTTCCATTGGCTATGCCAGTATTTAGTACCTCCCTGATTCCTATTCCATCCAAATGCCTTACAGGCACAGAATAGCCTGTGCAGGGAGCCAACAAGTAAATACGCCTAACAAAACAAAACTCACTTTAAAAAATGAAATATTGTAGTCAGTGAGGGAAATGTCTGCTGTAGTTAACTTTAAAACCTAAATTCCCTTCTAACACCCTTTTTCACTTGCCAAGTTTGAAAAAAATAATTTCAGTTGTTTTCAAGTTATGAGCATTTAAAGACAGCATTTTTATCCATTTTTTAAAATGGGTTTGGTAGGGATACACTTCTTGAGGACACAACAAGCATCATACGGGTGAGGTCTGGTTGACTTTATTTTTTCATAATTATAAAGCTACTAAGCCTATCTTCATCAGATTCTGTGATTTCTAAGGCTATGTCTAAACTTAAACTGCTACAGGGACACAGCTGCAGTGCTGCTGTAGCAGTTCAGCGAGGACACTCCCTTCAGAGACAGGAGGGGCTCCCCTGTCGCTGTAGTTAGCCCATCTCCCTGCGAGGCGATAGCTAGGTTAACAGAAGAATTATTTCATCGACTTCGCACTGTCTGCACCAGGAGTTAGGTTGGAATAGCTCTGTCTCTCAGGGGTGTGGATTTTTCACGTCCGAGCAACGTAGCTGGGTCGATCTAACTTTTTAGTGTAGACCTGCCCTAAGTCTCAATTACATCTATAAAATAGCCACATTGTAAATTTCTAGATTTAGCTGGTTGTGAGTTTACCACTGTGTGTTAAGGAAGCCAGGGTTCAGGAGCCAACCATAAGACAGACCCAACTATAGTCATTGCCCGAACCCACGATTCTACCCCAGTGATTTGGTGTATGAACTGGCCCCAAAACCTCATTCTAGCCCAACCCCACTAATTATCACAAATCCGAGCCCAGGCCTATATTCTGCCTCTCACAAAACTGGGTGACTAGGCAACAAAATGACAGATGAAATTCAATGTTGATAAATATAAAGTAATGCACATTGGAAAACATAATTGGAACTATACATAAATTTGCTGTTACCACTCAAGAAAGAGCTCTTGTAGTCACCGTGGATAGATAACTGTATTTAAAAAAAGAAAAGGAGGACTTGTGGCACCTTAGAGACTAACAAATTTATTTGAGCATAAGCTTTCGTGAGCTACAGCTCACTTCATCGGATGCAGTGAGCTGTAGCTCACGAAAGCTTATGCTCAAATAAATTTGTTAGTCTCTAAGGTGCCACAAATCCTCCTTTTCTTTTTGCGGATACAGACTAACACGGCTGCTACTCTGAAACCTGTATTTAAAAAGGAATTAGATAAGTTCAGGGAGGATAGGTCCCGCAATGGCTATTAGCCAAGATGGTCATGGATGCAGCCCCATGCTCTGCATGTCCCTAAGCCTCTAACTGACAGATGGTGTGACTGAATGACAGGGATCACTTGATGATTGCCCTGTTCATTCCCTTTGAAGCATCTGGCTTTGGCCACGGCTGGAAGACAGGGTGCTGGGTGACCAAGTATGCCCATTCTTATGTTCTTATGCCTCTAGGACTAACACTAGACCAACTTGTACCAATCCTAATCTGAACCCATGAACTCGATCATTTGAATGCTTGCACTCAATATACCCCTCTCATTCTCTCTCTCTCTGTGTCTGTGTAAATATTACACACAAAAAGGTTACTTTAAGGTTGAGAAGTCAAGCACTCCAAAGTTGAGAAATGACAGAATTAAGGTTGCCTGTGCAACATTAATTCAGACTCCTTGTGTGTGTGCATTATGATACAGTCTCTAATTACATGATCACATAATATTTTTCCCACAGGACCCCTGCCTCATTCAGTGCACAGGATGGACAGTGCTCAGTTAAGGAGCAGCCTTTCAATGTTTTATATTATCCTCATTTTTCAATGTGTGGCTGCAGGCCTTACTGACTTCACTCTGTTCAAACCCTGCTCTGAAGATAGAATTATGAATTTCCTCATGGGCTTTTTCTATGGTGTTCATCACTATGGTATCTGTGTCCTGCACAAACATTAATTTATCTTCACAAAATCTCTGTGAGGTAAGGGGTGACATTATGCTCATGTTACACATGGGGAGCTGAGGCGCAGAATGATTAAGGCCAAGGTGCCCTATCATGATACAGCACCTCATATATTCAAGAATAGCTCCCACTGGTTGCAGCTGTGAGTGCTCAGAATTTCTGCAAATGAGTCCCCAGGGTCTTAAGTCGGGCACCCAGGAAATGAGGAACACAACAATTAATGACCACTGCTGAAAAGTTTGGCTTAAGTGACTTGCTTAACATCATATAGGAACTTTATGGCAGATTCAGGGATCAATCCAATTATCTAGGGCAGCATTCAACTGCATTAATGATGAGACTCTCCTCTCTCTTTCTGCAGTCCCCTGCCTGATTCACGACACACCCTCAAACTTCTGCAAGAAATAAGGCAAGAGTCTTACAAACAGTATCCTCCTGATTCATCTCCAGAGCAGGTCCATTCTGTGCACTAAATGAGGCAGGTGTCCTATATAAATATTAGCATGTAATTAAAGACTATATCATAAAGGATATTCTCATAAGGGTGCCAAATTAAGGTTGCATAGTCACCCAATTTATCTTTGGATTTCACAGATATTTGCTGACAGCAGAAGAATGGTGAGACTCTGGAATCTCGGATTCCATTCCAGGCTCCTGAAGGGAGTTCACACTATTTAGGAAAGCCTCTTCTGATCATTCTTTCCGTGCTTGGCTTCTTCTGCCCTATCCATTCCAACGTGACCCTGTCTGAGTTATGTCCCAGTCCCCACGCCTCAGGCTTCTGCTCCCAGCCCAATTTTATTAATCCAGCCATTCCTAGTCTCCTCCTCCAGGCTCACTGTCCAAATCGCCATCTCCCTTTCCTCACACCCAGTCCAAGTCTCCTGGCCTGCCCAGTCCCAGTTCCCTTCTCCCACCCCAACTCCTTGTCTACAGTCTACTTGTCCAGCCAGTTCAAGTTCTCCCATCCTGGCTCCTCCTCTGATCTGTCTCTCCCCTCCCACTCAGTCTCAATTCTTGTCTCCTGCCCCAGGTTCTTCACCTAATTTCAGTTTCCCCTCAACAGCTCTCCCTGGGCTCCTTGCCCCAGTCTCCCTCTTCTTTGGCTCCTTGTCCTAGTCTTTTTATGCAGCCATTCCCAGTTCACTCCCTCACAACCTAGATCCTTGTCGGATCTGTCTACCCTTCCCATCTGATCTTCCCCACTGGTTTCCAGTCCCAGTGTCCTTGTCTAATCAGGCCCAGTCTCCCTTCTTAGCCACAGCTCCTCATCCAATCTGAGTGTCCCCCCACCCCTCCCAGCCAGCTGGCTCCCAGTCTCCCCTCTCCCACCTTCACCAGCTTCCAATACCAGCCTCCCCTTCCCCCAGCTCCCAGTCCCAACCTCTTTGCCCTGTCACATTTTATCTCCCCCTACTCCATTCCTAGCCTCACCAGACTGTGTCTAAATCTGCTTCTTTCCCTTCCCCCTTGACCAGCTTCTGTCCTCTCTGCTTTGGAATCAGACAGCTTCTTCCTCCATGCTGCTTGGTTGATGGGGGAGGCAGGGGTGTCTTTGAGAGCACAGGAGACAGGCTTCCTGACCTCAGCTCTGGTGCCTGATGGGAGTAGCCATTACAGGAAAAGTCCAGCTTCACCCCAGTAGCCCTGGTCTGGAGGGTGCATGCTCAGTCAGTCTGTGGCGATAGCACATGCCGAGTCTGGTGAGCACTTGGAGCTGTGAGAGACTCAAGCACGCTCATAAAATGCTCATAACTTGGCCAAAATTGTCACAGGAAAAGCAAACAGCACATCCCTGACACACAAAATAAGTCCCGCGGTCCCCGACTCCTGCCAAATTTCAAGTTCCTGCTCCAAAGCATGGGGGCATTAGAACTCTGCAAAGAAAAGGTCACCAGAATTTTTTAACATGGGCAAAATGTTGTATTGTTCTCTACCCTTGTTCTCAGTTGCAGCTGAACTGTGTTGGCTGAAAATTTCCAACAAAATTCAGCCTGAGGCAGGCACCTGACAAGGAAATTTTCATCCCAGCTGGTTAAAGATTGTCAAAGTTACGAGCAACTGAAAACAGGGTTATATTGTGGGAAAGCTTGGGTAACCTTATAATACCACCAGCACTGCCTAATACAGATAGGTCTGTTTCAGAGTAGCAGCCATGTTAGTCTGTATCCGCAAAAAGAAAAGGAGTATTTGTGGCACCTTAGAGACTAACAAATTTATTTGAGCATACGCTTTTGTGAGCTACAGCTCACTTCATCGGATGCATTCAGTGGAAATATAAATATATATAAATCTCCCCACTGTATTTTCCACTGAATGCATCCGATGAAGTGAGCTGTAGCTCACGAAAGCTTATATCAAATACATTTGTTAGTCTCTAAGGTGCCACAAGTCCTCCTTTTCTTTTTACAGATAGATCTGTTTGCAAGGGACTACCAATGAAGGGATAAATATAGGTCATTCTTCATACCATTCATTTGAGGGCTGCATGGTTCCATCTTCCAGGAAAGGAGCTGATTAAGGCCAAGTGAAATGACCATTTTTAGTAGTGTGCTTGCTGTGCAAGAAAGTGATTCTGATCATCATGATTTAGTTGGGGATTGGTCCTGCTTTGAGCCGGGGGTTGGACTAGATTGACCTCCTAAGGTCCCTTCCAACCCTGATATTCTATGAGTCTATATTCTATGACCAAGGGAATGATCCACAGCTGATTGAAGTCAATCTAAAGATTCCCATTGACTTCAGTTAGCTTCAAATCAGGGCCTAGTTCTCACTGTAGAGAAATCACTGAGCAGACAGCTATCAGCTGACAATGATTTAGGACTGGATCCACAAAGGGACATAGATAGTTAAATCCCTGAGTTAGGGAAGTCCCAGTGTGAGGCACCACAGTACTCCACAAAACCCCCACTTAGCTACAGACCAACCTTGTAAGCACCAAACATTTTGCTGTAACAGTCCCTTAGGCACCAGAGTTTCTGTCTTTGGGCATGTGCTCTGTTGCCTGAGACAGGTTTCTGGATAGCTGCCTCCTGCCTAAGCCCCAGAGCAACCCTCAAACCTGGGGAAGATAGATACCTTTCTCACCTCTGGGACCCAATCCGGTAGGCATGCTCAGAGCAATACATAAGTCCCTATGTGACCTGAGTCACTGTCAAGCTGAGCTGGATTTCAACCAGGGACTTGAAAGTGAAAGTCTCCTGTTACACTTTTAAAACCGTCTGAACTGGTTTATTGAAGGGATGGGTAATGCAACATAGGGTCTCCTTGATGAACCTATCAACGTATGAAGAGCCGTCAACATTTTTAATAAGCAATAGGGTGGTAATACATGCCTTAATCTAATTGGCTTTCTTTCACACGGAGAAAAAATGAGAGACAGTAAATGTTTTTAGAGTGCACTGTGAGGGCTTATTTTGTTTTGTTAGTTTGGTTTTGATTTTAATGTTAAGAAAAAGAGAAGGGTTTAAATATGTAATTTAAACAACTTCCAGGAAGAAGTGGAACCTTCCAATGATGTTTGGAATGGCAACTCTTTCTTCATGCAGTAGCGGCCTGGTGGTAATGGAAAATCTGCCTCATCAGGAAAAGAAAAAAAGAGGCTTGTCGTTAAAGGTGTGGCAAAAAGTTTAGAAAATTAAAGCATAAATCAGTCACTTTTTACTTTAATTAGCTCAGCCAGAACTACTTATATGAATATTTAAAAAGTTGTTTCAGAGCTTAAGCCTTAAGGTAAGCCATAAATCATTACCTAATCACAAATTATAGAACCTTGGATGAGATTTCCTCTCCCAGTAATGCCCACTACGCTGGCATGTCTGTGGAGGAAATAGGGAAATAGCTTTTATTGTATTTTGCAGGGAAAGCTGTGGGGATCTTCACCCTGGTCTACAGTGCAGAGTTAGGGTGAAGTAAGGCAGCTTACGTTGACCTAACTCTGTAAGTGTACACTACAATGTTGCTCCCACCAACGTAAATCACCCACTACATTGGCTTAATAACCCCACCTCCGTGAGAGGCATAGTACTTAGGCTGATGTAGTTAGGTGGACACTGTATTAACTGTTCTGGCTGTCAGCCGCCCAACGCTGACAGCCAGATCCCCACCACCTGGGCTGATGGCCAGAGCCCCGGAGCCTCGCTGTCCCGGGGCTGACAGCTGGAGCCCTGCTAGGGCAGGAGCCCCACCGTCCACCTCCATCTGTCAACCTCAGGCAGCAGGGCTCGGGGTATCAGTGCCCCACAAAGTCCCACACTGGTGAGGATGGGCACCACTGGCAGAAGGTGCTAGCATGGACATACAAATCCGATTTAATTACTGTGGTGGCTGTACATGCATGTAACTTAAGTTGATTATATTTTGTAGTATGGACATGCCCTTCCTGTTTAATTTAAGTGGCATTAGAGACTTGGATTATAAATCTTACCCATGACCTCTAGCTGCAGTTAACCAATATATTTTATGGAGGTTCTTTCCCTCAGGGGAGATACTGTTTGTATTAGCCTGTGGTCCCTATGTGGGCATGCCCAGTAAAATCTGTTATCTCAATGACAAGTGTAACTAATAATTACTGAACAAATCTGATCTAGTGCTTTAATTAAGGCAGTATGTCTGGTTTTAGTACTTGACACTATATCATGTTACACAGGGCTCTAACATATACTGTAGGGCAGTGGTTCTCAAGCTTTTTTTTTATCGCGGACCACTTGAAAATTGCCGAGGGTCTCGGCAGACCACTTAATGATCTTTCCAAATATTGTTTTACCATTAGCTAACTATTGTAAAGTGCTTTGGATAAAAGTGCTATATAAAACGCCCCCCCCCATAATTAACGTTTTTTGTTCTACAAATAAAAGCACACAACTCATATTTTAATATCAGTAGTCTTACCTTTCTAATGCAATGGATGTGCCCTCTCTCCCCTGCCATGGCAGTCCTCGAGCTGGGGCTGGGAAGGAGGGCTATCTCTCCCCAGCAGCCACAGTCCTGGAGCTGGGGGAAGTCGCCTCTTTCTCTGGCAGCCGCACATCCCAAATTTACTCCACCCCCTCTTCTCACCCCACTGCCCCCTCCCACCTATCCCCCTTTGTTCCCCCCAAGGCCACCACCTCACCTTACATATGCGTCTTCTCCAGGATCCAGGTACCTAATTAGCGGAGCCACGCCTGCGCAGCTCCACTAATTAGGGGGGGTGGCCCTTCATTCTCTTGTGTGCGACTGCCCAGGTGCATACCTTAGAGGGAACTATCCGCGGACCACCTGAATGGAGCTCACAGACCACTGGTGGTCCATGGACCACAGTTTGAGAACCTCTGCTGTAGGGAATTTATAGAACAAGTCAAGATATTGTGGCATCCAGCAGACTGAAATGTCATTGCACATTTTGTACCTAAAACTAAGAAATAAGAATTTGATTTCCTCTCCAGGTTGTGGCATTGTTGTGGATAGCAGGCACCAGACTTGGGCATTTGTTTCAGAATAAAATTGACAGCCCACTTCTCAGAGAAAATCACCCACATCTGAGATGGCCTGTTGGAAACCCAGGAGCCATACAACAGGTGTATGCCCAATAACCTTCCCTTTCTGAATTCAGCCAGTATACCTGACAGGAAATTTTAGAAGTACTGCAGAAAAACTGACTCTGATTCATGTTCTTGGCTAGTGACAGAGAGTAACTGGGACCCATGCTAACTGTGAATGTGAACACCTCCTTAGAGGGAAACCTACTACAAATCCCCAGAACAACAATCATATGGCCTTCCCAAGCCACTGCTAAATGCAAATGATCTCTCTACCATCTAGGATCTGATCTGCCATTCCTGAGCAAATTATTGAGATGCTCGACAAAGAATGCCTCCAACCACAACCTAATACAGCTGGTATCCTAGGACCCATCCTCCAATCAGGGTTCTGCAGAGATGGCACAAAGAGGTGACCTCCTCTTAGCAGTGGTCAAGAGCATCACATCTGTATCCATGCTGCTGAATCTCTCTTCAGTGGCTGATGCAGTTGATCTGCTGTCCTGCCTCTGAGAAGTAGCAGGGTTTAATTTATCATGCTAAAAATGGCTTCAGTTTTTCCTCTATGGCTTCATTCAGAGTTGTGATAGGCTCCTCTGCCCCCAAGGCCCTCATCTGATGAGTCCCCAGGGATCCATTTTGTCCTTCATTGTGTTCTACAGTTACATGGAACCACTAGGAGAGACTGTAAAACAGCATGGACTTGAAAATGCCACTAATATGCAGAAGACACTCAGGTCTATATCACCTTCAGACCAGGCCTAAACAGCACGATCTCCCAGCTGTTTAAGAATTTAGCTCAGACCAACAACTGGATGAAGACAGCTGATTGAACCTAAAGCTTGGAAAGGCTGAGGTGAATCAGGTGGGGAGAAGGAAGTAGTTCAAAGAACTCACCTCCCCTATAATATTATCCTCCACTGAAGGCATCTGGTCTCAGCATGTTAAGACAGCCTGCCGCCCTGATAGTCTGCTGGATTGATAGTTATGACCACAAAAAATATCCCTTTCCATCTACAGCTGGGAAAAAAGACTGTCAATCCTGTCTAGATTCAAGCTTACCCATTGTGATTTGCTTATTCATGAGTTGATTATCGTAACTTTCTATAGTGGTTATGAAACTCTTGACCTTAAAAAAAGCTGTGGTTGGTTGAGAATATAGGAAATCTGAGGTTTCAGTCTTCGAGTTATGGGCATGATGCAGGAATTATTGGGTGGGATCCCATGGCCTGTGTTACACAGAAGTCAGCCAAGATGACCATAATGGTCCCTTCTGGCCTTAAAAAAATCTATGAATCTTTAAAACCCTCCATGGTGCTTCTCCCTGTTTAGCCTCACTGTGCATCTGTAACACTGACAGACCCTGGTCATTGGCGGGCGAGGTCGAACCTGGGACCTCTAGAGCTTAAAGCATAAGCCTCTATCACATGAGCTAAAAGCCAACTGGCTCTGTTTCTGGCCCATTTCAAAAGGAACGTCAAAATTAAAATGCATGGATTCTCTTTTCCCTTGCAAATCTTTTCTGCTGCTGTTGCAGCTGTAGGTCCAGCTAACCCCAGCACCGTTTTCTCTCAGACAGCTGGCTTTCTTTAATAGTGTGTTTTTACAATTTTTATAGGCTTTAACATTTTATTCTTTATGATGACTTGAAAGTGAATGTGGTGCTAATGAAAGGTACTAGACCATGATAGAACTGGAGACTGAAGTTTTCTCTCTCCACTGCCCGTGCTGAACCTGTTCTAATAATACAGCTCTTAGCACCTATATAATGCTTTCCGTCTTCAAAGAATGCTACAAACATTAACTAATCTTTCCACAGTGACAAAAGGGAAAACCTTTTAATCAAGGTTTAATGTAAGGATTGTGCAAAGATAATGCCTATAATTAAGGATTATCATGCATATTCCATGCATGGTCCTTAAAGTTTTGCTGATATGTGGCTCAGTATCCTTTTGAGGGAGGTAGGGCAGCATTATTATCCCCGTACTTTTGCAGATGGAAGAAAGTGAGGCAGGGAAGTAAAGTAACTTGCCCAACACAACCGAGGGGGAGTCAGTGTCATAGCTCAGATATGCAGTCAGGAGAGTCCTTTTTCCCCCCATTCCTGTGCTGTGGCCACAATTCTCTCTCTCTTGGGAATAAATAGAGGGCTCCATCCTTTAGAGCTGTCAATGAAGTACCTTTCACCAACAATAAATTGACTGAGACCTCTTTTCTTTTAAAATGAACTTAATATTGTGAGCAAGTGTGGGTAACTGTCCCTGCTCTGCAATATACTAACTGGTAGGGAGCACGTACAAGCATGGGACTGAGTCCTGCTGGCACAAAAACAGATACACTTCATTGTTTTGAATGTCTAGTGAGATCCCATTGCAGATTTGAAGTGGTTCTTCCCCTTCTGGGGAAGGTTTCTAAGTTCTCCAGGTAGTGTTTTGACACCAAACCATGGGGTTTTGTGTGTGTGTGTGTGTGTGTAGGTACTCGGATATTATAGTGATCAGTGCAGTATAAGACCCTATACAGAACAGAACAACTTGTAAAGAGAAACTCCTCCCCTCTCTGTATCCGCACCATGTGAAAATGAATATCCAAGAGTGAGGCTAAAGCAAGAGAGATTAAGGAAGTGAACAAACTTTCCTTCTGATTATGCTCAGCATCTAAAAAGAACTGCATCACAGCTGCCAGTAAGTATTTCTCTCAAAAGCTAACTGCTCATATGCATGTAGTTAAACAGAGCTTCCAAAAGCATTTGCAAAAGTGCCATCTGATGAATTACAATAATGTTACAGGTGTTGCTGGTCAGGAGCAAAATCTTGTTTTCCTGGATTTTTGAAATAGTTTCATTTCACTGGCAAAAAAGAAGTGTTTTCACAGGCAGAGACAGGCTATATTATTTACAAAAAGCTGTTTTATTTTATTTTATTAAATGGTACATTTCTGTTGGGGGAACACTCGGAGTTTATCACTGGATGGGGACTAAAGTTTGTTGTTTTCATTACAAAAGGCAAATATGACTTTATTGGTACAGATGGTGAAATTGCACCATACAGGACTAAGTGAAACAGTATAATTTCAGCCAACTTTTCTAACTGCTGATTTGTAGAGCTGAAGAAAGTTTCTGCTCCAATATGACCTTAAAAGCCTGATTTAAAGACCTATGAAAAATGGAGAGGGGAGCTGGAGGAGAAAACAACAGAGAGAAAAGAGCTTCTCTAACTAATGTGTTAGTTTGTGGGGGGAACTTCAAAGTATTATACTCACCCGTATACATTCTGTTTACCTTGTGTGTCATTTCTGAGCAGAAAGACACTTGCTTTCAGGGGCCTGAGACCACCCAAGTTAATGTGAAAATGTCCTGGGATGGGTGGTCACCTCAGGTGGGCCTGCTGAGCATGAGTTTCCCTGCTTCTGATGGGCATTGGATTCATATGCATAAAAGGGTCCCATGACATCTGACCTGGACACCCAAGATGGAGAAACACCTTTTACAAAAGCTTCTTAGGACTCAGTTGCATAGTTCAAGTTCTTGCTTATATACTGCTGGCTAGAGTAAAGAGTTTTTGTTAGATTTCCCCTGTGTGGGTTTAGGTAATAAAAACTACTGGTCTACCTTGAAGGCCTTCTAATTGGTTTGCTAATCCTCCCAGTGAGTCCCTATAATCCTGTGCTCTGCCTACTTGAAAGTCTGCAGTGGATCTGAGCATCACAGAGCTTTCCAAGTCTGTGCGGTCGCCCCATTCATTGCTCATGAAAGAGACAGCAAGACCCAAATCTCAGTGGACGTTCTCTTCTTGACTTTACTCTGTTTGTTTGTTTGTTTATTTGGCCACAGCTCATGATGCAGGCCAGGGAGTTTCAGACGAGACCACTGCTCTCATGACCAGGCTTTTCTAGAAAGAGCATTCATCTCTCAGGTTGCCACTGGGCTAGTTTTTTTGAACTGGCTCAGCCAAGATTCCCCCACCCCCCGCTGCCTTCTTACCACGGTGGGAGCAAAGTAAAAGTCTTTCTGTTTGTTTAACACATAAAAATAACAATAATACTGTATATAAGGAAAGGTACTTCCTGTAAATTTCTGAAGGCTTCTGAAAATAGTCCCAAGTCTCAGCCAAAGTTAATACAGATATGTAGCCAGAATTTCCATGAAAGCATCTGTACCTGGGTGTCTGTACCAGTAAAATAGTGCAAATAGCTACAGCCCCTTTCTCAGCCAAAATTCTGCTGCCTCACAACTGGTGGACACATTTTTTCTTATTGGAAAGGGTGGTAGCATGCTTCAGTTCCTGAGCTATTTTAGAATTAGTACCCTATAAAGAAAAGCACGTTGTTTCCTTAAAAGGTGTCCTGTATCATTGTCACAGCCTGTTGAGCACTGTAGCTAGCATGCTGCCCTTTGTTATCCAATGTACAATAAGCTCTGAGCAACAAAACTATCTTTTCTTTTGTTACACAAAATGTATCTTTCCTCGTTATTAAGTATTTGTATTATAGGAGGACCTATAATGTAATTAATGTAAATTGAGTCTATCAGCCATAAAACTCCAGGATTTACTGTCTGCTTTTGTCTCCTTGTTTGTTTCTCAGAGGCAGCCTAGCATGGGGCTGTTGTCCCTCTGCTATCCCAGGCCTTTCTGCCCCCTTTCCCACTTTGTTCTCCCTCCTTGTTTTCTTTCTTGGTCACAGCTGTGGGTATATGTCTCCACGATTGGCAGTTCTGGCAGCTCCATGGGGACGTGATCAGCCTGACTGCCTGTAAGCAGGGAAGACTCTCCTCTCCCTTCTGCCTGTGCTCATTATGGGGTTTGTAAAACCCAGTACCTATCCCCCACCCCCACCCCCAAGACTGAGGTCTGGCCTGGGCTGGCAAAGGTTACTTCTCTTGAAAAAATATCAGCATTGCAATGCAAACTTCCTGTGTGTGGTGGGGTGTCTGGAAGGCATATGATTGTAGTGACAGGTACAATCTCATGATCCTTGGGATCATCTCTTTCATTACATTCACCCAGCCCAATGAGGCATAATCGGTAACGAATGTGAATTCATCCCCGAGGAGGTAGTACCATAGGCTCTCTATTGCCTAGTTGGCAGCCAAGCATTCCTTCTCTGTCATCGAGTATACCCTCTTGAGAGGAAAGAGTTTCTGGCTGATGTCCACTATCAGATGTTCTTCTCCATCTTCTTCTTGAGAAAGGACTGTCCCTAGCCCTACCTCTGATGTATCTGTTTGCAATATGAATTCCTTCTTGAAGTTTGGACTGTACAACACTGGGTGTCTGCAGAGTATACACTTGAGCACTTGAGAGGCCCTTTCGCAGGTGGGAGTCCATAACACTCATCTTAGGGCTGTGTCTCTAGTTAGGTCAGTTTGCAGGGCTGCTATGGTGGCAAAATGTGGTATGAACCAGTGATAGTAGCTGGGTAGGCCTAGGAAGGCACACACTTGCCTTTTGTGGTTGGAGTCTTGTATGCCTGTGAGGCATGGACTTTATCTACAAAGGGTAGACTTGCCCTCCACTGACTGTGTGGCACAGGTAACAGGCTTCCTCTTTTCTTATCATGCATTTAGCACAGTTTGCCATTACCCAGCTTCTCCCAGTGATTGGCAAATGGTAGGTAATTTATCCCCATCCTTGCTATAGATGACTACATCACCCAAGTATGCTGCCACATATTGATTATGCTGCTGGAGTTATCAGTCCATTAAACATTGAAAAGTAGCCACCACCACATGCAATCCAATAGGCATAACCTTGAAATGAAATAGGCCGAGTGACATAGAAAAAGTTGTCTTCTCTTGGGAATCTGGTGTTAAGGGAATCTGTCAGAATTCCTTCATCAAATCGAAAGTGGTAATTCACTGGGTTTCTCCCAACTGGTTTGAGAGTTCATCCAGCTGCAACATGGGGTAGGCATGAAATTTTGAAACTGCATTCACCTTTCTGGAGTCTATACAGAAACACAGTGAGCCTGCCGGGTTTGGAACCAGCACTGTAGAATTCTTCCAGTCACTTTGGCATTCCCCTATTACCCAAGTTCTAACATGGTTCTGAGCTGTTTCTCAGTGGTCTCCCTCAATTTCTTATGGATTGGTCAGAGCCCTTCTCATATTATTTTACTGGATTCCATATTAATGTGATGATGGGCCAAGGACGTCTTCCTGGGGAAAGCTGAGAATACCTTTGGAAAAGTGGCCACTAGTTGGAGTTCCTATTGCTTTTGTTTCTTGTTTAGGTTCTTTCCAAGGGGCACTGAGCTCTCTTTCAGGCTGTCATTAATTTGGGGTCCCATTTCTGGTTCTTCAGGATACGGCATTATGAAGAAGCTTTCCCTCGCCTTCCAGGGCTTCAGCAAATCGATATGATAATTTGTTGGGTATTTTTCATGATTGTCTGATTAAATAGTCCACAGTTCCTACTTTCTTTACCACCTCATAAGAGGCTTCCTACTTGGTCATTAGCTTTGATTCAGAGTTTGGAAGAAGTACCATAGTATAACTCTGTCACACGGCTGGAAGACACATATTCTTGCCCCTTTATTATATCATCTTTGTTGTTGTTCCTGTGCTCTTTTGTGTTTTTTTTCCTAGCATACGTCCCCATAGTCTCCAGTCTCTCATGTAACTTTAAAACATATTGTACTATGTTTTCAGCTCTTGGTGCTTGGCTTTCCTATGTTTCCCATGGTCTAGTATGCCTCTTGGCTGTCACCCATATAGCAGTTCAAATGGTGAAAAATCTGTTGAGGCTTGTGATACTTTTCTGATGGTGGAGAGTAGGGATGGGAATAGTTGGTCCCAGTGTCAATGGTCCTGAGTAATGAATTGCTTGAGCATTCTCTTGAGCATCTGATTGAATCTTTCCTCTAGGCTGTGTGTCTGCGGATGGTACATGGATGTGCATAACACTTTGACTTTCAATAGTTGCCAGACCTTTCTCATCAGATATATGTGAAATTTGTTCCCTGGTCTGTGAGGATCAGTTTCGGAATCCCTACCCATGTGATGACCTTCAGCAGCTCATTAGCAGTAGCCTCTGCATTTGTAGACCAGAGTGGTATGGCTTCTGGGCATCGGGTTGCATAGCTCACAATAACAAGTATATGCTGATGTCTGGAGGAGCTCTCTAGGGGGCTTATAAGGACAATTCCTATTCATTCAAAGGGGTCTCCACCCAGGGAAGGGATACTAGAGGGGCCTATGGGACTTATTTAGGGGCTACTAATTGGCATTCAGGGCATGATGCACAGAAATTCTTGACTTCTTTAAGGTGTTGGCCAGGAACCTAGGCTGTGTCATGTCCTTCCCAAAATGCCACATGGGATTACATGTGCTAGATGTAGGAACTCGTGATGATATACCCAGGGTACTAGTAGTTGCATCTGTATCTCTTGTATCTGCTTGTCCTGGTCTATGTGATATAGTAAGTCCATCTTAAGGGGAAAATGGGGCTATTGTCATGTCCTGTGTAGGCATGGGGAGTGGGGTTGGTGGGGTGCTTCAAGTCATGGGCCTACTGTCTCAGGGAAATCTTACCTAGGGACCATGAGAGGGCCACCTGTCACCTATCCTGCCTGCCGGCCAGTCAGCTACCTATGTTCTCTTGGGGTTTACCACTTCCCTTGGATACCTGTCTGTTTCCTTCTCCAGTGTATATGGAGCAGTTACTTCCATAGCAGAGGGTCCCTGGATGGCTTGAACAGTCCTCCATGAGGCAGGTGGCATCAACTAGGCTTACTGGTCAATGTTGCAAACCCAATCTCAGCCTGCAGATGGTGGTTGTGCTTTGGGGGTTTGCACTCATGGTGAAAGCATTGATGATAGGTTTCTTCATCCAAACTAAGCTGGTCCAATGTGGTCACCTTCACTTGTTCATAGTCCTGGGCTGCTGCATCATCAAGTCCCTGGTATGCTGCCTAGGCTTTCCCAATGAGGAGTAGAGCGGGGGGCTGGAGGCCATTGAGAGGCCTCACCACCCTTTCAAAAGTTACCAAGAATGGGTCATCATCTGTTGTTATCTTGGGAAGCATCAGGGTCAGAATGGTTCCCTGAATTATGAGAGGCTCATTCCTTCTAGGGGTGGGACCCAGAAGAGTAGCAGCCGGTACCAGTTCTGCCATCCATTGTAACAACTGTTGCTGATGTGATGCTATCTGTTGGAACAGTTGTTGCTGTCTTTGTTGCTGTCGTGCTTGTGTGTCAGCCTGCCATTGCAGGAGCTGATATACCTCCATAGCTCTTTTGTATATATGAAAGAGACCAGCTATCTGGGACACCTTTCCATTAACAAAATGCGCCTAGCCTCAATTTCCACGTGCATTTTGAATTTTTTAAAAAATGTATCATTAGCTAATGTGGGGCTATACTTTAAGCCCAACTGGAATCCTTATTTGGTACAATTTTTCTCAGAGGAAGCACATGACCCTTGGGCACTGTGATCTTCACTGGCTGTCTTTCAGTTCCTGCATGGAGCTTATGGTGTTAGTTTTGACCTAGAAAGCCATAAGCGACTCAAGACCTGCCTACTTCCTCATGCCATAATTGTTGCCATTGTGATCAGTGCAGGCATCAGAACTGACGTCTCACTGATTTAAAAGAGGGGGCTTAAGGTAAAGCATTACCTGAGGAGGTCCCTACTCCTTCCTGTGGTCCCAAATACTGTTTTTAGTGACCTTCCAGATGTATTGCAAGGGGTGTATTTTAACTCAGGCTCTTGAGGAGGGAGGTGGTGGGGATGCGGTCTGTGTGTGTATGTGTGTGTGTGTGTGTGTGTGAGGGGGGCTTTGTTTAATTAGGAGTTATTGGGAGGGTATCAACTTTCGTAAGCTCTTCGTAGTGTCGTTGGAGCTGCTGGTTGTTACTTACTGGATTTAGATGAGTAATGTTTTGTTAACTTTGTTTTGTTAACTTTTCCAACTTTTTAAAAAAATATGAACAAATCAATATTGCAAACAAAATAACTCCACTACCAAAGTGAGCCCTCCCCCCCACTCCATCCAATCTTGTCCCTCATAAAAAGCCTAGATAAACCTCTGGGCCTTCCAGCATGCCTGGAGTGTGGCTTCTGTTGTACTGCAGGCAGTGCTTCTCTATAACCCAGGCAGCTTTCACATCTTTGAAGTTCAAAATACAGCACCTTAGTCCGCTCAAATCTAGAAGCTGGGCTAACTTCTCTCCCTCTGGATGGTTTACAGAAAGAAGCCCCCTCCTCTCCCTCTCTCTCTCTGCATCTTCGAGGTTATGCATATCCGGCGGCACTCACTCTCAAGGAATATGCAACCACGTCCATAATGATCAAAGACGGTTGCTGCTTCCACCCAGCTGAGAGATCAACAGCTTCTTGTGCAGCGCTGTCTTCCTTGTCTTACCACACAAGAAGCAAAAGTGAATATTATAACAACAACCCTCCCAAAGACTTTAGACCTCCTTTCCTGAGGATCAGACCTCTCATGACTCACCTTCCTGGGAGCGTGATGTAGGCTCAGCAGCTTGGATTTTGGAAAGCACCACGCTGTAGCATGTTGTTTCAATTTGTCATCTGCCATCAGAAAGGTGGCCACAGTTCCTGATGGAGTTTCCTCACTTAAACATTTCTCTGCATATAAAAAATGTCCATGCAGTTATCCTGCCAAGATCTGCATATTTAGAATAACATACATTGGCCAGAAACTTAAGGAGAAAAAAAATTGTTACATATAAAGTACACCATTGAAAAGAGGGAAAACTGGTGAGTGGAGAAAGAAGCAAGGGGATTCTTTTCTTTCCCCTGGTTAAATCCTATTTTTCTTCAGATCTGTGTCTAATGTACAGGCCTCCAATGTTTTCTGCTAAAGGAGTGATCCCATCACTATCTTCTAAAGGAAATGCAGTTTTTTGGGAAGGTGCAACAGAATGTTCTGTAATTTCACAGGTTTAATACCTTTACCCACTCTCAGCGCTGAAGTGCACCACTCCAACTGATGTAGAAATTCACCAGCTTTTAACATGGAAAGGATCATCTCAGTCTGGTCCACTACTGAGGGTGGTAAAATTGGTGCTCTACAGGGTGATGAATACAAAATGATTATAAAATAATTCTCAGTTCATGTGAAATTTACAAAAATGAGGATACCATGTAAGGGGGTCTTATCCACGGGGCAGTGATCAGAACTAGACAAGTAACAAAAAGTGTGGCTACAGTGACTCAAATGTACTGTACCAAAACAAACCTGGAGATGAACCGATACTGTACATCTGATTTATATAATACTTCATGCCATGTGTGTTAACAACTTCCATTTATCACCTGGCCCACAATAGCATTTAAAGAAGTACCACCAACCAAAGAGGATACATTCTGATACTAAGTTTTTTTGCCAGTTCACCATTCTGATGTTGAAACATTATGTAAAGAAGTTACTCACTCCAGGAGACCATACTTCTCGAAATGGTGGTCATATGAGAAATGGGGCATGCAGGGTCTCACATTCAGAGATGCCTGTCTATTAATGGGTATGTGTCAGTCATCTTTCCAGCTACCATTGAAGGAACAAGCTCCTGAGGTGTCTCACCTCGGAAATCCAATTAATGGTAACTATCCATTGGTGGCCAACATCGAGCCAAATATGCCATTGAAAAGATAATTACCTGGCAGTAAAAATTATAACAGTAAAAAAAAGGCAGGTGGATTATAATAGCTCACTGAACTCCTGGGCAAACAGGGGATATGTTCTGAACAGGAGCTGTGCTTGCAGTGCCAGAGCATTCGATTTGCCTATCTGCCTTGGTGTTTCTCTGTTTTATCCTAGCTGGGACCTGCTGGCAGTAGCTCAGTGTGATGCTTCAGGAAACTTCCATAATGAACCTGGCCATATCTGCATTGCTTTTTTATTGAGCAGGAATGAAGAGGGATGGGCTGGCTTCCTTCTTAATTTCCCCCTCCCCCACCCCCAGACTGTCACCCCACAGCAGTAAATTTTTTGCCAGGAGGGAAGATGGCTGACATTCCTGGTACTTTTTGGCCTAGTTAGCATAGTAAATAAATAAAATCAGCAGATCCAATATTCTCTGTAAGAATTTTTAAGGCATTTTATTAAACTACCTTTTCCCTGTTGATTGCAATCTGAACTGACCTACCACGAATCCATGATTATACTGTCTGAACATGGGAACAGATGAGTTGTCTTACTGAGGCAGATTATTTGTCCATCTAGTTTTGGTATCCTGTCTCTGGTCATGCTCTGCCTCTAAAGCTAAAGAAAGGATAATATATTTATCTGGCATGGTATTTTTGAACTGTCCCCTGGTGCTGTTACTCTGGAAGGAGGAAGAGAAGTTCGGTCTATGGATGCAAAGGGTGGATGTGGGAAAATAGCCTTTAATGTGAATGCAGCCGTAGATGTCACAATAGAAGTGGTTTGTTTGTTTGATTGCTGATGAAAGGTGCTGGATGGTCCGTCCTAAAGACTTCAGTCCTCTGTTTTAGGCACATAGGTGTAGTGTGGGTTAGGTTTCTGTTTCACTAAACACAGGTATGTCACTGGAAATTACTGTATTTAAAAAGGGAGGGAAAAGGGAGCTGTTCTGTAGGATTAATTAAAAGGCACAACATGACTAGAAGAGAAATTGTTAGAGAGAACTGGTAAGGCATTCCCACCTGAGGGCTGAGAAATCCTAGCAGCTGGAGTGTGTTTATCGAATGTTAATTCAGATAGCAGGGTAAGTCACTCTGAAAACTCCAGACTAACCATGATTGAAAGGAGAGTGGGGCACAGAATAAGCTTTGGGGATTTTCAGAAGAGCAGCTTGTTTTGGTAGAACTAAGCAAGGCATGGGGGATTTTTAAAGCATCAGTGATTTCACCTGGGTTTGGTGGGAAAGCAAGGCTACTTTCTGGCCATGTTCGGTACTGTACGTTTCAAATCTTGTTTTGACAGAGAAACAGTTACTTGCAAGACAGGCTGCTTCTTGGAGCTGGGCTACAAATGATTAATTGTATCAAGAAAAAGAAACAGTGTCTCCTTGCTAAGCTTTGTAACGGGCTTCATATAAATTTGCGTGAAATATTATGTGGGATTACTGCAGCCAGCCAGGACTTCAGCTGCAGGAGCCAAGAGAAGAATGGGAACCTAGCCAACAGGAGAAGCAGGAGATGAAGTGGATGATGTCTGCCAAGTCCAGGAAGAGAGCCAAACCATAGCTACAGTAGCATAGTAATGAGAAATGGGAATTACATTTAGCATTTGTGTTTATTATTTATTATTATTATTGTTTTGAATCTAATTTTTTATCCCATCCCCACCTCACTGCTCAGCAAAATGTAAGATAGGGAACATAAAAGATATGTATTTAAATGTAAACCTGTGGGGGCCCTGGCTGGTATGGCATAAATCCCCCACCCACCCACCCACCATGGCAGGCAAGGGCTGCAGTAACAGAAACTCTCTCTTTACCTGGGGGAACATCAAATGCTGCTTTCCAGCAACTTCACCCACTGAAATGATTCAGTAGCAGCATGTTGACTCAGGAGGATTAAGGAGAATTGGAGCCTCAGGGCAGCATTTGTTTCCCCCTTCTTTCCCCTCAATTTGTGTGGTCAGTGCCCCTTCAATTTCCATCTTGTTATAGTTGGGGAAGGGAAAATAAATGCAGTGATCCAAAGCTATGAAGATTTTGTATAGATGTATACTTTTTTCATGTCTGCTCCCAGCAACTGAGGAGTTCCTGAGTACTGCTCCAATGCAAGCGGGGATTATTATTTTAAGCAGAGAGAGGCCTGAACCAGAATTTCAAATCCAAGAACCTTCCAGCTGTGAGGAAGTTTGAACATCACCTCTGACTCTTATCTCCAGAATGGAGCAGATTAAAGCTCCAGATCTGAACACTCTTCAGAAACTTGGATCTGGGTCTGAATTTAGCAGCTGGCCCCTAACTCCATAAGGGCCTGAAACCAACATCTTCACTCACAGAGGAAATGTGGATCCAGAACCAAACTTTGCATCTCAGGACATCTCTACGATTAAGTCCAAGAGCTCCTGTTCTGTGTAACCATGCCTTGGCCCTGGTGTGGCTGTCACGAGAATGCACGTACTGCATGTGCACATTATGCGAGTTGAGATGCACACCAACGTGATCTGTAGGCAACAGCTCTAGCCAGTGAGCCAAACCCCGGAGGAACCTTTCACCTGTGGTAGGAGCCACACGATGCTTGCCTTTGCTGGAAATCCCTCTTTGCCTGTCTTACAGCCCTTATACGTATATGGGTGCACTAACTGATCCATGAGATTGAGCCTGTATTAATACGTCCTTCTCCTGAAGAGGGGCAGGGAGATGCGCACTCACGCATACACTAATATGAAATAATATCATATTCTATCCCTTGATGGCAGATGAGTTCTCCCCTCCCCGCCCACCTCCATGTGTGTGGAACCTCCAAGATCAATCTGACTGAGAAAAGGGTGACTTTTTCCCCCTAGTTTTCCCTCCAGCTGGAGTGAAACACACAATCTTCTCGTAAACACAAACTAAGAGATTCTTGTTTTCTGGAAGGAGACAGGGTAAAAACCTAGACTTCAGCTCTGAGCCAGAGTTGAGGGAGTTTCCCTCCTGGAGAGGGAAAGCTTGCCAGCATCACTGAGTGTCACAGAGTGCCTGGAAAAGCATAGCGCCAACACGGAGCTCCAAGTGTCAGTGGCTGTGGACTCATCCATTTGCCCTCCAATGACATCCTCTCACATCTCATCACCTGTCCAATGCAGCATCTGTCTCTTCCTTGGCTCACTGAAAAAGCAAGACACAGTCTTCCCTGTTTCTTCTGTCAAAGCTAGCCTGGATAGCTGTGGGTGGTATATGAGCCCCCGCTATTTAGAAACAGCAGGGGTGAGGGGTTCAAAGCTTCAGAAGGGACAATATCTAGTTTTTCTTAATATCTGATTGTGGGAGATGAATGATTTTTTTTCAGGTCCTGGTCTGCATCCCAAGCTAGGTTCCAGTGGGGACATAAATGAAAGCTTCTAGGAATGGGAAAGAAATCTTCTACCACTGAGGAAACATTTCAAACAGTAAAAGAGATCAAAATAAAATAGTGAACAATTCCAAATGGCAGAGAGGGTATCATGAAAACCTAGAATGTGCACAAGAGGAATATTATTTTGTTTTCATTTCATTTTGTGGTCTCTGAGCATTTTAACAAGTGTATGTGGATGATGGAGGCTGATGTTACCTGTACATTTAACTCTTATGCAGAATTTACCCATTTGGGACTCTTCTCTTGCAGGGTCCAAACAAAAACTGAACTCTGAGCAGAAATGCAGAGTCTCCTGGGTAGAGATATTTTTTTTGGTTGGTTGGTTTCTTTTTAGATCTCCACTGGTAAGAAATATTTCTTCACTTTGCCTGTACTGGGACAGGAAACAAAGCAGATAGTTTGTTTTATCCCCTGTGTCTAAGCCCAGGTTTCTGGTTAGTATGTGATATTCCCTTTTTCAAATGTTCAAATGACTTAATAGGTTTGTGTAATATTTATTCTGAATTGAGTGCAAAGGACCATTCAACCCAGTCTCTGTTTTGCTAACTGTAACACAGATCTTGCATTGCTTCTTGTAATCATTTCATTTTTCTCTGTGCTCCTTAGGGAAAGCTATATGCAACAACAGGGCACATGGAGTAAATTCCATTTCTTGTATTTGTCCATTTTTTTAAAAAAAAAGTCTTTCTGCTCTGCCAAGGACCCTTTGTAAGCAGCCTCCTCCCACACCGCCCGCCTGCCTGCCTTCTGTGTTCCCACTTAAATTTTCTCTTTTAGCAACTAAGCATGTGATGTCTGTGATATACATCTCTACCACCACCCCCCACCTTCATTCTGCCTGAATTTGTCTCTGAACTCTGCCTTCTGAGAATGCAGTGCAGTTTGCAATCAGTTGAGACAGTCTTCATTGAATGTTACAGACCCCCCCTCCCCTCCATCTTTTTTTCCAAGAAGAAGCATTTTCCCCTATGGCACTGCTCCTAGCTTTGACTACAAAAACAAGACTCTTAGTGGAATGATTCTTATATATTTGCCTGAGGACCCTTTCTCCACCCACACTCCCAGTGTGACCTTCTGTGTAAAGAGCTGTGTATAAACTGTAGTAGCTCCAGGACTCTTTATGACTTTACACTTGGGAACTATAAGTAGAAGGCAACAGCTGGCTACTGGGAAAGGAAGTAGCTGAAGGAGAGAAGAGAGATTTTATGAATTACAGTAGTAGGAACAATATTGCAGCTTCACAATGAATGAATAGGATTATGAAAGAGTTAGAGCTAAAAGATCAGAAAGGAGGAAGTTTGTTTGAGGTCCTCCATGAAAGAACTGTTGCTGGTGTAGTCCAAGGTCCAGTGTGCTACAACAGCTGTGGGAACTACAAGAGGTGGACTATAAATGGCAGCATATTGGGAGAACTTCCTGTTTCCTGCCAGGATGTACCCTCTGTCTCCCCAGCAGGAGGTCTCAGCACTGACTGAGCTGAGAGCATGTAGCAGGCAAGCAGAGAGGAGGCTGCTGGCCTGTAATCCTGTTCTATGTTCTTTACAGAATAAAGTCTTGTTCCTGGTGGTTTGTCTGAGTGGGTCTGGTCTGAGGAGAACACACACTGACACACAACGCAGAGCACACAAAGGAGCCTCAGGCCCAGTTTCCCAAAGTTGTGTAAAAAGTCACAAGGCAGGCTTCCCCTATCTTGAACAACCTCATACTGGGCCAGTGAACAGGAGGGGGGGTTATATTTTTGACACATACGCAACCTAACAGTACTTGAAGGGGTTAATACACCTTGAAGGCAGTTTTAAAATGCACTCTTTTTCCTCTTGGCCTCAGCATAAGGCAGCACTCTATTAGATTTGACCTTTCTTAATACGAATTAGCAGCTCAGTGGAACAGGATCCAGAACTCAGAGTCCCTTCCCTTTTCACATCCATGCATTAATGTAACAAAAGCAAAAAGGTGTCAGCAAGGCTAAGAATATCTGAACAGATCTTGTGCCAGTTTGGAATAAAATATAGGACCCTCCAGACATCGGAAGTAGCTGGTTCCTTCTGAACTCTAGGTAGGGCAGGTATTTTAAATTCACCCCCTCCAAACCACAGAAATGAAAGCATGGACAAATTCAGGTACTGAATTAAAAAAAAAGTTCTTCATTTAGGTAGGACAAATTAAAGTGAATGCCAAATTATCTCTTAGAATCTAAATTACCTCTCCCCTCTAGAAATACAGTTTTGCTCAATTTTCTAAAAGGAATCCTTTCTTCCAGCCTTCCTGTTTCTTGCTTGAAACCTCTCAGCAGTCTTGTCACCTCAGGTCCTATCCTGTCTCATGAGATGATTGATGAATCCTAACTAGACACAAGGATGTGCCATCCAGGAAACCAGACCAAAACTGGTTGTGTTTAAAAACATGTCTGAAGAAAGCACAGGATGATGGGGGGAGGGGATGTTTTTCAGCCAATCCTTCCCCTCCGCCCCCCCACCCCCAAACAGATACACTTCTTCTGCAGCCCACCGAAAGATTTTTGGATGCGGGGGTTGAGAGGTGCGGGGGTGGGAGGCATGTGATAACTAGAGTTTCATGTTACATCTGGTTTTAGGTACTCGCAAGAGCTATAGCTGTGCAAAGTGGGGGGAAGGGAAAAGGGGCTTCAGCTCCAACTTTCTAGAGATGAAGTTATTTTAAGCAATGTCTTTGAAACAAAAAACCATGTGTTCTCAGGTCTGTAAAGCATTGGGCAAGGCTTAAACACCAGGGCTGGGTTGCCCAGGGTCGTAGACCCCGCCAAAAATAATAGCGAGCTCTGAGGTGGGTCTGAGGCAGGTTGGTCACTGGTGAGGGAGCGGTGACACAGCCAAGTCTGAAGTAGCGTGCTCTGATTGGCAAACAGGGAGTGCAGTGTTGACTACCCCGTAGGTATTTTCCTTTAAGTTTGCTGCTCTGTTTCAGACTATGCTGCTACTAGCCAATGTGCCATAATGCGTGTGTGACGGATGGGGGCTTGGACCCTGGGAATGAGCTTTGTGTGCAATTAAGATTAGAATTTACTTTTATTTGTTGTCCAAATTTTGATTTTTCTAGGGTTGATAAAACTGCTACCTGCCAGTGACGGGATCAGCAACACATCAAACCCTGCCATGATGCCACACTGGTTAGTCTCTATGTAGCCTGATACAGTCACATAGCACCCCTCTGACTAATAACTCCACCCTCTCACCTTGCTACTCATTCTGCACGTACCATCAAGAATAAAAGCCCAATTCCCTACACCCTCAAAGGGGGCACAAGCCACAAAATCCATATCTGGTGTGACAAAGCTCTGTCCTTGCCTCCGTGGGTCCCACGTTTCCTGGCGGATTTCGCTAGCCTCAGAGGCTCACTGTGACCCTCCACATAACCCTTCTTTCTCTAGAGACAAGGGTCACAGTCTACTGAGCCATTTTCATCATAAGCCAGCAAGGGAGGTGAGGAGAAGTTATCCTTCCTTGAACAGTCTCTATTGTCTCCGTGATTAATCAGGAGGGAAAGGTGGGGGGCGGGGAGCCCGGGCCTACCCTCTACTCCGGGCTCCAGCCCAGGGACCCTAATAGTATCAGCTATGGTAGCTGACCTTTTAGAAACATGACATGCACAATTCCCTGGGCTACTTCCCCCACAGCAGCCCTCACTTCCTCTAGCTCCACTTCACCCTTACCTCAGGGCCTCCTTCCTTGTGCCTGATATGGTGTGTACTACTCAGCCTCTCCAACAGCACAACTTCCTCCCACAGCTCCTGACATGCACACCCACCTGACTGACTGGGAGGCTTTTAACTAGTTTCAGCCAGCTCCTGATTGGCTTCAGGTGTCCCAATCAAGCTAGCCTTCTCCCTGCCTTCTGGAAAGTTCTTAATTGGCCCCAGGTGTCTTAATTGACCTGGAGCAGCTTCCATTTCACTTAACCTGGTACCAGGGATTTGTTTAGCCTGGAGCTAATATATCTATCTCCCACTACTTTTCTATAGCCAGCTGGCCTTGCCCCGTCACACTGGGTATGAAATTCCTCAGAGTTAGAATGTTTTCAGTCCCATCCCCAAATCAGGGTACTGTTATAAATATAGTTAAACAAAGTTTCCCAGCCCTGAAAAGTATTAGGAATATTTTTTGAGAACACTTAAAATGCTGCCATTAGAAGCATTATTGTTTTGAACTAAATGAAAAATAATGTTCCAGGACTCCACTCTTCTCCCCAACCCGCCCATCAAGAAGCAAGTGCACCGGCCCAGATGCTGGCATAACCCCATTGATTTTGAGATAGAATCTTCTCCCACAGGTTTACTGGTGTGTGTTGACCTGCTGCTCCCATTTTTGAAACTCAGTGAAGCAGGCAGATTGATATCTGAGGTCATCATAGAAATATGGGAAAGTAACTGCACTCGTACAGAAACCTCTCCTGTATTTCCCCAGTGGCCCTGCTGCAGATGTGCACAAGTAATTTTCCTCTGGGGAGGACTCTCTGATAGGGAGAAAAATAAATATTCCATAGGTTGTTTTAGGCTGCTATCCTGCACATGCTATGCATGTGCTTATCATGAGCCATGACTCCTGAACCCAGGTCTGCAGGCATCATCACGCACCACCCCTCCACCTGACAGCTTACTAACACCAGTTAGAAACAGAACTCCTTGAAGCCTGGTCAGATAGAAGTCTCCACTCCCAGACCCTGATTGGTGGAACACTCCTGATTGGCCTACTCGCCCTACTTAAGCCAGAAGGAGGAACAGAAAGTCATCTGCACAAGTGGGCTTCACTATGCTCTGAGCTGTTCACCTAGTGCTACCTATTCCTCTCTCCTGATCTTGGTTTCCTGACTCAGCCTAATTCCTGGTATCTGACTTGTGGTTCCTGATCTCAGCTCCTGACTTACTGGTTCTGAACATTGACCAGTGTGGGGACCTGGCCTCCCACCCCGTGGTAACCACTGGGCCTGGCTGCCTGCATCCCAGCCCAGACAATACTTAATGATACTACAGTGAGTAGAATCCCACTGACATCAGTGAAACTATTCATAATGCTAAGCATGTGCATGAGTATTTGCAGGATTGAGGCCTAAGGTTTCATAATAATGTCTGACATTGGCACCTCTTCTGTAAACTATATGATGATATGGTGCCTGCATTGCTGAGTACCCACAACTCCAACTGAAGTCGGTGGAAGCAGAGGGTACTCAGCACTCCTGAGAATTAGCCTCATGATGTATAAAGATTGTATTAAGGGTCCTTGTCACTTTTGGCTAGTTTTGAGGCTCTTTAATGTTTGACACTATATATATTATAGTATTTTTCTCTTCTGTGGATGTGTGTAGGGGTGGTGATGTTGGAATGTACTTTAGAAAGCACCTCAAATACAGCCTGTTGTTTTCACAGGATATTTGTTTATATAGAGGTTTTTTACTGGCACTCATCATCATAGAATCTGAGTGCCTCACCTACATTAAGGAATTTACCCTCAGAATGCCCCTGTGAGGAAGGTTGCTATTTTCCCTATATTACAGGAGGGAATTAACCCATAATTAGACCAAGGTTACACAAGGAGTCTGAGGAAGAGCCAGAAAAAGAACCCAGATCTTCCTGATTTTCAGCTGTGTGCCTTAACAAGACTAGAGCTAGTTGAAATTGTATGGACTAATAGTTCATTCATCTAAAAATGCAGTTTGGGGTTGACCAAACTATTCACAAATTTGACACCAATTCGCTGCATAGTTTTGGAGAAACCAGAAGTGTTAGGGCTCAGTTCACAAGGGGACTTAGGTATTATTCACAAGACTACCACAGGTAATGCCACCCAATGGCCCAGCCTAGTCATCTGGGAATGTGGGAGAACCAAGTTCTACTCCCCACTCTGTATGATTCAGTAAAGGGATTTGAACAGGAGTCTCCCACCTCTCACATGAATGGCTGCACTACTGGGCTATGTGGTATTATGAGTGGGCTCAATCTCAGTCTCTCCTGTAGAAGATATTCCATTTCTGTATAAACTACTGAAATAGTCACCAGAGTAGGAACTGTAACCCAGGTGTCCTTCCTCCCAAGGTGAGTCCCCAAACCACCAGGCTATAGAGTCATTCTCAGTTGCTTCCTCTGGCCCAATGACTACTTATTGGCTATAAGCAGGGCCGCATCAGTGCCACCTCCTCCTTTGATGGTTTTGCGACTGAGGTTTCAGAATTTTCTTTGTTTTCAATTGTAGTGAGGCGGGGTGGCCTCCCGAGGACCCGGAGTGGGAGGGCCTCCGCACTGAGCCCTGGTGGGCGGAGCCAGGGCCTAGTTGCCCCTCCCTGAGGCCAAGGAAGAAGGACACAGTGAACCAGAGAGATAGGAACAGGGAGAAGAAAACCCCGATGAGTCCCGGACCCAAACCCAGCCCCAGATCCAGTGGGGGAAGGCCCTGCAAGAACCTCCCTGTCCAACTTCCCTCAAGACCAGCGGGATGACCCCACCCTTTATCATGCCTATAACCAAGTGTCCCACATCAACAGGACCATAGTAGACCCCCAGGGAGCACTGCAGTGGCTGGGGTTTGAACTTACAGCCAATCACCTCTGTCGGGTAGAGCGGGACCCCCAGATCCAGGAGGTCCAGACCCAGCTGGTTGTTCCCCCATGCCATCAGAGAAGTGTTCTGAAGCTTGAGAGATCGTGGAAAAGGAGATTCAAACAATGGTAGAATTGGGAGTCATCGAGCAGTCACGAAGCAAATGGCACAGCCCCATTGTACTGGTCCCAAAACCTGATGGGAGCCATTGCTTCTGTATCGACTTTCAGAAGGTAAACACGATCTCAAAGTTTGATGTCTATCTGATGCCCCAGATTGATGAGCTCCTCGACCACCAATTACATCACCACACTTGATCTCACAAAAGGGTATTGGCAGATCCCCTTGGATCCACGTTCGATAGAGAAGACGGCATTTGCCACTCTGAAGGGGCTGTATCAATTTATCCAGAAGCCTTTCAGCCACCATGGGGCCCCGGCTACCTTTCAGCATATGATGGATCACCTCCTGAGTCCGCAGATTGCCTATGCAGCTGCTTACTTAGACGACATTGTTATCTATGACAGGTTTTAGAGTAGCAGCCATGTTAGTCTGTATTCGCAGAAGTGAGCTGTAGCTCACGAAAGCTTATGCTCAAATAAATTTGTTAGTCTCTAAGGTGCCACAAGTACTCCTTTTCTTATTGTTATCTATAGTCACCATTGGGAAGCACACTTACTCCAGGTAGTGGCAGTCCTGTGGACCATTTGGAAAGCAGGCCTCATGGCCAACCTGAAGAAATGTCGGATTGGATGGCAGGAAACTACCTACCTGAGATATACCCTTAGGCGAGGCCTCGTACAGCCCCTCGTAGGGAAGGTTCAAGCCCTGCAGGCCTGCCAAGTGCCAACTACAAAGCGGCAGGTAAGGCAGTTTTGGGGCATAGCAGGATACTATCGACACTTTATCCGCCAGTTCACATCCATTGTGGCTCCCCTCACAGTCCCTTTTAACTAAGGACAGCCTACGTCGAGTACGATGGTCGGTGGAGTGTGAAGACGCATTCCAACCCTCAAGGAGAGCCTGTGTCGGGAACCTGTACTATTCAGCCCCAATTTTGACCAAGAGTTCCTGGCCCAAATGGATGCTTCGGAGGTGGGGCTAGGGGCAGCCTTGTCCCAGGAGGTGGATGGGGAAGAGCACCTTATCCTCTACATTAGCTGGAAGCCCTTCCCCAGAGAACGCCACTATACGGTTATAGAAAAGGAGGCCCTCGCCACCAAATGGGTGATTAAGGCCCTCAGATACTATCTTTTCGGGAAACCCTTCATTCTGATAACCGATCATGAGCGCCTAAAGTGGTTGAGTACCATGAAAACTGCCAATGCTCGGCTGATGAGATGGTACCTCACCTTGCAGCAGTATGCCTTCACTATCCAACACTGTGTGGGGAAACAGAATGCTAATGCAAACTTTCTGTCCCAAGTAAGGGAAAGCCAAGAACCCAGCTCCGAAGATTGGGAGCTGGTCTTAAGAGGGTGTGTGTTTAGAACACAGAGTAGGAGGGCCCCCACACTGAGCCCTGGTGGGCGGAGCCAGGGCCTAGCTGCTCCTCCCCCCGGAAGTGGGTGGGAGGGGCAGGAAGTATAAAAGGCGGCTCAGAAAGCTCCGTAGGGAGGCAAGCACCGGAGAGACCAGACACCTCCTGTGGCCTGCCGAGCTGGGAAGCGGCAGAGGGTACTGATGGAGCAGGACTGGCCTGGACCACTGGGGCCGGTAGCTGATTCAGACCTGGAGGAAGCAGACAACTGGCCCAGACTGCTGACGGACCAGACCCCCAAAGACTTGTTCGCAGTCCCAGAAGCCACCGTCAACCTCAACCCCTCCTCACAGCAACAGGACACCAAGAAGGGGAGTGTGGAAGTGGCCAAGGGGTAGCAGACCCTTGTCTGGCCACAATGCTGACAGAGGGTGAATCAGCATGTTGCAGGGTGGATCCCTGCTGACCCAGTGACAAAGCACTTTGTTACTGCTAGGGCCCTGGGCTGGGATGCAGTGGAGTGGGTGGGCCTGCATCCCACCACCACCCCAACCTGGGGGTGGCAATCTCCTCTTCCCCAGGCCAGAAGCCTGAGCCTCAGACTCTTTGCTACCCCACCTTGATCCTGGGCCTGGGCTAATTGACTTTATTTGCCACTCAGCCTGAGCACTGGCCTGGGCCCCAGCTGCTAGCGGAGACCGCTTCATTCCCCACGGCAGCTGATGTATCAGTGAGGTGGGGTGGCCTCCCGAGGACCCGGAGTGGGAGGGCCCCCGCACTGAGCCACTACATTGATTTAAAAAAATAACAGTTACGTTAAAATGCCCCAAAAGGAAACAAAATGTATTGTGCTACACAAATAATTTTTTTTGTTTTGCCCAAAAACAAAAACAAAAAAAGTTTATTTTGGATCAACCCAAAATGATTCCCTTCCTCCCCACACCAGTTCCTCAGTTTGGTCAGCAAGCCAAAAAACTGATTATTCACACGGCTCTACACAAGATCATCCTTCCTTTCCAAGGTCTTCCTTTTTGCCCAGTTCTCTAGCTTGGTCAGGTGAGGCCAAGTGACCTACCTATCCCAAGAACAAAATTATGAGCATGGCACAGTTGGGACTAAATATAGGATTTGCCTGACTTCTCTACTGCAACTATTAAACACTACAGACCCATCTGTGCATGCAGCATAAGAGCTTGTTTGGGGTCTGCTAAAACCACCAAGGATCAAAAAGAGCCAAAAGATGGAAGAACTATACCTATCAAGTATGAGATCCCATTGAGAGGTCTGAGAGGGATTAAATTCAAAATGGACCTTGATCACTTGAAGCAATAGATCTTGTCTGAGGTGACATTCACACAAAGGGATGCTAATGGCTTCTCCCCCACCCCCACCAGAAATGTACATGGCGTTGATGAAAAGCAGTTGGTTTAATTCTCATACTATCTTTTTAGGGTAAAATGCTGCAGTACATAACTACAAACACCTACCATGTTATTTCTTCAACAAAATCTGCAACTACCAATTTTACTTTGAGTCTGATCCAAAGCCCACTGAAATCGATGGGACTTCCCCTTTTAATTTCATTGGGCTTTAGAACAGGAGCTTCATCTTTGCCTCTAATTTGTTTTCTTAATTATTCCTTGCTGGTGATGGTGTTTGTTTGTTTGTTTTTAACCAGACAAGATTTCAAGTGATCCTAGTACTTATGAGAGTCAACAACTAATTCTCTGGCTAATGCCAATGCAAGCAAGAGCTGCACAAGCTTCCCCATTCACATCTTCCAGCACCTCATTCCTGCCCTGGAACACTCTTAGTATTCCAGTCCTTAGTGTTTTTTGAGCAGACCTTGTCAGTTTGCTAAGGTTTGCCAGTGGTCCATATGCTTTGTGATAGACGTGAGTCAACATTAACTATATTAAGGCTGCCAAATTCCTTACGATCGACAATTTAGATTTGAACCTAGGGTTGCAAATGGTAGTTAGTTCACTCACTGTGCCACCTTCCTTACCCTCCAGCACTCTACCCCCGACCAAATTCAGTGCTTGTTTTTCTTGTGTCTCTTGAACAACATACATGCACCAAACCACATAAACGTTTTAAGCTTCTTTAGCTGGGACGGAAAAAAGGCTGCCCCACCCTTGAGTCCTGAATAGCATTCAGACTTATTGTTAAACATTTGTCTCAAGTAAACTCTCAGCTCCTGATGATGTGAAACCACGCAAATTGCAATGCTGTGCAGCAGAGCATACACATGCTGGGAAAAGCGTCCTTGGCAAGATGGGAGGAATTCTCTTTTGGTCTTGAGGGAAAAGCTGCAACATGTCTTGGAGAAAATCTATTGTCATGTATACACAGAGGCCATTTCCTCCTCCCTTGTTAATACAGTGCTGATGTAAGCTATTTGCATCGTGGCCACAAAACAATGGGTAGTGTTTTGCAATAATGTAACTTTAGTGGAATCTCCTTAGTAGCTGATGACCATCTCACTGATGTGAGCTGGGAAAAGTGACTGCTGGCTGAGATAGGTTCCTGCTTGCTCACTCTCTTGGTTCACCTGGAAAATGCGCTGATTTTAGCCCACACAAGGGTCCTGATTTCAGCGTTGACTTCAGGAAGCACACTCAGTATAGCTGCCATCCCATGGAGTGGGGTCTGCTAATTCACTGGTTAATTTTGTCTTAGCATTTGCCTGCCACATTGCAGACACAACAGTTGCATTAGACTGGAAGAGAACATTAACCACTGCCACTCTAGCTGCTATTACACCCTGGTTATGAGTAGCCACAGTGGATTTGCCATTGAAGGCAAAGTGCTAATGAAAGCCTATCTCAAAACCAGTGAAGTCTAATTAAAGAGTTTTGCCCAGCCCTTGAACATGCTTAGCAATAAGACCAGGATAGGCCTACAAGGGGGAAAGTCACATGTACTAAAATGCAAACACATGCTACCAAAAGGCCTTAGGTGTCTTAATAGATAATGCACAGCTTATTATATAAAGACATGTGCCAGTTTTAGCCTGCCCACAAAGGGACTAGTGGATTTCAGCTGAATCCATCAGGCATTGAGTAATAAGACATCTGACTCTGAATGACTAAGAAGGCTGGAGAGACGGTGGGCTTTGAGCTCATGGTGCCCATGCTTGCTGTCAGTGCCACTCAAACGAGAACTAACTAGGAGCTCTCATCCTGATGCCCATTGTCCAAGAGTCCAGCACAGAATATTCCATGTAATTAAAAACAAAAACCCATGGGATGCTATGATCGGCAAGGAGTCTGAAGGAAGCAGGTAATACTGTCCTCCAGCAGGAACGGTTCATGCATAGTTAGCAGGATTGGAAAAATAGAGCATAATAAGTTTTTTGTGTCAGTGTGGATAATGAATGCTTTTTTAATGTCTACAGGGCTTTTACAGGTGAAATTTGAGCCAGTGAACTGGCACCATGCCAAGCCCAGCTTAGCTCCCCTCCCAAAATGGCTGCAGGGCACAATTATGTTCTGTGTTCCTTCTCCCTCCTTTATCTCTTAAAAGGGTAATTCCTGAAAATTTACATTCAGGCAGTTTTTTGGGGGTGTCTCTCTTTCCTCCTGGCAAGTGCTTAACTTCAGGTCTTCTGTCTCCTGTCAGGAATCATTTCGATCTCATTTACCTGATTAAGGGAAGTGGGAAAGCAAATAATTTGCCTTGTAAAGTATACCTTCCCTACTCTTCCATCTTTTAAAACAAGCCCTGATGCAGTGCATCCCCCACTCCCATGCTCCCCTTTCCAAGAATCAGAGCTCTGTTTTATAGATTACTGCCCACTAAGTTCTGAGCGGAGGCCATCACAATCACTTCCCATGTGACCAAGAACCACAATTAAAGCCATATGTGGAAGTGTAAAGGTTGGAGAGGAAGGGATATTCCTTTTGGCTTGTTAGCTTAAGATCAGCCAGTGCCATCACGTTACATTATCAGTGTTCACTAGCGAGGCTGTGCTGACGGCTCATGTTGCCCAACCGGAACAACATGTTGCCTTTTTTTGTTTTAAGAGAGAGTTGAGGAGAATGTGGGCTTACTCTGGTCATTAAGTAGCATTGGAAGGCCCGGGAGTAGTGATGGGCTAGCACACGTCACCCCTGGAGAACACAGCTAAAAGAAATAGAAAACATCTTGTCAACTTATTTGTACTAGAAACAGCAAAAGGCATGCTCTCCTTTCCCGAGCCTCCACCAAAGTTTGGGGAAAAGAGTTGCAGCATGTGTGTCTTTTAAGGTGAGGCCAGTGTAGTGCTGCTACATAGAGGATTGAAGCTCAGTTCTTGTCTCTTGCCCTAGATGAGAAGAGGATCTGCAGAATTATGGAGGCTGCACGTTCAGGTGATTTACGGGCAAATGAAGGAAGCATTTCATTCTGTAAGCATTTCATTACATTACATTATTCCTGTGTGACATCCACACCTGACAACACAGGACTACTACCCAGTAGCAGTAAATATGTATAGTACAACAAAAATTACTCTGCGGATAGAATTGGTTGGTCTAATGGGGCTCCCTGCTTGAGAGAGGTTGAGACTGACAGTGGCACAATTGGTAGCATTATGTATTTCTTGGGAGAAGGTGCAGCTTTGCTGTTTCATCCCTCTGGTGGTCATGCACGGTTGTGTAGCTAGAGATAGCCTTTTCCTTGCCTTCAGGAAGGACAATCAGTGCCACAGACTGCACAGAACACAATGGTGGGGGCTGGTTTTGCTCATAGAAAATGGCCCACTTCCGGTCTTCCACAGAACATGCACAGAGCCCCTGCCTGAAAAGATGGCCAGGTTGGAATCTACACTGTAAAAGAAAAGTGACGGCATAAGTGATTTTTACAATTTCACGCAATATTTTTTTCTCAATCCATGACCTTCTGGTACTTCAACACAGTGGTAACCTACTATCAGTCAGAATGTATAATGGGAGTCTATATAAACAAAATAGTTGTGTTTAAATAGGTTTATTTCTACTGTGCTTACATATTGGGTGCTTGGGGACTCCCTCCCTAAATTCAGTCTGAGCTCACAGAGGTTTTATTTTCCAAAGGCTTTGAACTATGAAGCCAAGGGGTTTTCATTCCTATCGTCTTCTTTGATCACCACCATAAATATGGTGCAGTGGGTAACTACTAGAGCTGTGCAAATAATGATTTTTTATTTTGCTGGTAATTTTAAAAAAAAGGTTTCAGGTTGGACTGAAAACAATTTTTTAGTTCTTCTTCCCCACCCCCACCCCCACCCCCCAAAAAATCAGGTTGGGTCAAATGAAACATTTTGCTCCAAGAAAACTGAAATGTTTTGATTTCTACCATTAAAAAATGTCTCTATAGTTTTTATAGCAAAACGAAGAGACACTTTGAAAACAAACACTTCAAAACAAAAAATGGAAGGGATTTCATTGGGGGAAAATATCCAAAGGTAATGTTTTGATGGTTTTTTCAGATTTTTTTTTCTTATCCAAACCATTTGGTGAAACCAAGATGAATCTGCAAGCGTTTTGCTGCGGTCGTATCTGCTTCTTTCCCTGGAAAAAACGTTTCTGCCAAAACCCTTTGCTCATCTCCGGTCTCTATACTGTGTTTTCACTGCGGGGGACATGGCCCCTGATCTTACCTCAAGTCACAAGTAAAATCGAGTATGCTGGTCTTATCTTAATTCCTACTAGATTTTTGTCCACCATATGAACTAAGCTAATTGGCAATCTCTGCATGGGAGAGGTCAGGCTTAGAACAGCAGAGGAGGCTGAACCTCAAGGCTTCTGATGCACTGGCAAAGGTGAGTGTGTGAGTATACATGGGCCATCCTAGCACTATGCCTGGCTCTTGCCTCTTCTATTAATCCACCATTTTCATGACCATCAAATTAATATTAAATATCATACAACCCTTGTTTGTGATTTTCATGGACAGGATATCAAGGTGCAGCTGAGCTGTGGAGTGCATCCGGTATGGGGACTCGGAGGTGGCATCCCCATTGTTTGCAGATGATGTCCTCCTTCTTGCTTCTTCAGACTGTGATCTCTGAAGCGCACACGAATGTTTCGCTGCTGAGTGTGAAGCGGCTGGGATGAGAATCAGCATCTCCCAATCAGAGGTCATGGTCCTCTCCTGGAAGAAAGTGAACTGCTCTCTCCAGGTGAGGGGGGAGCAGCTGCCCTGAGTGGAAGAGTTAAAGTATCTAGGGGTCTTGTTCACAAGTGATGGTAAGCGGGAGCGGGAGATTGACCGGCGGATTGGTGCAGCAGCGGCAGTGATGCAGGTGCTGTCCCGATCGGTGTTGGTGAAGCGGGAGCTGAGTTCTCAGATGAAGCTCTCGGTTTACAGGTCGCTCTGCATCCCCATCCTCACCTATGGTCATGAACTTTGGGTAATGATCGAAAGGACGAGATCATGGGTACGAGTGGCAGAAATGAGGTTTCTCCGCAGGGTGGCTGGACTTACTCTCTGAGATAGGGTGAGGAGCTTGGCTATACAGAAGGGCCTCGAAGTAGAGCCACTACTCTTCCAGATCGAGAGGAGCCAGCTGAGGTGGTTTGGGCACCTGATAAGGATGCCTCCGGGGAGGGTTCCATTGGAACTCTATCGGGCGCGTCCTACTGGGCAGAGGCCCCGAGGCCGATCCAGGACACGCTGGAGGGATTATATCTCCTAGCTGGCCTGGGAACCCTGGAGAATCCCCCTAGGAGGAGATGGAACCTGTTGGGGTGGAAAGGGAGGTCTGGTCCTCCCTACTCTCCCTGCTGCCACCATGACCCTCACCAGGCAAAGCGGCATAAAGAAAAAAGAAGATCATAACTCTTGTGATGTCCAACTATGTGCAGGATGCTCCCTTGTGTGCTGAATGCTAGTCAGCTAGCTACCTGGCTATGGAAGGATTTGACACTGATTGAAGTTTCACCCCTTTACCTTATCAACCTGTCTCAGGAAGCAGAAGCCATATGTGAGTTCAGATCTCCCTCTGACTACCAGCTCAGAGATTATGGCATGTTATTATCTAAAAAATCCTATGACAGATGTTTGTTTAACCTTGTTCAGTTTTGACCTCTCTATGTCTCCCAACTTACATCATATGATTTTTCTTCCCAAAGTAACCAAGAGAAATATAACAAATAAAGGAACCAGGAGAATACACAAACAGAAATATCTTCTCACCAACTGGCTCACCATTTCCTGAGAGCAAAGGACAACATAGAAACAAGAGATGGAAAAGCCCCATTAGGTCATCTTATCCATCCCCCTACTAAGTCCGTCCAAGTATGGCATGCTATTAGCCAAGTTGCTCTTCAGTTTCCAGGCCTGCCTTTTAAGTGTGTAGATTGTTATCTATACTGGATGCTGCTGCAGGGGAATGATCTAATGATCTAAAAGATGAAACATTTGTTTGGTTCCCAAGAGCCCTGTTGGCTCTGTTCAGCAGATGATGAGACTGCAGCTGATGAGCACTACCCCTGTCAATAGGTGTTGCCCTAATCAGCGGTAATTACCAACTTGAATTTTGAAGATAACTGGCTTAGCATAAAAGGTAAAAAAACTAACAAAAACAAGACCCAATCTTATGAAGTCAGAAATGGCAAAAGAGGATGCAAACAGAACTTTATGATTTGGTGGAAAGCCAAGTGTGATGCCATGAAGACTTGTTTATCTTATGTCAATTAACCTCTGGGTTAAATCAAGTCAGCAATTGAAGTCATACAAGCAGCATGAGGGAAACTTGTGTGTCTAATTAACTACCAAAGAAAAGCAAATCTGGCTTCAGAAAGTTGGGGCATTCACTCAGCATCTGGTTTTACACTGTTTTCTTCAGCCTTGTTTCATTTCTTGCATGCATCAGTGGGGTTCAGGCTTCTATTTCGTCTTTTAAAACTGAACTTAGTGCTGTTGAAAAGTGCTGGATTCACGTCCTTAGAGTCTGGGGTTCTCTGTAGATCTACAGGATATCTACAGTCTAGGCAGCATCAGTGCAAGCTTCCTCACATTACACTGCCAATGTGCCTCAGCTCTGACTTAGACTGAGAGGAGAATGCAGAATCCATTCCCACTGAATTCTCAAGCCTCTAAGGCAATGGGACACTTACTAGATTCATAGTTGATAAGGCTGGAAGATAGGGCTAGATTCAAAAAAGGATTAAGGTGCCAAACTTCTGTGTTAGGTGCCTTATTCTGGGATTTAGACTCTATTGGGATTCACAAAACATCTAGTCAGCTGCCACTAAACTGACTCAGGACCTAAGTTGTTGAAGTAACAAGTTCCCTAGGTGCCTGTGTTTCTGCCTTTGGACAAGTGCAGTGTATCCCACTCTAGGTGTCCAGTTGTCTCTTTCCCACCTAAGCCCCAGTGCAGTGCACAAACCAGGGGAAGTTAGGCGTTTCTTCTCCTGCAGGGCCTGATCCAGTAAGTGTGCTCAGAGCTCACCTACCAGATTGAGGCCTGTATGTGAACTCTCACAAAACAGTTGTGAAGGGAAGGAGAAGGACCTCACATACAGGCCTCAATCTGGTAGGTGAGCTCCGAGCATGCTTACTGGATCAGTGGTTTGGGTACTCACCTGGGATGAGAGAGACTTCCTATTTCAAGTACCCCTTCCACCTCAGGGGGAGAAGAGATTTGAACAGGGATCTGCCATCTCTCAGGAGAGTGCTCCAACCATGGGGATATTGGATAGTTTGATATAGGGAATCCCTCCTCTTGAACCTGTTCCAATAAACAATGAGTGAGAGAGAAAAAGTGACTCTATAGCCTGCTTAGAGCACTCACCTGGGATTTGGGAAACCCAGGATCCAGTCCCCCTGCTCCAGTGTAATTTTAAATTATTTAACCACAATGGAACAGCTTCAAAAAAAGAGACTGGGGGATTCCCAATATCAAAATATCCTATATGCCAAAGGCACTCACCTTAGCGGTGGCAGATCCTTGTTCAAATCCCTTCTCCCACTCAATTGGAGGGGGCATTTGAACTGGAGGTCTCCCACATCCCAGGTATGTACCCTCTCCATTGAGCTAAAAGCTATTACAAGGAAGTGTCTTCCCTTCACAGCTGTGTTGTATGAGTTTGCAGATGGGCCCCAATCCGGTAGGTGAGCTCTGAGCACTCTTACCGAAACAGGCCCTGCAGGTGAAGGAATACCCATCTTCCCCTGGTTCTCGCATTGCACTGGGAGAGAGGCATCTGGACACCTAGAGTGGGGCTGCAGTGCACATGCCCAGAGACAGAAACATAGGTGCTATAGCAAAGAAGCGCGGCCATCCTCAGAGATTGACAGTGAGGGATGGCCAGATGCCCCCTGGTGGGCGGAACCAGGAAAGCCATGCTTACCACACGGGAGGCAGAGGGGTGGGACAGGACCAGGAAGGATCAAAGGCAGGCCCTGTAGCTCAGTTGGGCAGTAGCTGTCAAAGGGGGTGGATATATTCTCCCCACTGCTGATGCAGGAGCTCACAGGAGACTTCAGTTACTCTGAGGACTCACCTAAGCTACTGGAGCTGCTAGACCCAGCCAACCCTGAGGAGCTGTTGGGGTTGCTACTGCTGGTGTACCCCGAGGAGACACCACACACTCACTGCACTGAGGTACCAAACCTGGGGAGAATAGGAAGTAGCCCAGGGAAACTAGATGACCTGTCTGGTAGAGTGCTGGCCTGATACAAGGTCCGTGTGTTGCAGGCGGATCCATGCTGACCCAGTGGTGGACCCCCTGCCACTGTTAGGGCCCTGGGCTGGGAAGTGGTGGAGTTGGGTGGCTTACATCCCCCTACCTTCTGCTACCCCACCCCTGGGGTTGCAGCCTCCCCACCATAGGCCAGGAGGCCTGTGTTGGTCTACTGCCTGAGCCCTAGACTGTGTTTGGTGCTCACCCCTGCCTGAAGGCCAGGCTCCTGGACTCTTACCTTCTCTACCTTGCTTGAGGACTGGAGCCCTAGGTTGCTTGGTCCCCTGCCCAAGAGCCTGGGCCCCTGAACTGTTCGCTGCTTTACCCTGCCTGTAGGTTTGAGACCTAGAGACAGACTGCCGTTCCAGGTGTGTGACAGCAAAGAGGCATGGCCGCCCTCGGAGATTGACGGTGAGGGATGGCCATGCATGCCTACAGGTGCCTAGGGAACTTCACTGTAAAAATTTAGGTGCTAAGTGAGTTTAAGCACCAACAGTATTCAGCATCAGCTGTGAGATGGGGGTGGGAGGTTGTGAATCCAAGGGGGGGCTGATTCTGCTATTTGTGTGCCAAAAGTGGCAGTTGGACAACAAAATATTTTTGAGATCCTAGCCCCAAGGAAGAAAAACAGAACATTTAAAATTCAGTTACAGAGCTCCTCAAAAGCTCAGCACTTTTTGTTCATTCTGAGTGCAGTTTACCTCCCATTATACCATGGTCTCACTCTAATGCTTATCCAGGCATTGTCTCAACTCTCTCTTCCCCCTCCTCCCTTTGGTCTTTTAGCTGAAGGTAGTTGCCTACTTAAATGCAACTTGATTAAAAAAAAATACTTGAATGGATAACGCAGAGAGTGTGATGGGCTGAACACAGCTGTCAGCACAGTTTAGGGAGGCGAGAGCATCTTGAAGGGTAACCAATATTCCTGGCTGATCACAAACTTTGAACCAAATAAGCTGTCATGAATATTAACCTCTGTTTCCCAAAGCTGGTGAACATACAGTAGACAAAGCTATGGGCAATGCACTGGGTTATGGTAGTCAATAGTACAACATGGAGAACGTAGCACCGTCCGCTACACCTCATTAGGCATTCCTAGTTTGTGAAAGTTCCAGCAAAGGATGTTTGGCTTAAGGAGCAAAGCTGAAGCTGTGGAACAGTGTCCCCAGGATCTCCAGGCTGGAATTACAGCCTGATACACTGAGAGGATTTTATTATTAAAAATTCATGGTAAATTACAGACCCCATATGCTCCTGATTTCACTGATTTTAAAAATAGAAAGTGAAAACTCCCAGCTGGGGGCACAGCTGCTGCTAAGCGCAAGTAAAAACCATGGCCAGAAGAATCGGTTGTAAATGCGGCAGCCTGCAACTCAAGTGGAGAGAGAGAAGATTTCCTTCTTCCTATCTCCAGCTGGATCTTGCCAAAGAGGGCTTCCCCCCACTGCCTGAAGGGTCAACTGTCTCTAAGCAGACGCAAGCGTATTTAACTACAAAGATCCCAAATATGGACAGTGCTCAGCCCCATTGTACTTCAAAGAGCCCGTCAAAATGGTGTTATGAGAATTGTTGGGGTGCTGTCTTCTTTTACAATCATTCAGGCTTGAGCACTGTTAAAACACAATGCAATTGGAAGTGATGAATTTAGGCTACCACCTTGGTCGCACTGCCGTTTGCCTGGGAGGTAGGGAAGGTAACAAGTGATGCAACTTCTAACAACCTAATGGACTAATGAAAAGAAGAACTAAAATCTTTCCAAATGTACAAAACCCATGTCAAGTGGCCACGTGATATCTGACATTAAAGGACAAAAACTGAACACAGTAATAGCATGCTGGCTGGGTGAAGGCTTCCATTGAACTGGGCTTTGTAGGTTCTATTGGGGACAGTTCTGACCTTGTGCCAGCAGACCCTGTCGTCATTACCTTCCTGATAAAGTAGAAATTCCTGCCCTATGTGTGAAGTTTCTTTTGTTTGTTTGTTTAAAATGTCCCTGTCTGACAGTTTTGTGACAATTGGGTTGGGTTTATCTTTACAATCCACCACAGAAATGACTGTTGTTGTTTTTTTTTTTTTTTAATAAATGGACTTTAAAATACAAATGCTCCTTTCCCCCGTCCTTGAAAAGAAACTGTGAAAAGTACTATTAATCCATTTGCTGAGGCTCAGAGCAGGGTCTGTGTAATGGGAGATTCCAAGGAGAACAGTTTTTGCACAGCTGCTGTTTCTTGATCTTAAATGTCTACAGTGATTCTGACTCATAGATCAGGAAAAAATAAGAAATGCTATCTTGTTGAACCACACTGTCTCTTACCTGGCTTAGCATTTAGGTTGCTGGACTGGACCACCTAACTTGAAGACTTACTTTAAAGGAAATACTTTGATGGCGAGACATGGGATTCAGGGATTTTTGAAACAAGAGCACCCTCTAATGGAAATAAAGAGGAAACAGCAGCTATGCCATAAAGAGGCAAATTGGACACAATGCTGAACATGTTCTCTCATCTATCCACTACTGCTAGAGGTAACTTTCATGTTAGACCCAGTTAATTTCCACCTCCAACATTCACTACAGGTTATCTCACTTTTATTGTAAATGATTTATATACAGAATGTCAAATCAGGAACCAGAGCTTGTGGAAAAATAACACTTTGCATTGGGATAGTCCCATTCAGCCCAGAATCAAAAAGCACTTTACAAATAATAAGGGATAGATTTTTGTCTTTAGGCACAGCCCTGAACAAGGGGTAGAGCAAAAAGTGCATTGGCCCAGGAAGCACTGTGACCCAGAGACACCCCCTCTGAGACATAATCCCATCTGAGAAGCTAGTAACTTTACTGCTGGGTTCTATCAGCAGCAAATTGTGACATGCTCTGTGCTGGGACAGTTGCTGTGTGCGAAGAGAAATTGGCATGTAGTATGCACTTCCTGCTGCACAACTGGACCTAAGGTCTCCATAGCTGGAGTGTGGCCACAAGGAGCGTTCATATTCCTTCACATGAGTGCATAGCTCAAGTCACAATCTAGCCTTAATTCAGGCTAGATATACATATGAGCATTAGGCATTATTATTAAACACATTTTGCAGATGGGGGAGGAAACCAGGGCACAGAGTTTCAGTGATTTGCCTAAGATGCTGCTGCAAGTCATGGCTTGTCTGTAAGAACACTTTTCGTTTGTGGCAAGCTGCAGTGTAACTCTACCCCACATTAGCCTTCTGAATGCAAAATGTCCATGTGGAACCTGCTGCCAAGCACTATCCATTCTCTAGTGTACTTCAATCTACTCCACTTTCAAGCGGGGTAGATCAAACCATGCTATGGAATGTTTGGTATGCAGCAGCAGGGCCCACATGGACACTTGGTACTCACCAGCCTAATGTGGGATAGACTTTCACCGCAGCTTGCCACAAATTCAGTGTTTTGTATAGACAAGCCCTGCATTACAGGCTGGGAGTAGAACTCAGATCTTCTGGTTCCTTGTCCAGTGTTCTGACCTAGAAGACCCAGTTGTCTCGCCTGGAGAATGTAATTTGTGTAATGGTGTTCTTTAAAGAAATGAATTTCACCCACATCACCTTAAGCTTTCTGCACTGCAGTTTTTTGTGTCCGTTATGTGTTTCTTTCTCACATTTGTGTCCCACAATTTGGCTACGGTAGGCTGATAACTGTGAAAACAAAGTTCATTATCAGGGTCCTGATGATGAATAGATAGAGTATTTACAGTACAAGAGATTTCCATTTTATCTCTGCAGTGCCAGCACATGTGCTTACCATTTAATATTTAGCCAATTTAATTTTGCCCCGAGCACTAGCAGAACCCTCCTGGTGATGCAATGGAAGGATGTGCAAGTCTAAAAGAAGCCACATCAAACAAATAGGTGTGCCATGTTCAGGCATGCCAATTTCATCTATTGAAAGAACCACTCAAACACTTCCCTAAAGACTGCGTTTAGGTTAAATCAGCCCAGAGGCATGTCTTGACTCTATGGGGTTTTTCCATGTCTTTCTATGTTGCTGGTCAATAAAATAATTAAGACCGTGTGGACTCACTGTACCAACATCAATGTATGTGTTCATAAATAAACACAACACACATACCAGGCTTTTGCTTGGTAGCAAATACAATATTGTAGTTAAGGTGACAAAACAGTTTCTGCTATAAATCAATGTTTTCACTTGCTCATAGCTCTCTGAAAGGTTCTACTTTCTAGGCTGAAATTTTCCATCATTGGTCTCAGCCAAAATGAGAATTTTATGGGAAAGTTTGAGGGGAAAATCCATTCAGCTGTTTTCGAATTCTGCAAAGCTGCGGAAAAAATGTTTTCTTTCTCTTATAAACAACTTAAAATATATTAAGATACACATCCAATAAAGAAAACAAGAATAGAAAACACAAATGTGTACACCAGGACTGTTTATGTAGCTGTCTAGGAATCTTAACTTGTACAGTTAACCTTTATTTAATTTTAAAGACCTCATACTGCTTCTCAGATTTATACTGGTATAACTCTACTGCTTTCACTAGAGTTACTCTTAAATCAGTGCACATCAAGTGAGATCAGAATTAGGCTCCAACTGTACAAGTTTGCCATTGCTTTACTTTTTTTTTAATTTAATGTGCATTAACTTTATGCAATTTACATGTATGTATATAGAATCGGTATGTAAAACCATTAATCTCGATGTACAATTTATGCCACTTAACACTGTGCTGTAAGAAACTGGAATTGCCACATTTTGTCAGACCATGAATCTACCAAATAGCATCCTACCTCTGGCCTTGTCAAATACCTGAAGCTCCAGAAAAGGATGGAGGAGGGAAAAAACAAACACCAATAATTCATCTAGGGTGAAATTCATCCCTATGCAGAGGGCACAGACAGACTTCTATTACTCAGGTCTCCCTTTCTCATTAGTGATACATACTCCTTGTGCTAGTCAGCTGTACAGGGTGAATTTCACCCCAAGGTAATTGAGCAATGATGCACATGAGAGATGGGCTGACCACAGGGAGGCTCAGTTTACACCCTGAAGCATGAGGTTGGTTTGTTTAACATAACTACAAATCTCACTAACCTTTCAGGGGTGGGAAGTGGGTCCATGTGAATGCACTTCTGAACTGTGTGTCTTTGCTGACTAAGGACAACCAGCAGTGAGTGAGGTGGTGTGTAAAAGGGACGGTTGTCTGGAGTTTCACATCCTAAGGTGAGAAAATGGCACTGCCCAACATATTGTGTGCTGGGTGTTTGCTTATGGTTACCTGTTCTTGAATGTTGTGGTGGTGGTCTCCCAAATTAATGCTGGGTTCCCTGTCCCTTTTTAATAAAAGTTTTTCTTTTGTAGTATACAGATTCAGTGTTCACAAGGGGAGCAAGTATTGCTTCTTAGAGGTGCCCTGGGGTCATGTTTAGTTTTTCTGGGTTACTGAGGCTTGAGCCAGTTCTTTTTTGTATTTTTAAGAGGAACCCCAAAATATTGTACCCAGCCCATCCGTGTAAGTTTGAAAGCTTGTCTCTCTCACCAACAGAAGTTGGTCCAATAAAATATAATACCTCACCCATCTTGTCTCTCTGATCTCACTAATAGTCATATACCTACCTGCCTCTTATTAAAATTCTACCACAGTACTTGAGATTGAGCTGACATTTAATACTCAAAATGCCCTAGGCATAAGAGCATGGATTTTCCCACGCTCCATTTACTGTAGCAAGAGAGTCTCTGAGGTTAGCCACAAATCTCTGCAAGACAGTGACCAGTACATATAATTTATTACCATGAATGCAAGGAGTCAGATCTTCAGCTGATGTAAATCAGTGAAGCCTCATTGATTTGAATGGGGCTACGATTACTTATACTAGCTCACTGATGTAAACTATGGTGTCTGATATGACTAATGCATTACAATGGTTCTCAGGTTTGATGCTGAACATCCTGAGGAAATGCTGATCTCAGATTGTGTGTGTGTGTGTGAATGAGAAGGGAAGTGAGTGTGTGTGGGGGGGAGGGGGTTCCTAATCCTTAAGACTTGGAAAAAGCCATAACTCAGAACTGAACTTTCATTAATAAATAGAACTGCTTTTGCTCTTTGTCCTCCAGCCCTTCACCTGTTTCTTAAAAAGAATAATGGGTCTCATCTAATGCAAATGTTTAATTTTTCTGTGCTTGGGTGGGGAAACTCTTTTTGTCAAATCTTGTGCTCACCTTCACAGAGGGAAGCTTGGATCAGAAGTCTAGATGTGGTCACCAGAGAAAATGAGTTAGGTTGGAGGGAGGTTACCAGTGGAGTGCCTCAGGGATTGGTTTTGGGACCAATCTTATTTAATCTTTTTATTACTGACCTCGGCACAAAAAGTGGGAGTGTGCTAATAAGTTTGCGGATGATACAAAGCTGGGAGGTATTGCCAATTTAGAGAAGGACCGGGATATCATACAGGAGGATCTGGATGACCTTGTAAACTGGAGTAATAGTAATAGAATGAAATTTAATAGTGAGAAGTGTAAGGTCATACATTTAGGGATTAATAACAAGAATTTTAGTTATAAGCTGGGGACGCATCAATTAGAAGTAATGGAGGAGGAGAAGGACCTTGGAGTGATGACCACAGGATGACTACGAGCTGCCAATATGATATGGCCGTGAAAAAAGCTAATGCGGTCTTGGGATGCATCAGGCAAAGTATTTCCAGTAGAGATAAGGAGGTGTTAGTACCGTTATACAAGGCACTGGTGAAACCTCAGCTGGAATACTGTGTGCAGTTCTGGTCTCCCATGTTTAAGAAGGATGAATTCAAACTGGAACAGGTACAGAGAAGGACTACTAGGATGATCCGAGGAATGGAAAACCTGTCTTATGAAAGGAGACTCAAGGAGTTTGGCTTGTTTAGCCTAACCAAAAGAAGGCTGAGGGGAGATATGATTGCTCTCTATAAATATATCGGAGGAATAAATACCAGAGAGGGAGAGGAATTATTTAAACTCTGTACCAATGTGGACACAAGAACAAATGGATATAAACTGGCCATCAGGAAGTTTAGACTTGAAATTAGACGAAGGTTTCTAACCATCAGAGGAGTGACGTTCTGGAACAGCCTTCCAAGGGAAGCAGTGGGGGCAAAAGACCTATCTGGCTTCAGGATTAAACTCGATAATTTATGGAGGAGATGGTATGATGGGATAACATGATTTTGGCAATTAATTGATTTTTAACTATTCATGGTAAATAGGCCTAATGGCCTGTGATGGGATGTTAGATGGGGTGGGATCTGAGTTACTACAGAGAATTCTTTCCTGGGAATCTGGCTGGTAAATCTTGCCCACATGCTCAGGGTTCAGCTGATTGCCATATTTGGGGTCGGGAAGGAATTTTCCTCCAGGGTAGATTGGAAGAGGCCCTGGGGGTTTTTCGCCTTCCTCTGCAGCATGGGGCACGGGTCACTTGCTGGAGGATTCTCTGCACCTTGAAGTCTTTAAACCATGATTTGAGGACTTCAGTAGCTCAGACATAGGTGAGAGGTTTATTGCAGGAGCAGGTGTGTGAGATTCTGTGGCCTGCGTAGTGCAGGAGGTCAGACTAGATGATCATAATGGTCCCTTCTGACCTTAATATCTATGAGTCTATGAGGTTGCCTCATTCTAGTCCCCATCGTCCCTATCATTAAAACGGTCATGTAGCTTGTCGGGAGTGATAATCTCTCCTCCAAAGGGTTTGAGACTAGAAAAGCAAGTGAAGGCTGTAGGTCAGGACTCAGGTGCAATGAGAAACCTGGCATGGGAATGCAGGGGGTCCCTGGCACATTGATTGTCTAGAGTGGCCACTATGTCTGTCTTAAACCTATGCTCTTCATCCCTTCACATTCGTAAGCAATGCACTGATGTACACAGTTTTAAGGGGGAAAAAATTAAACCTCTTGCAAATGTTACCCAAATACACACACTTTCACATCTGTAAAGCTTACACCAGAGAGCCCTCCAGTGGCAATGTTTTAAAATGCTTTTCAACTGGGATATGAACAGGTAGAGACATGTTCAGATCCAAATACATGTAATACATTTATGGAATTTTTTTATAGAGATTATGATTACATGGTATTAAAGACTGTCGCTAAAGGATAAAGCAAGTGGAAATTGCTTGTATTGGGTGGACAGATTACAAAATTTAAATTGATGACCCTTGTGTGGAATCAGCAAGTATTTGATCTACGTGTTGAGTATGCTTTAATCCTTGCAAATCTGACATGATGACCAGAAGCATATGCATTGTGACTCTGTTTATCTAGAGATTGATATGTTCTCAGGATACATAGAGTTGCACTTTGACAAGTTTGCAAGCCAACCAGTTTGGCAAAGGCTGAATACTGCAAGCTAAATTGACCCCTGTGCAGAGGGCTACCATATAGGTTATGCACAGTGAAGTTCACCTTAGAGGATTTACTTGTTACTTTAGCCTTGATTAGGAAACCCTGCATAGAGATGAATTTCACCCATAGTTCAAACTGGGTCTTCACAATCAAATATACAAGTTGAATTTCATTTTCAGTAACCAATCTAGCATAAAGTTCCCTTCTCTTCACATATATGTTGGTAATACTTGAGCACTTCTATGTTCACAGAAAGCAAAGTTCAAAAGGGATACAATCAAATAGAATTACACTTTTGAAGTCACAATTTTTCCACTACAGACTCAGGTCTAGTCAGATTTAACATTGATCTAATAATCTTCCAAAGTATGCAGATGTAATCTGCTGGTCAGTGTGTTATCCATCCCCCTCCATGCCTGACTCACAGAGGCTGTGAGTTTGTTATAGCTCCCAGCTGCAGCACCTTGTTCTTTGGTTACATGCTGTTAAACATAATATTCTTCAACGAAGCAACGGTTTACTAATTAGCATTCAGTAAAAGAGAGATTTATAAAACCAGTTCCCTGAAAGTCAGAAAAGACAGGCTATGTTAGACATGGAGAAATAATGCGCACCATCACAAACATGTTTCGGGGGTGTGGGCCTCTTGTTTACTGGAATGAAGAGCCTTTTGGTTTGAGAGAGCTCTTCTGCTGGATTTCATTTGGGCCACATATAGAACCTGATCCTGCAGTCACTTTAGCAGAGGCTTAAATTGAAGTATGTGAGTAGTCCCACTGAAGTCAATTGTGCTATTCACATGCTCAGGCCCTCCTTAGGATTTATGGGGCCCTACACATTATTATTAAACTGGTGTTTTTATGCCAGCGCAACTGGTGCCCCTACGCCAGAGCATTTGGCTCTTGGAATACTGGTGCCCCTAGGCTAGCGCATTCGGCTCTGGGAATAGGGCTTCTGCCTAGTAAGGAGACTGCAGCGTGTGCACTGGGTGTGCGGGAGCAGATCCGCTCTTACCTGCTGTCCTAGTCATAGGTGTGGACTCCAGGAGTGGGTGCTCCGGGGCTGGAGCACACACAGGGAAAATTTAGTGGGTGCAGCCCATCAGCGCCAAGCTATACCCCCTTTGCTCTCCCCCCGCACCTCTTGTGTGCTGGCAGCCCTGCGCTTACCAACTCTTCCCTCTCCCTCCCAGCGCTTCTGGAGTGCCGCGAACAGCTGATTCGTGGCGTTTAAGCTCTGGGAGGGAGGGGGAAGAGCGGGGACGGCACGCTCGGGGGAGGAGGCGGGGAAGAGGCAGGGCGAGGGCAGGGGCTTGGGGGAAGGGATGGAGTGGGGGCAGGGCCTGGAGCGGAGGGGGCGGTGTCAAGCACCCCCTGGCAAGATGAGAAGTCGGCACCTATGGTCTTGTTGGTGCTCCACATTTTTGGATGTCCTCCACAGCTGCATATGCTGCATATGCCTAAAAACGGCTCTGCACATGCTTAAGGTTAAGCACACGTGTATGTGTTTGAAGGATTGGGCCATAGTCTTAATCCACACCTGGTTAAACAAGCGTTTAGTTAAGCAGGGTTGCAGCATATACAGGGTTGAGTTTCTATGATTTTTTTTTCGTAAAGATAGTTTATGTCCAGAAATTTTAATGTCAAGCATCTATTTTCATGATAGCGGCCCCAATCCTGCCCGTGCTTAAAAATCAGTGGGACTACTCATGTGAGTGAAGATCTGCATTTGCGTGACTGGGGCCATAGATGATCATTATTTTGCTAGTGAGCACATTTTAATGGTTTTTTTTTCTTTAACAATTTTTTTAGTTCATGCAACTGAACAGGCTCTTTATGGTGCCTCAATTTAGTGTTTTAATTTCCCATCCGTTTTTGTGGTAGTGGAATTTCATTATAATTCCTTTATTTCTCGTAGGGTGTGGGGTGGTTTTTTTCCCCCCAGCTGATGTTATCATACTCTAATTCTTACTACTTTGCTAAAGGAGAGATGGGAAAGATATGGAATGAACACAGCACCGCACTTGTACTAAAAAAATCACATTAGAAATAAAAAAAAAAAGTTGAAACATTAAACTTGAAACAATGATCACTAACTTGTATCCCGTTTTCCAACTCAGCACTACCTTATGAGTGTAGAAATGGCCTGGAAATGGAACTTCCATCCTTGTGAAACATTCGGCAATGTTCCCAACTTCCCCATGGGGCTGGCTGTCCCAGGGGGCTAGGCAGCCTAGGGAGCCAGGCATACCAGCAGGAAAGCAGGCTGGCCAGTAGAGGGTGCTCTTGCATGGATCAAGGGCTTTGTATTCCACTTCCTTTCCCTGAAGGTGAGAGTTGCTCTTTCATGTAGGCTTCAGTGACATAAGGACTTTCTTTTGTTTATATGGCAGCACCCACTATTTATAATAACTAGGGTAGGACAACTTTTCTAATCGAAACCTCTGTATGAAAGAAGTTTGAATTATATTTCAGCCATAAAATAAAGTCGGATAAGAAAATTTTCTCTCTCTGTGTGAAATCCGGACTCCAGTAAAGTGAGTGGCAAAACTCCCATTGACTTTAATGAAGCCAGCATTTCACCCTCTGTGGGTAATAATTGTTTTTTGTGTTTGTTTGTTTTTTTAATCTGTTGTCAGTTTTAAGATGGGGAGAAAATAGCAGAAATGAATATTTTTCAGGAGTGCTTTCATTCTTTTTAACTCAAGCCCCTTTCGATCTCATTTCCTCATGTGATCAGTTTTTAAAGGGTGAATTCCACCCTAGAGCGCGCACAGCCTGATGGTCCATGTTCAGAGGTCTCTGTGGAACTTAACTGATGCATTGGCCTCCTGAGGACCTGCTGCACTGGAGTGTGTTTCACCCACGGTGAACTAATACGGTAGGGCTTGGAATGTGGAGTCTGGCAAACATCTGATACATTAACTGTCACCTACTATGTCAGCACAGTACATTTTTTTCCCCCAAAACTAAATTTCACATAGTCTCCTAATCCGAATTCACACATACTAATAACACAATTGCACATCTTATGTGACACTGGAGCCTAATTATAGAGTATAACGTTCCTCTTCCAATTGCATTGCCAAGATTTTTAATTACAAAATTGAGATGTGTGACTCTGTAGTGCAAGAACAATTTTCTATCACAAAATGGAGAGAGAGAGACGCATACAAATGCAGTAAATTAATGGGGAAGAATGTTCCAAATGGTTTGGGAGCAAATTGATGCAGTGTCAGGGCCCAATCCTCTATTCCTCATCTAAGGAAAATTCCTGCAGAAAATGACTTTTACCCTAGGAAATGCTTTAAAAGATCTCCTAAAATGGTGTCATTGTTTTGTCCTGTGTTTTTCATATAATTTTAAATCAATTTTGCTAATCAAATGATCAGATATCAGGGCCAAATCTCAAGCTGCTGCAAATCAACAAAGTTCTATTGAGTCCAGTGGAGCTGCTCTAATTTATACCAGAGGGGGATCTTTCCTACTGTGTTTATAATTCAGCAAATGTTGTCTCCCCCTTAACCCACCTCTCATGGTGAGCTCTGCAGTGAAGTCATAACATTGAATTAGTTACATCGTTATCTCTCTGTAACAGGGTGGCTTGACCCATTGGCTGGAGAGCCTGCAGTTAAGTCAACCCTGATTACAGGATGAGTCCCACCTGAGAGGAATCAGATGCTTCCAGTACAAAAGGAGCAAGAAGGGGGAAATTCAAGAAACTATACCAAGTCTGTAAGCACTGTGGGAATAAGAGGGTGTCTGCAGGACCCAGAGTGGGTAGGTGGGATGCTTAGGAAGCTGCAGCTGTGCCTGTAGATACTGTAGGGAGTATTACGAAGGCTTCTGCAGTATCCTGAGTCAATAGGATGAAGACAACAGCTGAAGGAGGCCAAGGAGAAGGGCAAATGCTAGGCATGAGGGGTGGGGAAGTGGAAAGGCAATCAATCAGCAGGGAGGCAATGTGCCCAGCTGAAACTGTTCTGGGGAGCGTATGAGTTTGTGTTCTACTTGAAAGACTTTGTTATTTTGAACTAGAGAGATGCTGTATGGCTGGGGCCTAGGTGCTAGTTCATATCTGAAGACTCAATGAATTTGACCCCCTGGAGGGGATTGTTTGACCTACCTTTGAACTGAATGAGTTTTTAAGGGGCCCTGAAAGCAGGGTTGGGTGGGAGGAAACAGGCAGGTTGCTTGTAGTATAGCTGCATGGGAGGCAGCTGGCCTGGTTATGCATTCCTATGGCAAGACTGTGATTTCACAAACAGGTTGATCATGAGCTTGCTGACTAAAGGATTAAACAGAATGGTGAGAATCTGAGCTTATTCTCCCAGCATCCAGATTTACCTAAGTATTTTTAATAATATTTATTTAGCAATGTACTGGCAAAGAAAAATGTTTAAGCCTAAATGCTCTCATTTCTTCTTGTTTGTCCCAACATGAAAGTCCCTCTCTAATTACTTGCTACAGTAGCTGTCTGCCAGAAATGGAAGGGAGAGAGGAGAGAGCTATTTTAAGGAATAAGGAAAAGTTTTCAGGACTCTCTTCCTTGTTGACATCCTTGAGAGAGGGGGTTTTGTTTTGTTTTTGGTTTTTTTGGGTGTGAACAGCTTTCTGCCTTCTTCTGTGTGAGTTGAATATTGAGTATATGTCTGTCTGTATGTAGCAAACACCAGAGCAAAGGCAGAGATTGCACGGCCCCAGCTGCAGTTTGTCTGTAAACCTGGAAAGGGTTATTTTTTTCAATCCCACATAAAACTTCATTCCCAGTGATTCCAGAAAGCTGAATAGCCTTTTCCTAAAGTGTACATTAAATCGATCTTGGGGGCGGCAGATGCAGCAAAGCCTCTGTGCTCGAGTGAGTTGGGGCTGTATGAATGATAATTTTAGGAACTGCCTGTTTGCTTTGGAGTAGTTTTGACAGGCTACATGTTGCATGGCTTTTTTTTTGGGTACAACCTGTACTTTTCAGAAGTATTAAGGTTTTTGTGGGTGTCTGGTCCTAGCATTACAAAATTCCAGCCAGAATGTAAACAAAATTCAGTTCTTCAGTCGAATTCAATAAATATAGGCCAATATAAATCCGTGAAATCATGCTGTGCCAAGCAATGTTAAACCTTGTGAACTGCTGAAATGCCTCACCTCAACTCTTTTTGAAAAGTACCAGAAACCATATTCTCTAATATACATAGATCCATAGTATGCACTAAGGTTACACACTGAAGCCAATAATCATATTTGTTGCATATTTTAGGGAACTCTTTTAAAATCTGATTTATAAATAATAAAAAAAAACCCCAGTTTCTAAAATCCAAATCTATAGAAAATGTTATCTTTGGAAAATAAATGGTTTTGGTTGAATATAAATATATTTAATGTGTAGCAATTTAGTAGTCTGGGCCTGTTCCATAGACTCAAAGGTTAGACTTAGTGCCAAACTCCTGGTAAGATATAGTAGATTCTAGTCCATCTGACTCCATAAACATTAGGCTCTGAGTTCCTAGAATGACAGAGGTTAGAATAATAAGGAATGCTACCCAAAGAAATATACAGCCCATTTAAATATTTAGGATCTGTCATCTTTTATTTGTACAGCACTGACCCTTGGCTGGTCACGGGAGGGCAGCTCGTGTCTAGGATCTTTGATGCGACAATAGAAGAATGGTGAAAAATGTGGCTCAGAGGATCCATGAGTAACAACTTTCTAGGCAATGGACAAATGTTGAGTACAGTGGGACAAGCAAAAGGGAATAAAATATCCTAGCAACACTGATGGTAGTTCTTTCATCCAGTGCAAGTGACCTCTTTCCAAGAGCCTTGCTTACCCTGGGGAATCACACCATTGCAACATCTAGGTACTGACTGGTCATGTGACTGAGCTGTTGCAGTTGTGCGGTGTGTCCCCCACTTTATGTTCTGCTTGGGGTGCTGTGATGGGGTCTAACTCCTGCTGGGGGCCTCAGCACCCTGACACCCCCCTGCTTAAGGAAAACCCACTCAGGGCAGGCTATAAATGAGACATGGCTCTCAAGAGGCCTAAAAGCGCCAGGAGGAGCCACTGACCAATAGGGAGCCAGCAGGCTAGTTAAGAAGGCTTCCCTGCTTCCTTCGAAGGACAGTGCTGAGTGGGTGTGGCAAAGGAAAAGAGTTCCCCAGAACTGGCCTAGGACTCCAGGGCCAGGTTGGGTGCTTTGCTTAAACACTGTGACTGAGCAGTCACCTTTTGTGACTTGTTTGTTAGTTTAATGGTTCAGGCAGCTAAATCTTGAGTTATAATTAAATATTTAAGACCGATGTTAAGGTCACTGTATGGGCCTTTCTCCTCTAGCCTGGCTGCCACAGGTGCACACAGTACCTTACCTTCACTCACACCACTGGCTGCAAGTGCTGCAGGGCCTCCAGAGAGTTGCGCTTTTCCCACGGTTCCTGACACATCTCCCTGGAGCAAGTGCATGCTGTCTATAGTGTACAACTGTGCACATTCTCTCTTTGTTCCAGTGGATGGTTTGAATGGCTGTGTCCTGCATGAGGAACTGCCCATTTATCAAATCGGGCACAGGTAGTGTTGCCAACCCTCCAGGATTGTCCTGGAGTCTCCAGGAATTAAAAGTCCATCTTTAATGAAAGATTAGTGCCCCAAGGGTTGGTCCTGGGGCTGGTTTTGTTCAATATCTTCATTAATGATCTGGAAGATGGCGTTGACTGTACCCTCAGCAAGTTTGTAGATGACACTAAACTGGGAGGAGTGGTAGATATGCTGGAGGGTAGAGATAGGATACAGAGGGACCTAGACAAATTATAGGATTGGGCCAAAAGAAATCTGATGAGGTTCAACAAGAACAAGTGCAGATTCCTGCACTTAGGACGGAAGACTACCATGCACTGCTACAGACTAGGGACCAAATGGCTAGGCAGGAGTTCTGCAGAAAAGGACCTAGGTCTTACAGTGGATGAGAAGCTGGATATGAGTCAACAGTGTGCCCTTGTTGCCAAAAAGATAACGGCATTTGGGGCTGTATAAGTAGGGGCATTGCCAGCAGATCGAGGGATGTGATCATTCCCCTCTATTCTACCTTGGTGAGGCCTCATCTGGAGTACTGTGTCCAGTTTTTGCCCCACACTACAAGAAGGATGTGAAAAAATTGGAAAGAGTCCAGCAGAGGGCAACAAAAATGATTAGGGTGCTGGAGCACATGACTTATGAGGAGAGACTGAGGGAACTGGGATTGTTTAGTCTGCAGAAGAGAAGAATGAGGGGGGATTTGATAGCTGCTTTCAGCTACCTGAAAGGGGGTTCCAAAGAGGATGGCTCTAGACTGTTCTCCGTGGTAGCAGATGACAGAATGAGGAGTAATGGTCTCAAGTTGCAGTGGGGGAGGTTTAGGTTGGATGTTAGGAAAAAATTTTTCACTAGGAGGGTGGTAAAGCACTGGAATGGGTTACTTAGGGAGGTGGTGGAATCTCCTTCCTTAGAGGTTTTCAAGGTCAGGCTTGACAAAGCCCTGGCTGGGATGATTTAGTTGGGGATTGGTCCTGCTCTGAGCAGGGAGTTGGACTAGATGACCTCCTGAGGTCCCTTCCAACCCTGATATTCTATGATTCTATGTCCAACCAAAATTGGTAACCTTAGGCACAGGGTAGGCCCTATAGCACCTTCACACTCGTAGCTGCTGTGCACCAATCTCCCACCAATCCCGAACTGCGGCTGGATTACCTCTCAGTCTAGTTACCTGGGGTCCCTTCTGATGAGTGCTACCATCTTTTGGAAAGTGGTGGTGGAGGAGATTAGGAGCTTGATGTTTATTCTTTTCATTTCCGCAAGCATTTTTACCATTTTAATTTTGTTGCATTGAGATGTTCTTCTTTCTTTTGGCTTGTGTTTTGCCTTTTAACTGAACTAACATTTTCCTTCTCACATTTCCACCTAGGATCCAGGATGGGAATGGCTCAGGCCCAGGCGAGAATTCTTCCAGTGCCCTAATGCCAAATCAGCCTATCCATCCCTCTTCCCTCATCCAGCTCAGCAGGGAACCCAGTGAAAGTACTGCTCCTCATGAGTGAGGAGATGAGCAGGTATTGGAGAACCATGGCGGGAGGTAAGTAGATTTACTTAGGGGCGTGCAGCTGCAGGGGTGGACTTGCTGTGTAATCTTCAACTACCTTTTTCTGTTGGGGTTTTGGGGTACAGAGCAGGGTCAAGAACAGCCAGGTACTACCTTGGATGGTTGTGGTCCTGAGTGGGGTGGGGCCAAGCCAAGCCAAGCCAAGAGCAGTCAAGTACTACTTCAGTTGCTCTCAGGCCTGCATGCAGCCAGTGGGTGGCTTGACGAGTGACTAAGCCAGTGCTCTGAGCCATCAAGGCTGCTGCTAAAGGTTGTGCTGCAGCAACGTGGGGTTGAGCAGGAAAGAGCCCTTTACAGGTAGCTCAGTGCTGTGTAACATTGCCCTTTGTTTTGATCAAAGAAGGTGAGTTATAATTGGCTGATGAGCCATACGCTGCTGAAAGTGAGGTGGTCATTTGCGGTAGTCAGTGTGGGAAGGAAGGAGTCCAGTTAGTGTAGAAGAGAGAATAGGTATGAAAAATTTAACAATTATTTAAAAATGTTGAGGATTGTATAGGAAAGTCACTTGCACCTTTTCTCTGCATTTTCTCTGATCATTTTACAAGTGAAGGGGTACATTGAACAATCCCCTGCAAATGCCACTCTGTGGCGTGTATTGTAGGTTATTAGAGCACATTCTTGTGTGGCAAAGGCATTCCAATAAAATGCATCCAAGGGTGGAATTCAGCCCTGCACAGGGCCCAACACAAGGACTTGTGTACTATTTAATCCCAATTTTGGGTTCTTAAGTGAGGCTTTAGTGGTGTGTAGGCCTTGCTGATCCTCTGCACAGGGGTGAATTTAACACCATCACATGCCCTCTTGTGGCTTATTGATCTACTGGCTCATCTTACCTTCAGGGCAAGACATTGTTTGTGGCTTCTCGTGGAAGAAGTAGCCTTGTACAAACTAGTCCACCCATGGGTGTTGCTTACTGTGTCATCCATGGATCAGGCAGTTGCTTTGTTTGCTATAAGTTACTTTGGAAGAGCAATGAGACAATTAACAGATGCTGCCACGTAGATGTTTGTGGATCACAGACAATGATTCCAAGGACTTTGGTTATGAACAATAACAAAAAGGAACTTGAGAGAGGACAGAATGAGGCTGAAGTGAGCCAAAGAGTATTTTAAGGGCTAATGAGACTATTGATCAATGTCTTCCCAAGCCATGTCCTCAGTGCTGTCTGCTTGAAGTACAAAGTAGGAGTTTTTAGTATTCCTTTACTGCATCTTCCTCTGAATATGGTGTACTAAATCAAAGACCAGAAATCATGTCATTGTTTTAAAAGCTATGGGTCAGATTCTCAGCTGGTGTAAATCATTGTAACTCCATTGACTTCAATGGTGCAACACCCATATAAAACAGTGGAATGTCTGGCCCATCAAAGTCTGTACTAAGGTAGTGAGCAAAAGTGAGAAAGTGATTCTTGTGAAGTCTTATGAAACTCAATGACAGCAGTGACCATTTTCATTGGACATGATTCATTTACTGGCTATTACAAATGCTGTTCATATTCTCCCATTATTCTCATTTCCCTTGACTTTGCTGTGGCTCTTTGTATTGCACTAAATTATAGAAGTCAGATTCAGGACTCATTGTTATAAGGCTAAGTAAAGATTCCTGTGGGGTGTGTATCCTGCTATTGGTCAATGGTGCCTGTTAGTAGGGGTGAAATTCACGCATGCGCAGAAGGCCAGTACAAGGCATATAAGTCACTTTTGTCCCACTTAAGCCTTGTAATGAGGAGTTAAGTGAGTCTTAAGTGTTGCATAAACTGTGCTGGTCTTCTACACTAGGGGGAGTTTCACCATAAGAATGGCCATGCTGGGTCAGACCAATAGTCCGTCACAGTTTAGTCCAGTATCCTGTCTTCTGACAGTGGTCAATGCCAGGTGCTTTGGAGGGAATGAACAGAACAGGCAATTATGTGATCCATCCCCTGTCATCCACTCCCAGCTTCTGGCAATCAGAGGCTAGGGACACTCGGAGCACGGGTTTGCATCCCCGACTATCTTGACTAATATCCAAGGTGTGGGCATACTATGGATTTATATAGTGGCATTGTGATATTTCCTGTCTTATTGTCTATCCCTTTCCACCAACCATGCTTAGCTACCGTTTGTGTTTTAATATAATCTGCATAACCCCCCTCTACATTGTAGCTGAACAGACCTTTGTTCCGTCTGTGTCTCAGCTTTTCCCTGTGTAAAATGGGGAAAGGCACTTTATTATAAAGCACTTTGTACTTTTAAAGTTCCATCAGTCTAAGAATCTCAATTGTTTCTTCTTAGCATTATTTGTTACTGTTAGAGAGGAAGGATGGTCCAGTAGTTAGCATGCTGGTCATCTGGGACTTGAGAGACCTGAGTTCCAGTCCCTGTTTTGCCATGGACTTTCTTTGTGACCTTTTGTACAACGGGGATAACAGTGCTTCCCTTCCTCACAGGATAATTACATTACAAGATTGTGAGGCGCTTAGATACTATGGTAATGGAAGCAATACAACCACCTTTGGTGGATTTTTAACTTAATATTGAAACTTTCTAGTCTGTAGACTGCCAGCAATGTCCCTATTGCCAAAGGCAAAAATAAATATGGTTGGTGCACTTGAGGTTTTGGGGCCTACTTCACCATTTTGTTACTCAGTGGAGTTACCCTGCAGTGAAACTAGAGTAACACTATAGTGAGTCAGGCCCAGTATTTTTACTCTGATTTATCTCAGAGAGGTGTTTGTGTTTTAACTGCAGAAAATCGTGAAGCAAAATATGGTGAATAGTAAACACTGATTTTTTTTTTAATCACACTTCCTGTCTTGTCCCTATGTTTTTATCAGTTTGGTAACATACATTGCATTAAATATAGCATATGCCCAAGTATATCTAAGTATATATTTCATGTGAATGTATTATATGTGTGGATTATTATTGATCAAACCGAGAAAAATACAAGGAATACGTAGTACAGTGGTTGCCATTGAAAACTCAAAGTTTACCCCTTCCTAATGATTGTGGTGTCTCCTGATCTCATTATAAATAGTTATTTGGATTGCAGTTTCTTTGGGGTAAGGATCCTTCGTACATGTTTGTACACCTCTTATCAAAATGGGGGCCCCATGTATGATTGCGGCCTTTGGATGCTGCCATAACATAAATATTAAAGAGTAGTAGCACTGTGGTTTACTGTATGTCCCTATGGATGTGTGGAGTGATGAGGAGGATGGTAGTGCTGGATGCTGAAAATCATTCTGCATAATGTCTTCTGGGTAGAAAAGAAAGAACGCTAGAAATGATGACTGAACTGAAGAGCAGAGAGAAGAGGGTCATTTATAGACATGCATACTGCAACTTTTCATTTTATATTTGACACCTAGATATCTCAGTGATGGGTGTACTAGATATGCATTGATGTGGTAAGTAGAGAAGTAGGTTCAGTTATGTCCAGTGAAGTGAGTGAGCCAGACCGTGTTTTTTGCCAACCTTCCTGTTGCTATACTTGAGCTTCATTATTTAGGGTGCTAGAGATTTATAGCACTTACAAGACAATATATCAGTTACAAAGAATACCTGAAAGCCTGCTGCTATGTTTACAAGCAATTAGTGCATACAATACCTTGGATTCTTAGCTGGCTTCAAGCAATAGAGATGAAAGGATCTCATAATGTGCGTCACATCACATAAATTTTTCTTCAGGACCTTGAAAACTAGCAACATCTGTAATGAAGTATGCATAGCAGATACAAAGCATACAGCACTCAGTCCAACGTCTTTCTCTGAGTAAATTTAAAGTGCTTATGCAAAAACTGTACATCGGGTAACTTTTATGTGCACAGGGTACAATTAATCAAAGTGTGGAAAAGTGTTCTCGGGGATCTACACTTTGCAGTGTTTGGATTATTGCAAGAATAAGTAATCTATTTGTTCAGCAAATTAAACATCACCAGCAATGATGTCTCAAAGTTGGCAGTAACACTGAGCACCACATCTTTTCAGTCATCTGTTTCCCATACAGGGAGCACTACTACCTCCATGTAGGTTCTGTGTTTTTGTTCATGATATAGCTGGTACACTGTATTTCTGTATTAAGATGTGGAAATACATTTCATAAACCTATGTAGACAAATACTGTAAAGCATTTCCAGTAACGGAAGAGCTATTGAGAAGAATTGGCTGAGAAATGTTTACTCTGGGGCAAATCTCTCAAAGTTAAAAGTGAATCAATAAGAATGACATCCACAAAAAAAAAAAAGTCAAATGGCTCACCTCGTGCCGATAGCAATGTTCATTGATGTGGGTGCACTACTGCCCTCTGCTGCTTGGAATATGTCTTTCTCAGGGTTGCAAAACTTACAAACGCGCACACACCAAAAACCAAGCAAGTGTTTGTCTTCCCCAGAGTTAAATCAGGCTTTCCTGGGGCATCTGGGGGGTCAGAATCTGGCTCATTCTCTGCAGTAATATGTTTTAAATGTAATTTTTGCATTTTAAGCTCTTCAAGGCAACAGCTGTGTCAGTACAGTGCCTAGTGCAGTGGGAACCTGATCAATGCCTCTGGTTGCTACTATAATAACTAATAACACTCTATTTCTCTTCATTTCCATTTTGTTTTTAAACCAAAATGGAAATGTCATTTTTAATCAGAATGTGAATGTTTTCATTTTGATTCCAGTTTCCCATGGGAAGGTTGTAATTTTTGGTTGGAATCAATTTTTTTGGTGGGAAAATGTTATTTCAGGTAGACAGTGTATTCAGTGGTTTTCAGCCTGTGGTCTGCAGATTCCTAGGGGATCTGTAGACTATGTCTAGGAGGTTCACGAAAGGTCACTAGAAAAATAAAGTTCCAGATCCCAGAAAAGGCATTCCATTTTTCTGATCAGTCAAAAGTATTTGAATACACCAACCTACAGGTCAAAACCCGGAAGCGTTGTTACCATAGGAGCCTACAGTTTAGCACCCTTTCTCACACTGTGTCAAATGCCGTGCCGAGCACATGCAACATTTATAGCTGAATTCTGTTCAGTCAGTTTTCAGTCTAAAACTTTTATGATAGTAAACACTACATAGGTTGTGTTTCAACTAGATAGGGGACTACAGGTTGAATTTCCAAAGGGGTCCACACCTCCGTTCAAAATTGTTTAGGGATCCGCACGTGAAAAAAGATTGAAAACCACTGATGTATTTCAGTGGGGAAACTTTGTGTGCAAAAAATGTTAATCAGCTCTAATAATTAATATTTTGCCTGTATAAGCATCGTGCATCTCTGGTGGATTAGCTCAGAAATCAGAATGAGTCATGAGGGTGGTGGGGTTTTTTTTGTTTTTTTTTCCCAATACAACGGATATCAGAGCTCACCTGAAGGTTGTTAGAAAAGAGCCAGATGGGAGAGAGTTTGAGGCAATAGGGGAGAGAAGGAATGTAACAGTGAGTGACAGGGGGAAGGGGATGGGTTGCCAGGTTAGGAGAGCCAATGTTAAGAAAGAAGCCTCAGTGTGTATGACTGGGATGAAAGGGCTTAGATGTTCGGTGGGGAGGAAGAAGTTTACAAGGGATGGGCTGGTGAGGGAAGGCTGGGGTGAAGACTCTTGCAAGATTGTGTCAATTTTCTCCCTGAAACATATCTACCTTTGGTAGAGCAAGGAGTTGAGAAGAATCACTTGTAAAGAAAAGCTGCTGCCAGATCCACGCTAATAATCATTCCATGTAGTATACGAGGAGTCATCTTGTGCAAGGGGAAATATTAAATGTAAAACCCAGAGATGGTGAATGGAAGTAATTGATGTTCTCCAAGCTCTTGGGCGACCTGAGTCAATAGAGTGAACACGTCTTAAAAATTAAACAGTTATTGATGAAGTACTTGTCTGATTTTAATGGGCACTTACTATTCCGATGCATCTGACAGAGGGAGAATCAACATGATCTTTCTTTTTTTCAGTCTGTTCATCTTCTATTAAGTTATGGTGTCTCCATTTAGAGTGACCAGATAGCAAATATGAAAAATTGGGACAAGGATGAGGAGGTAATAGGCTTCTATATAAGACAAAGCACAAAATATCATGACTAAAATTGGGACATCTGGTCATTCTATTCCATTGTACTTATTAACTGATCTATGGTTAATTTGTATGTAGATATTAACCAATTTGCCAGCTCATTTAGTGATCTTTTAATTGTATTTTTAAGAAAAATCAGCTTACAACATAATAAAGCATATTCTACATATATGAATAACACTCTATACATTGTGTATTGTAATGCATTAGTAGCTTGATATAACAGAGCAAATACTGTATATATCACCTAATCTGACTATGCCATGGATTATCAAACAAACCTAAAAGGTAGACATATGAAACCAGAACTGAACAAATCGAAAGATGGCTTTTCGAGACAGAGCAGACAAAATATTAAAGGGATTAATCATGTTTTTCATCTGGGAGTATGATACTAAAACATGTGTTGGCTAATGAGTAAGGCTACGTTTTAGTCACGGGTATTTTTAGTAAAAGTCATGGACAGGTCACAGGCCGTGAATTTTTGTTTACTGCCTGCAACCTGTCCATGACTTTTACTAAAAATACCTGTGACTAAAATGTAGCCTGTCCATGACTTTCACTAAAAAATACTGGTGACTAAAACGTGGGGGGAGGGCTGCCCGGGACCCCCGCTGGGGTTTGTGTGGGCAGGGCTGGCAGGCTTCCTACCTGGCTCCGCGCCACCCCACCCCATCAGTAGGAGAGTTTGGGAGGGGGCAGGGGATTGGGGCACGGGACAGGGAGAGGCGGGCTCTGGGCGGTGCTTACCTGGGGGCTCCCCGGAAGCGGCGACATCCCCCTCGTTCAGCTGCTACGTGGAGGCATGGCCAGGCAGCTCTGCCTGAGCTCAGAGCGCTGGCTTCGCAGCTCCCATTGGCTGGGAATCACCCCATGCTCCAACCCACTGCACCCTCCCATGGAATCCATGACCTCTGTGACAAACTCGCAGCCTTACTAATGAGATATTAGAGCACACCAGAGCTCCCATCTTTCATCTAGAAATCAGCACTGTTTAAAATGTAGTTAATGGCCACTGAATAAAGCAGTCTGTATATACTTCAGTCTGTGGTTTCGACATCTGCCTGTATATATTGATTCATTCTGCTATGTACAATATGTGAAACCTTTCTCAGATTTTGCAGTCTCTAATGGTTGATTGGTCTTCTGCAGTATGTTCAGAGGGAATCTTATTTTGTGATCTCGATCAAGATGTAATGTGAGCTGCTGGTTAGTGTGAGGGCTATTGCATTACATTCTTGCCTCTGCCACTGTGCATGACCTTGGACATCTCACTTAAACTTCCTGTGCCTCGGTTTCCCAGTCTCTAAAATACTTATACAAAAACTGTGTGAAGAACCAATTTTTCTGATTTGGTCACTGACCTGAAATAAAAATTGGTTCAGGTTGACCTGAAACAAAAACAAACATTTAATTGTTCTAGCAAAATGAAAAAGTCAAACAACTTAATTGTGGGTTGAACAAAACATTTCATTTCTGAGGGTTTATATCTTTTAGAAAAGCTTATTAAAAAAACTGAGTGAAATTCCAAAACAAAAATGTCTTTCCAAAATAAGTAGTTCCATTTCAAAACATTCCTTTTTTAAAGTGCCAAAATGAATCCTTTTGATATTTGTGATTTATTTTTTATTCAACCCAAAGCATTTCCTGAAAGCAACCTGAATTTATGAATTGTTTCAGCTTACCTAGATAAGTGACTTTGGCAAATTAACGGTTTGCACAAAAAATTTCACCTAGCTCTAGTGTATAGTAATTCCCTGTCTCTTTGTTATAACTAACCAATGGCTTTACATTGGCAGGGAGAGCTGTTAAATAGGTTTTGTTCATAGTTTACTTTTTGATCAATTGCAATCATTAGGAACCAATAGATGGGATTTTGCTCTCATTTGTTCTATGGCTTGCTCAGCTGTAGAAATCTCCATAGAAGTCAGAGAATGATTGTGGCACAGTGGGTTGGCAAGGTGGGGGAATGCTGGCATGACACACAAAACAAGTTGGAGGGAATTGCATGCAGCAGTGATCTGTAGTTGTGGAGTTGCTGAGGCAGGAGAGTGGGCTGGCTGAATCTAGTTAAAAGCCTCCCAGTTAGTCAGGTGGGTGCGTGTCAGGAGCTGCTGGAGGACACCATGCTGCTGGGGAAATGGAGCAGTACAAACCTTATCATGCACAAGGAAGGAGGCCCTGAGGTACGGGTGACGTAGATATTGAGGAAGTGGGGGCTGCTGTGGGGAAGTGGCCCAGGGAATCATACTCGTCCTGTTTTCAAAAAGTCAGCGACCAAGAGCTGCTACTATCAGGGTCCCTGGGCTGGAGCCTGGAGTAGAGAGCGGGCCCAGGCTGCCCCCTTGCCTCCCTGACTAATCTCTGAGACTGGGAGACAACAGAGACTGTGCGAGGGAGGATAGCTTCTCCTCACCTCCCTTGCTGGCTTATGATGAAAATGACTCAGTAGGCTGTGACCCTTGCCTCTAGACAGAGAGAAGGGCTACATGGAGGATCACAGTGAGCCTCTGAAGCTAACATAATCCACCAGGAAGCACGGGACCCACTGAGACAAGGTCGGAGCTTTGTCACAGTATAGTTGGGGTTATGTTTTCCAATGTGCATTACTTTGCATTTATCAACATTGAATTTCGTCTGCCATTTTGTTGCCCAGTCACCCAGTTTTGGGAGATCCTTTTGTAGCTCTTCACAGTGTGCCTGGGACTTAACTATCTTGAGTAGTTTTGTATCAGATTCTACTAAGAGACTAACAGTCGCCAAGCGCATCCGGAATTTCAGTGAACCATGCTGGCCAAAACACAGCCACAGACAACCTAGCCACTGACCTTTCACCATTGATGCTGACACCTCAGTCCAGATCTGAGAAACTTTATTAGCAAAATAATATGAGAAAGTGTCTGCATTTAAAAGTAGTTATTGCAAGACATCCTTGATCATCAGGGGCTTCACAGTTGTATCTATGCTGCACTTAATAGCCACTTGGAACTTTTTGGCAGCAACAGGGATGGAACATGGGTGCTCCTGAACCCAAAGTATTGAATTGCACTAAAGGAAATCTTCTGGAGCAGGTAGCAGTACAGGGCATAGGACACACACTTGAGCAGTTCTGACTCTGTATAGTAAAGTAAACTCTACGTCCCCCTAGACACCCAATCCACCATTCTCTGGGATCAAGATCTCAGGCTCTGTTGCATGCCAGTGTGTATTATTATGAATTATTTGTATTACAGTAGCACCTGGGAGCCCCCGTCATGGGCAAGGACCCCATTGCACTAGACACAGTACAGACATAATAAAAAGACACCACTGGGCCCTCGGTTTGTTTATTAAAATATGGAGTCGAGTTCTGCACGATGTGGGGAGGGAAGGCCAGCTGTCTGTTATGTTGAAAGCTAGAACAAAATCCTGTTCCCAGTATAACTTACTGGGGTTCCTTTGCCAAAGTGGGGTGTTCTCAGTGAACCCTAGAAATAAGAGACAGGACATCCACCAGTACTAGCTAAAGAGGTCTCTGTTAAATAATACAAAGTCTCTCTTTCACTGAGCTGAGCACACTGCAGTACTCTCTACTAGATTGGTGATTGAATGATGAGGACCAAGAGGACTAGTGGTGTTTAAACATTACAAATAAATACAAATTTTTAAAAAAGTATCAAACACTAATCTCTTGCTTATAAGTAATAAGCACAGCTACTGAGCTGGTTCCTCCAGAGTGCTTTGACTGTGATGCTAAAAAGCTAGAAAATCTTAAGCTCAATATGTGAATTCTGTTTCTTTTAATGCTCCTTGCTGTCTTCCCTTTTGCTTTGCCCCTTATTCTCGTCCTTGCCTTTCATTTCAAAAGGCTAGCTATGCTCCCTTTGGTTGTATCAGTACAGTGACATCTGGTCCCAAAATGACATCAATTTCCACCATTGCTATCCATTAATAAACAACTGATCTACTGACATATACTGATTATTATTTAATAGTCTAGTAGTACCCAGAGGCACCAGTCAGGATCAGGGTCCCATTTTGCTGCAAGCGGTACAAATACATATAAAGAAGTCATCTCTGGCCCCAGGGGATTACAGTCTAGAGCCATTCACGCTTCAACTAGAATTTCCATTTTTTTCCAGGAAATGAACTAGTCACCTAATACTTTGTACGTCTAGCAACTCGCAGCACCCTAGTTATTTACAGTGCTTGGGGATTTAATGTTCCATTTCCAATGTTAGCATTAGTATTTGAATAAACTGGCTCTGAATGCCGCTGGTTGGGAAACAGTGAGATGGTTTTATGGGGAAGAGGATAATTGAAGCAGAAAAGTGCCATCACATCACATCACATTCAGATGAAAACATTAGTTTCCCCCTCAGCAAAACTTCCCTTTGCCCTTTCCTCCTTTAAAGCTTGGGGGCTCCATGGTCAAACAAGCAACAGATTTAAGTGATTTGGGGTGAACGTTGTTGCCTTAGGGCTTGCTTCAGCTTGTAAGTATGGGCATGATCTTGCAGCATGATGAGCATGAGCTGGATTGTTGGGCACTCTTAACTTCTGTTGAAGCTGCGTTGAAAGCACTTGGCAGGACAAATTTAATGGGAGAAATTTAAAATGTCTTCCAGTGATTATTTCCATCTAAAAACTTGAGCTTTGCTCACACCTCCTGTAGAACTTGGAAAAAATAATCCCTTTAGAAACAAGACTGGTTCTAGCTCTGTTTTTTCTCCCACCTTTCTTTTTAGTGGACACAATCAAACCAGAAATTAGGTACTAATTTTTAACCGTAAGGGTGATTACCTATTGGAACAAACTACCAAAGGATTAGGTGGATTCTTTGTATCTTGATGTCTTCATGTCAATACTGGATGCCTTCTGAAACATACCCTTTAGCCAAACACAAGTTACTGGGCTCAATGCAGGGGTGAGATTTTATGGCCTGTGATATGTAGGAGGTTAAACTAGAGATCTTAGTGTCCCTTATGACTTTAAACACTATGCGTGAGGATCTGCTGGTCTGGGACCTGGGTCTGCTGCTCGTCCCTAGGGGATGGCCACAGCCATGCTGCCACCCGAAGGCTCTGGTAGAGCAGCAGTCTGCAGGCTGTAAGCCTTGTGGGCCCGAGACCCACAGGATGCGCTGCCCACAAAGGGCCTGATTGGCAGGGCTCCTGGGTCCCTGCTTGGTCCAAGTGCACAACTTAAGCCTGAGACACCAAGAAGTTGTCTGTGTGCAACTGGGTGGATCCCCAGGTAGCTGCTACGACAGACAATTCTTCTTTGCCTTGCTCTGGTTCCTGACTTCCAACTCCAGCTCTGACCATCGGCTCTGGTTCCTGGCTCTAGCTTTGATTCTTGACTCTGGTCCTGGGCCCGTGACTCTGGCTCCATCCACTAGGCCTGACCACCCATGCCCTGGCCATGACACTATGAATCTATCAAAAGGATTTTTTTTTATTAATCAGATTTAAGCTCTTTCGGGTAGGGGCTGTCTTTTTCTGTGTTTGCAGTAGAGCACTGGTCCATGATGGGTTCCTAGCCACTGCTACAATACAAATTAATAATGATATTAATTATAATTAGGCATTTAGCTGCTGTTGCTTATTCCCTGTCTGCCTTCAGGTTCTTCTCTTCCATTCTGAAAGTGTTTCAATTAGCTTCAGTGGGCTTTGGAGGAGACCTGTTATTACTTGATGCATGCCTCTCCACAGCAACCCTTTGTGATGTCACAGTGTATTATCACTTCAGGTGACAAATAAGCAACAAACTTTTGGTAAAAAGCAAACATCCTGTTTTCATAAAATGCCCCTGGTAATAAAGCGGAGGAAGAGATGAAGTGAAAAAACAAAAAGGTCCCCCAAAGAGTGTTTTGTATGAGGTGCCAACAGAACGTGTCTTTCATGTCAAGGTTTTGCAGGTCTATGATTTTTATCTGAGAGAAATGAGGAAGGATTCCAGAGTGACTTCGAAGAGGAAAAATGCCAGAATAGTTGCTGTATACACCTTGTCTCACTAGATAAGTGTTGGCAATGCTGCAAAGTCAAGTGCCCCAATAAATGGTTATTTATCCATAAGGTGCTTTTGCTTTGGATTTGGGATGAACCTTAGGAAAGAAGAAATGTAGTAGATGGTATGAAACAGCTAGCTGCCCCTTTTGTCATGCTTCCCTCCTGATTTTCTTATTCTTTAGGACTGAGAAGATCAATCCTAGAATAATAGTTGTCATTTTCTCTAACTGAAAAAAGTAATATACTGTATTTTGAACATCACTTGAGTAGCAATATCACTCCACATTAGATAGGTAATTTGTCTCAAATGATCCTTTAATAATTCACTAATTTATATTGCTATGCATGGATCATGTCTCACTGAAAAGTGTCCACCTCTGAGATGGAACGTAGCAGCTATTTAACAGCATGTGCCAGCCTTACAGTCTTAAACACTACATTTCATTCAACCTGTTATGCTCACAGAATAAGCCAGGGTTGTCATACAGTGGTGTTCTTACTAGCTGCATGTGCTGCAAACCTTAGGCATAGCGGAGTGAAAGATCCTTTTGTCTGCTGGCTGCAGGTAGTCTTATCTGAGTGGCTTATTGTGATCTCATTGTTGGGGCTGGTACTTGGCACGCTGCAGACAAGGCAGGCCCCTTGTCTTCTTTTCTTTTTGGCCCCTTGATTCCTTTGGGTGATCAGCCCACAATGGTAATTCTCAGGCTCCATGCTCAGATTGAGCTGGTACTACTCAGTAGTCCGTACACTGCCCTAACCCTTCTGAGGTAGCCCCTTCAGTTTCTGCAAAATTTAAACTTTCTTTCCAAAAAATGGATTTCCTGTGGTCCTTATGTGTGCACCACTGACTGTGACCCAATGCTCTGTTGTCCTCAGGCGTTTGCAGAGAGACTGAAACAGTAGCTCTGAGGTGCAGCCTACCTGCACTCATCTCAATGGATATTAACCCTGAGGCCTAATGATTACAAAGTATGAATTTTGACATCTGACTTCTGGCAATATATTTCAGTGGAGACGTGTTTCAATTCTATACTATAGGGGCTCTTAATTTACAAATTGTAACTTTAGGTGTATACAGGTAAACCAATTTGGAGAAATTTCTTGTTTGCTATGTTGCCACAGTTCAGCGAATTTACAGAAGTCAAACTGTTCCCGGTCCGTAGACATGGACTTTCCTGGGCCAGTCACGGAGGAAACAGAATTTTCTCCTTTCAGCCATACTCTGCTGACCCAGCTGTGGTGAAGAAGATGGCCTCCTCCTGCCACCTGCATATGGAGGATGAGCTGGCAGACTAGGTGATCTGCTGGGCTGGTGACCCAATATTACAGTCATAGATCTGACAAACCAAGATTAAGTGTTCAGATTTGAGTCTGTTGAATCAAATTTGACTGGTTTGGACAGGACTGTCTTTTCATCTAAACAATTCCTGCAGTAGTAATGCTGGCAAAACATACCCACACAAGATGAAACTCCCTTGAATTTCACCATAAAATGGCAAGATTCATTCTGAGAATTATGTATTCCTCCCATACACACAAGGACAATGCTGCCCAGTTCAGCAGTAGATGTCACCTTATTCTGTTTTACTTGGTCTGGACTTTTCTTAAAGTCATCTGTCTTCTGGACATTCTAGCATAGCAGGAAATGGATATGTCCACCACAGTCCAATGGCCACTTATCATGGGGATGAGAGGATGAATGATAGCGCATGATTGAGCTGGAATTGAATCTTCTCAGCACTAATTGCTTCAGACTTTCTTTCTGGGATGAACTATGTGTCAATGCTCATAAATGTTACTGATCTCATGAAAAGAAATGCAAGCAGGGTTCTGTTAGCAGGAAGACAATAGTCAGTAATACTTCGATTGATAGCAGCTGAAAGGAAACCAAAAGGACAAACTGGATGCATCCCACTATTGTGTAGTTTCAAGAGTCCTCCTGAGTGAGTATCTTCCTCCTTTTGGTCTGCTTGACTGATTAGGAATATCCAAATTCCCTTCTGTTTATCTTCTCTCTTCTGCTGCTTTCAGCTACATCTTCTTGGTGCCCTTCAGCTGCCCTAAGCGTCCCCAGTAACCAGTTTGCAAAGGATCATTAATTACTGTGCACACCTGGTAGGAAACATTACATGTGTTAGCTATAATGAGAACTGGACAGCTGACTTGTCCCCATACGGTTCCTGTCTTGAACCTCAGTTCAGACTCCATGTAAAAGCAGCTATATGTGAAGTCATTTTGTAACCTTTTGGGGCTGTGGATGACAGTCCCTTGCTCAATAATGACTTTGGGATTTCTGATTGGTATTACTTGTAGGGAAGGCCAAATGCCAGGTGGGTTATTTTGTGTATTATGATTTTCGAAAGGTTAACAAGATATGCAGCGGAGTAAGATTATCTCTCTTTCTTCCAGGAGGGATGATATTTTTCAACAAGAGACCTCTCGTATTGTAGAGATGGCAAACAGCACCCAACACCTATTTAATAAATAAAAGGTGTGTTGAGACAGGGAGCTATTTAAGAGGCTAACTCTTGCATATTCTTCTATTTGATCATATGCTTAAAAAAAATTCACAGCTAACAGGTGCAGCATGAGCTGCCTGGCTCTTTTAAAAAAAAAATACTCTGAGCAAATACAGTGATCCAATAATGGAAGATTTTAACTAATGTCTGAAGGCTGTAAATCCTAAGCAGCCTTTATTGAAACCTGCCTTTGATAAGCTGTACAGCAGGAAGATACTCAGTGGGAAAGCAAAGATAAGTCATCTGATCAGTCTCTGTTATAGCTGGCAGTGCACTTCACAGTAGCTAGAGGTGGTTGTCAGGAGAAAAAAGGAAGACAATATTTTGCAAATTTCTCCCCCTCAAATTTGAAATTTCAACCAGCTATATAGAGCTGGTTGAAAACCTGGAAAAAGATTGATCAAACTGTAATCAAAACTTCAACTCTGCAACATTTCAAGCAGTTCTAACAACAGCATACTCAGAAATTGACACCCACACGTAGCTGGAGAGAGGCTGCAGTACATTAAGGACTGGACACAAGTTTTAAAAAAACCAAAACCCACTCATCCCAGGAAAACTGCAATAATTCTTTATCATTTGTAGTTAGAGTACTTTAGCCACCACAAGAATAACCAAATCCCATAGTTCAGGGCATAAAAGCGTTAGTAGTCAGAGAACGAGTTTCTGTTGCATAATATATTTGGTTCATTAAGGGGAGGGGAATATGTTGTTTTCTCCTTCTTAATCCCCTTTAACTTTGGAATTGGCCCCTGATAACTGCAGGATGCTAGAATTAAAGGACCAGTAGTTGGGTCCAATTTGGTAAATTTTGTGTAGGTTAGGCAGTGCTTATTTTCACAGTCTCTTGCCCCGCTGGCCAGCAGGATCTACAAACAAGGAGAATGCTAATTTGGAGGAGACCCAAATGAAATCTGGTGAAGGGTATACAAAAGCTACATGTGAATTGTTGAGTCACTGTGCACCCAGCCCAAAGTCATCCCCTTCCAGGGTTAGTTTCATTACAAAAAGATAACTCCTAAACACCGCTGGCTTCCTGCTTTCCCCCGGGGGTGCTCAACCCCTGCTCAGCCCCAGGACCTGCCCCTACCCCACCCCTTCCCCCAAGGCCCTGCCCGCACTCCACTCCCACGCGCCTCTTTCCTGCCCTGTTATGCCCCCTCCCCTGAGCGCACCCTGTCTCCACTTCTTCTTCTCTTCCCCCCACTGCCTCTTGCATGCCACAGAGCAGCTGATCGCAGCGGGTGGGAGGCACTGGGGGGAGGAGCTGGCTGCTGGTAGGTGCTAAGCACCCACTAATTTTTTCCCGTGGGTGCTCCAATGCCTATGCTCCTAAATAATAAACGATATGAATCCCAGCTTAAACCTTCTCCCAAGACTTGTCTGCTCCTAGGGGCCCTTCCCTTATCACCTGTCTCCACCTGCCTGTTGTTCAGAGTGGAGTCTGAGTCACTTCTGCTCAAGTGAGTCAGCAGTAATTAACCTGCAGCTCCCTCTCAAATTCTAACATCTGCTACCTAGGTGAATCCTGCCTCCTGCCTGTTACACCACACATCTCTCTCTAAAGGGACGACTCTTGCTAGGAAGAAGCTGTAATGATCTATAAGTGCCCACCTAAAAGGAAAATCAACCACTCTGAGTGTTCTTTAAAAATCATTGCTGGTAACACTGGAGAGAGGAGCCCATGTGAAAAAGATGGCACTGAGAAATAGTAGGTGTAGAACGGCTCACCTTCGACTGGCTTACTACTTGCATGGGAGTTTTCAGGACTTATTGGGTGTTAGCATGAGCTCTAATATAGATAAAGCGTCAGATTCTCCACTGTCCTGTACCTGGTGTCATCATTTATACTGGTTCGAAGTGGATGTAAAATGCTATGATTCTGATTGGATACACCACTTTGCAGTGGGGTAAACGACTGTGCGAGGGCAACTGAGAATTAGGTACACAATTTTTAAGAGGAACTAAAAGGAAGGCCAAAATGGAGCTAAGGCATCATGGGGTTATGGAAGCTGGAAAGGATAATATCAATAACAGAGAACATTCCACATAATTACACAGAAGTTCACTGTGGAATGAATACTGCATATTACAGTCTTTTTTTCTGTACAGCAACGTTTACCTCTCAGGGATGGTTCTGCTGATTACTAGTACATGTATGTACAGCACTTTGATGATGAATAGCATTATGTAAATACTAAGTGTCATTTGTTCATCAAGCCACCACTCTCACTTTGTTGAAATTGCTCCTAAAAATGCCTCTTTCATCTCTTGCCTGTGAGAAGTGTGGGGGAGGAAAGGCAATAACAAAACAAAGAAAACCCTGGAAACTTCAAGCTACGTACATGACTGCATTCTCGTCATCTGCATTTGTCGTCATTCCCCAGTTTTATCTCGTTGAACGATACTTGGGTCATGTAGAATTTAGATTAAGTTCTTTGGAAGTAGGACGGGTGGGGTTTTTTGCTTGGTTGTTTTTGGCTGGTCAAATACTTAGCACAATTTTAGGCTCTCAAAAAATACTGGAAAGTTTTATTTATTTTGGAGTTGAGGTATCATTGAATTACTCAGAAAGGGTCACAGCATTGTGTCTGCTTTATTTTGGTGGGAAATACTGTAGAAAACTTCTGAACTAGAAAATAAGATTTTTCCCAGTCTTAGCTTTAAGAATGTCTTTGGCAAGATATATTTTTCTTTCTTTTTCTATTTACTCTCTCACATCTTTCATCTTATCCCTCTGAAAGAAAACCCAGTACATATATTTAATTTAGTTGCCAATGTGCCATTTATTTCAAGCTTCGCTTTTGTAGGGACCAAAATTTTTCTTATTCACCTCTGTTTCCCTAACAATATCCCTAGCCCGATTCAGGCAATCTCCATGCCCTGCAGCTATTTCAAAATATGCTAGTCTAAGTCTAGGTATAATGTAAGCACCATTCATGATTTAATTAAGTTCAGGCTCCTGCTTTCAGTGCCATACCAAGGGTGTTCCGGGCCCAGTTTGAATACTCCTCCTCCCCCCTACAAACCACCCCACAATCACCACTAATTACTTTTACAAAAAGACCTTCTTAGTCTTCTCTGAAGCAATCTTGTTAATTAGCTCATCCCACTCCATCCATCTTGCTTCCGAGTTCTCTATAGAAATAATTGCCAGATAGCGTAACCTTTCCTACCCTCTGGATGTTCTCATTGAGGTTCTTGATTAATTTTAGTTTGCTGAAATGCCTTTTTGTTAGCAACCCTACTGTGACAATGTTGCCGGCACAGAATGCCCGAGGCAAGCAAAGCTGGGTTCGTTGCCCGGTGTGCATCGCGCCAATGACCACAACGGGGTGGAGAAGCAGAGAGATTTATTTGGAGCTCCAAATAGGGCGCAGGGAGACTGAGCTGTCTCAAATCCTGCAGCAGCACATGCAGATTCCAGTATACATTTTATACCTTTTCCTACTTCACTACACAAGCTTATGCAACCAATTACCTATTGCCCCGTACAATACCGTAGCTAATCAGCTAAAGCAGCCAGTTGTGTTTTTCCTTAGTAGCATTGCCCGAGCCTTGCCTTATTTGGTCCTATTTGTTACCAGTTTTTGCTAAACATTTCTGCCTTATCTATATGTTTCCCAGGCCGAAGCTGGCCTTGGCTGGCGATCTGTGTGCAAACCTGTCTGTTTGTGTGCTAGCTTCCCCAGAGTTATGCAGGATCACAGAGGGTTCAAGGACCAAAGAGGCCTTGGTTTATCCAGGCCTAGAGCAGGAGGGCTTCCTCGACACTCGTGGTCTTCCACCCTCCCGAGTTACCTAGTGTAGTGCCCAGTGTTCCCAACAACAGGGTGTATAAACTTCGCACTAGAACTGAAGGGACTCACGAGAAACTGCAGGCCCAGGCATCCCTGCCAAGCTGCACTTGCCGAGCATGCTCCAGCTGGAGGTGGCGCTCAGAAGGGAGCCAGAGAGTTCAGAAAGGGCCTGACAAGGGAGGGAGAAGTACCTGCCCTGAGGGCTCCTGCGGAAGAACACTGCACAAACCTTCTTCAGTAGAGGAAGAGCCTGCTTGCTGAGCCCAGGGGGAAGGGAGGGGGGGGGGCTGAAGATTCAACTGGCACCTTTTATTTTACAACTTTGCAACAAACTACAAGACGTCAACAAGAGAGCGACCTAGGGAGGCAGCCTTAAGGTCGTCCTGCATACTAGGCGCTTACAGAGCCGGAGCCAAGTGAAGTGGGAAGGCCCAGGTTCCCATACCAACCTCCCACCTCATCAAAAAGGGTATGAAAACCCTCATGTTTTAAACTACCCCGGGAGGGAGGGAGGGAAGGATTAATACCTTTTGCAACTCCCAGCTGCAGTTGGACACTTGGGGGAGGGAGGGGCGAGTAGGCAAACCTCATCTGTCTCTAGAAACCCCACCACACTGGAGGGAGATAGGACTGAATGGCATACTGACCGGAGGATCGAGTCAACCCCCAGTAAAAAACAGCGTAACACCAGGCGTGAAGGTAGCTGGGGGGCGGGGGGGCAGGGGAGAGTGGCCACTGGTGAACATCACACCCAGTTACAGGAAGACAGCAAAAAGTATGCTGTGCTATTTCTGTGTTAGGGAACCTCACATCTAAAGAAGCTCTGAGAATGAAGCTAAGGGACATAAGAACGGCCATACTGGGTCAGACCAAACATCCATCAAGCCCAGTATCCTGTCCTCCAACAGCGGCCAATGGCAGGTGCCCCAAAGGGAATGAAGAGACAGGTTATCATCAAGTGATCCATCCCCTGTCACCCAATCCCAGCTTCTGGCGAACAAAGGCTAGGGACACCATTCCTGCCCATCCTGGCCAATAATAGCCATTGATGGACCTATCTTCCATGAATCTATCTAGCTCCCTTTTGAACCCTGTTATAGTCAGGAAATCAGTGGGTGCTTTCATTTCCAAGTCAGCCTTAAATATTCACTTGCAATAACTGCTGAAGAGCTCGATCTCATTCTCAGAACTCTGTTTAAATCCTCAGTGTAGTTGCTTGCCAAGTTTTGAGCGTACCTCATTATGTCTTTACTGTTGAGCTTTTCAGTTTCTCGCCTGTCAAAAAAGCAAAACTTTCTCCGAATCCATCATACTTCTGAATCCTATCATCTAATTGGGTTAATATCGTGTCTAAGATGGGGTTCAAAACCCGGCATTCCAAACCTGTTCTTGGATCTGATGACTTCTGCAAGTTCACCTGGCATTACTTTCCTCCTTCAAGAGTGTTTCTCTCTGAGCAGATATTCCTAATGTTACCTGCTGAATTTGATTTTGTATGCTGCAGCTATGTCAACTACATTGTCATAGTGTTGTACCCTGCAATCAGCCTTATCTAATATTGGCCATTTTTTTTTCAGCTTCCCTAAAATAACCTCTATAATACCCTCCCCATTGATGAGGATATCAATGAAAGCTACAGAGCAATAAATGGGGCCCCAAATGGTCCATTCAGGGAACTCAGTAGGCTAGGGCCCCACGACAGATGAGCAAGTATAAATAAAAAACAATTAACCTAAACAAACAAAAAAAAGGGGGTGGCCTTTACAGGCCCCTGACTGGCCTTAGCCATTTGAAACCCCTTCTCACAGCCCTGCCTACTTTTGCAAGCATAATGGAAATCTGGCTGGGTAATACTGCGGTTTTATTGTTAGCCTGGATCACCCATAGCTGTTCACACACTGAATCTTGTTTTTGAGGGGGGATTGAAGTTAAAGAGGGATGAAATGTTAAAGGAAATATGCAGTACAGCTACTGCTGTTCTGGCCTTTAAAAATAAATTACTGACTCGTTAGCTTGTTTTCCCTCCTTTTTGAAAAAAAGTCATTTGAATGACAAAGAAATTGTATAAGAAAACAGTATAAACTGGACTCAAGTATGTTCCTAAAACATCCCACTAATCCCAAGGCATTCTTTACCTCAAATGGAGCAGAAACGGAGAGGGAGCAATATATATTGACATTTTATTTCCAGCTGTGAGAGCCAATAATTTGGTCCAGAAGAATGAAGATGGTTGACAAAAGCCAAACTGAAGATGTAAATAAAGGAAAATATAAACCCATTAAAAATAGACTAAGAAGGCATGAGTAATTGGTAGAGGGCTATGGAACTTCTGAGGAACCAGTTCAAATCCTGCCCATGGTTTTAGTCGGAGCTGGTCAAAATGTTAAAAAAAAAATTTTTTTTTACCTTGGAAAAAATGGCCTTTTTTCAAAATCAGAAATTTTCTCCCCAAAACTTTGTTTCCAAATGTTTCATATTTTCTTGGACAAAACTGAAAAATGAAAAAAAGAGGGTTTTTTCCTCCTCCTCCCCCCCCCTTTTTTCTTTTCACTGCCTTCTTCAGTGGCAAAATGGAAAAAGGAAAGGAAAAGAAAGGGGGAAGGATAACTGAAAAGTCCCAAAATTGTAAAATAAAAACAAGCATATCAAAGCTAGAAATTTGTTAATTTTCATTTAAAAAATTCAAAACAAATAAACAAAAGTTCCTTTTCAAAATATGTGGAATTAAAATTGCTGTGGAAACATTTTGCAAAACCCTTTCCATTTTTCGACCAGTTCTGTTTGAAGGGATTTGAAAGTCACCGCCTTTTGTGCACTTATGTAAACAGAGATACAGGAGAAAGCATGGACAGTGAAAAGGATTTTAGATGATGATACCTTGTGTGGAATGTTGCCTTTATGTGCTTAGGGAGAGGAGAAGTGTCGGGCGGTGGGGGGTAGCTGATTTCTTTTTTTTTTTCCTAATTAAGCTGCAAGAAGATGGCGGTGCTGTCCAGAGACTGATACCTTCATTTTTTAAAATCACAACTCTATTTTGTGAGTGCTTGACTTCACACACACAATTTTTGCTCTATTACCACTTGTGCAAACAAATGACAGATGATTATACACATGCAGACCCCTTTTATACTTTAATCAGGTTTTGGTTTTTTTTTTTTGCTCCGTGACAAGAGATGTGGATATTTTAAAACCGATATTCAGATCTTGGAGACTATTGCCACTCAGGAGACTTGGGTTCTATTCCCGGCTTTGCCATAGGCTTGGGATGAAATCTGGACCCCATTGAAGTCAATAGGAGTTTTGCTATTGATTTCATGGGGCCCAAGATTTCACCGTTACTATATAACCTTGGGCAAATCACCTAGTGTGAAATCGTGGCCCTATTGAAATCAATGAAGGTTTTGGAGTTGACTTCAGTGAGGCCAAGATTTCACCCTTAATTTCTCTATGCCTCAGTACCCTATCTATAAAATGGGGCTCATAATGCTCGCCTGCCTTTTGCATAGTGCTTTGAGATCTGTGGTTAAAAAGATGCTATATAAGGGCATTTCTGAATCAAAATATTTCAGTTTTCAGGCATTCCACGTTTGTGATGGAAAAATTACAATTTTCCATGGAAAGTAAGCACTTTTCATGAAAAATGCCATTTAGATAAAAGTGCAATTTTCCATCGAACAACAGCTTCAGTGGGACATTTTTGACTAGCTCTATTAATAAGCCGTGGTTATAAACAATCTATTGACTTGTTGGACTCTATAACAATTGATTAACCATTTCTTAAAGCCTATATTAATAAACTATTTATAAATTGAACCGTACTATAAAGTATGCACTTTTTTTACGTGGCGCTGCAGTTTGCTAGATGCCTCCTAATGCAAACTAGTAGCCATGGCCCCCTTCCCAAAGATTTTATAATCTAAATTCAGACATAATGCAAAGAGGAGGGGTGGTAGGGGGCAAAGGAATAACAACTAGAGCTTTTTGTAACTCAGAATTTCCATTTAGCAGGAAATTTTGACATTTTGAAACATGTTTGTTTTGAATCAGAACAAAATCCAGTATTTTCAAAATTTCCTTCAAAGTGAAATTCCAAAAATTTCAGTTTGGGAATTCCAAGATTTAGCTGAGAATTTTGTTAATGATTTTTCATTTTTATATTATTTTTACATTATTTCATAACATATTGGTAGCATAATATGCCCCACTACTATTGACATGTTATAATTAAGGCTAAGATTTTGTCATGCATATTTCTAGTAAAAATCGTGACAGGTCATGGGCAATAAAGTGATATATCTGTGACAGTTTTGCTGAACTTTCACCCTAAACACAGGCAGATTTTCATTGGAACCCTGCCTAATTTTCCTGCCAGATCGCCTTGTGGGCTGCTGGGGAGTACTGCCTTCCAGGGTCTACAGCTCCAAGGCAGCCCCACCATGCATACTGTTCCAGAGCTGGGGACCCAGAGTTTCCAGAGCAGCCTTGCTGTGCAGACTGTCTCAGGGCTTACAGGTTCCCTGATTCAGAACCTGGATGCCCTGGGAACCCTGGGTTGAGGTAGTGCTCTCATAGCTTCTAGGCTTCCCAGCTCCAGGGGGAGTAGCCTGGGGAGTCCTGCAGTGTAGGGGCATCTCGCTAGTCCATTTTGTTTTTAAACAAAAAACACCTCATCACATTTATTTGATTTTTCTGCAGCAATTGGGTTTTTTGGAATTTTTTTTCTGCAGGAAATTTCGAAATTTCTGATCAGAATAAAAATTTCTTGAAACACTGGAATGTCCCCTGAAACGAAAAATCTAAGTTTTGACCAGCTCTACTCACATGTCATGGCTCCTTAGTCCTATGCTGTAACCATGTGCCATGAAATGCACGATTATCACTTCACTGCAGAATCGAATAGTAAGAACAAAGGGATCATGAGGGAACTTTTGTCTGGATGCCAAAAGCTCTTGAAATGACTAGAAAACATATTCCAGTTTATGGCAGGTGTATCAGAGTTAAATAGATTTGTTTTATGTGATACACTTGACATTTTCCATTCCTAAAAATGTCTTTGTGGTGTGTGAGCACTTAAAACTCATGTCATGGCTGTAATGATCTAGATTAGAATCCCTGACTCCAATCGTTAAGAAAAGACTGTGTTCAACAAATGTCCCATAATGTTCATGAAGCTATTTGAAAGGTTGTGCACAAGAAATGAACTAACTCAAGCAGACACTAATCTGACATTTAAAGCAGAGCAGATGAAGCATTGTACTTTTTATTTTATTTATATGTATTTCCTTCCCCTGACTCCTCTTGGGATGGACAAATGAATGACTCACGATGGCTCAGCTTCAAGGCAATCTGACTCATGGCAGCATAGCCAAGGGGCAAAGCAACAGCAACCAAGCAAAAAGCAAACAAACAGACAGGATGTTAAAATGCTCATCTGTAGCAGCAAAATGCTTTCCTGACTGATGCATGAAAAATAGGTCTCAGCGCTCAGAGAGGGAAAAGGGAAGGCCAGAGCCAAAGATATAAATCGAGCCATCAAAGCTCACTGCAGCTGGTGTGGGTGAAGGATGCAACAGGAAAAGTGAAGTTACGCTATATTAGAGCTGGGCAAAGATTTGTGCTAAATCTTTCTTTGCCAAAAAAGTGCAGATTTGGATCCAATGAAACAATTTAAGAATTTGAGTCAGTTTTGGTAAGTTGTTTTGATCGGGGGGAAACAAACACACACACATTTTAGAAATGTCAAAACAGTTTGTTTTAGCATTTCCAAAAGAAAATGGTTGACTTGTTTCAGAAGTTTTTTCCTTTTGAATTTCACTCAATTTTATTTTAAAAAAAATGTACAGTTTCTTTTATGGTGTTTTTAAAAAACCTCAAAATCAAATGAAACCTTTAGTTTCAGGTTGAACAAAACATTTTGATCTACCTAAAATGAACTTTTTTCCGATGTTCAAATTTTTCAGCAAAATGAAAACATGTTACTTGTATGTGTACCTAAATTTGTTTTTCAATGTGGCACCAAACCAAAAAGTAATTTTTTGCACAGCTGTATGCTATTTGTGTACATTTAACCACCATGTCTGGCCATGGAGTTTTGAACTAATCCCAATTTTGCTCCCATTGACTTCCAATAGGAGCTAGATGGAACCTTTATTTAGGAATTTGTCCTGGGACTTGGGTAGCCTACATGCAAATCCTGACAGCAAGGACAACCCACCCATGGGTTTTTGTTGTTGGTTTTTTTTTTTTGGTTTTTTTTTTTTGCAGTGACAGTGTGTAGAGTGAGAGGATAATTCTCATCACCAACACCTTGGAGAAGCACTTGGAAGATAACAGATAATCACTGAAAGTTTTGGGGTGCTAGCTTTGTGCTCATCTCACTCAAGAGGCAAGCTGCTGCATTCTGCATTGAGTCCAGCTTCAGAACCTTCTTAGGCAGTGTCTGCATTAGCCTGTATTTCTAAATTTTCTCACCATTGGTATCACCAGTGCATCTCTGTTGTTAGGGAGGACTCATATAGATTGGCTAGCAGCATTTTAACCACCATGTCATCTAACATTACATGGAGGAGGTCTGGACAACATGGTGGTTGGACGCAAGCACCAGGTCTACATTAGCTCTCCGACCTGCTGCTACTCAGTAGAGGGCTGTAACTGTGGTAATGATGGTAGGACAATTTTGAGGAAAGGAGTCTTAGAGAAGTCTTAATGAATAGACTCAATGAAGTCTTAGAGAATAGACTCAATGGGTACGTCTGCACAGCAAGCTGGATCCCATGGCAGTGAGTCTCAAAGCCTGGGTCTACAGACTTGGGCTTGCACTACAGTGCTACAAATAGCCCGAGACTGAACCTCTACACAGCTATTTTTAGCACTGTAGTGTGAGCTCAATTCTGTAGAGCGGGCTCGGAGACTCAAAGCTGCAGGATCCTGCTTGCTGTGCAGACGTACCCAAATGGCGCATATTGTAGGACTCTGATCATGAGGTTTGTATAGACCTGGATCACTTGCAGCATTCACATCAGAGAGAAATGGACACAGCTCCTCACTAACCATAGATGGGAAAAGGCACTATTTGCCACTGGTATCATTTGAGAAACTGGGGTCAGTGATATATCCAAAATAACACAACACATATGTACCCCATGCTTACTCAGTGTGGCTATCTGACACCCTCTCGGGCAGGGGTGGCCAACCTGAGCCTGAGAAGGAGCCAGAATTTACCAATGTACATTGCCAAAGAGCCGCAGTAATATATCAGCAGCCCCCCATCAGCTCCCCCCACCTGCTCCCAGCGCCTCCCGCCCACCAGCAGTCCCACCAATCAGCGCCTCCCCCCCCCTCCCCGCGCCTCCCGATCAGCTGTTTTGTGGTGTGCAGGAGGCTTGGGGGCAGGGGGGGAAGGGGGAGCAGCGAGGGCACAGCAGGCTCAGGGGAGGGGGTGGGAAGGGGTGGGGGCAGGGCCTGAGGCAGAGCCAGGGGTTGAGCAGTGAGCACCCCTGGCACATTGGAAAGTTGGTGCCTGTACAAGGAGCCGCATATTAACTTCTGAAAAGCTGCATGTGGCTCCGGAGCCACAGGTTGGCCACCCCTGCTCTAGGGATTGGCGCAGCGAGCTTTATGAGTCTGTACAGACTTTGAGCTGGCAGAGCGGAGTCTTTCAGCTTAGGCAGTGGTGATTCATGCTTTTGATCCAGAGGTCCTGGGTTCAATCCCTGCTATGACAACTTACTTGGCAGCAATGCAAGGCACATCCAAACCATATTGTTAAAGGGTAGACAAATAATACAGGATGCACCCACAGCCTCCACCCATTCTTTTAGCTATTTCCTCATAGCTACCAGTGTGTTTCTATCACGAGGGCACTTTTAGTGCATCCAGCAGGATCTGCATAGGCCAGTTAGTGCAAAACATTGATGTGCTTCAGAATTCACACCCCTTTAGTGAACATTGCTGCACTGGGTAGACAAGCCCTTAGATTGAAAGCTCTTTGGAGCAAGGATTATGTATGGTGTGTGTGTGTATATATATGTATATGTATAGTCCCTAGCACAATGGAGCCCCTGATTTAATAGAAAGACAACAGGAGCAAAAAGGAACTTTAGCACTTCATTGGAATTATGCCTGATTATACAAATGTAAATGAGATAAGATTCAGGTCTTGTTTTTTAGACTGATGCTCTGAGGACTGGAGCTGACTTATTAAATTTAGAGCAAGTACAGTTACTTCAGTTCAGTTGTCTAAACTCAAAAGCCAGTTTTTGTGTGTCCTTTCTTCCTTCAAGATTTTTCCACGCCCTCACTATTCATGATAAATGGCTGGCTCAGTAAATAGCCTAGGGTATTATATAAGCTCTGTTCCAAGCATTTGGAATCTCCCTTACTGAAATTGTAGCCAAGCAATTCCCTTCCTATTTGCAAAGCCCATTTTGTCTGTACTTCTTGTACCTAATTTAACTGCTGTGAGAGAGTGGTTCTCAGGTTTTTTCTTCTTCTTCTTCTATATTATGACACCGTGTTACAACAGAAAAAGTTTGGGGAACTCCCTGCTTTCCCCCCCCCCCCCCCCGCACACACACACCCTGTCCCATCTAGCCTTTGATTGCAACCCCTTGACACCTGATTGTGACTCCCTGGGGTCATGACCCCCAGCTTGAGAACTAATGCACTACCAGAACCTAACTACCTCATGCCTGTGGTGCCCTCTGGTTTTGCAAAATAAGCAGGAGCGGGGCACTATTTGGATGAGAGACCTCTAAGAACCACACAGGTGCTGAGGGAAGTGATAGTGATAAAGGAGGTGGTGTTTTCTCTTCTGAGTTGGTACCAAACCCACACCACAGCATGGTTAATGTTTACTAGCTAGCCAACTAAGTGACCAATGCAGGGTTACTGTGCTAGCCAACTAAGTGACCAATGCAGGTGGCAGTGGAATCAGGAATGGTGAGGGTAACCACTATGTGATGATTGCTTAGTCTTCAGTTTCGGCACATTTATATCTTGGTGGGTCTCTTAAGAACATAAGAACGGCAATACTGGGTCAGTCCAAAGGTCCATTTAGCCCAGTATCCTGTCATCCGACAGTGGCCAAAGCCATGTGCCCCAGAGTTTTTGTTTTGTGTTGAAATATTGTGGAGGAAGTGAGTAGCTAAATCCGCAATATAGTTTCAAGAGGAAAAGTTAAAATATTCTTCACTTTCTGTCTTAAACTGGGGCTTATGGATAATTTTGCTATTAAGCAGTTTCTGAGTCTCACCTTTTAGTAACAGTTGAAGTGACTATTTGCATATTTTGTGTATTTGAATCCAGGATCAGTTTAAGTCCTGACCCTGCAAACACTTATGCACATGAGTAACTTTACTGATATGAATAATTCCTCTGAAGTCAAAGGACCTGACCTTAAGACCCCTTTATATCCCTCTAGCAGTATAAAGGAACCATAAAGTGGGAATACCCAATTTACACACCCAATTTATAGCCTCTTTACACTGCCAGAATGGTGTAAAAGAGCTTTAGTGTAAATAAGAACCTGGCCCAGATACTTTATTCCCATCAGTCTTCCTGTTGTAGCGCTTGCATATGTCAGGCAGAACACAGCACATCTGTTCCCTTAGGGAATACATGTGGATTATTTGTTTTCTTACAGAATAGTGATAATCTACATTTGTATCACAACTTTTATCCAGGAAAATCCAAATTTCTTTACAAACTTGGGTCTTGCAAGCACTTATTTACTCACATGAGTGGTTCTGCTGACATCAACACCTGCTCAGTGGTGCTTAGCGGTGAATACATTTGCAAAGGTTTGAATATTTTTCTGTGTGTTTGGCAGGAAGAACACATGGAAAAAAAATGTCTGGAAGTCTTTAAATATGTTTATACACGGTTCCCAAAAGGGCTGTAACACTGGTAAGGCCAGCTATGAAAATAAACACTGAGATACTGTACACATATGTTGGGAGTATTTTTAGAATTTTCCTCTACTGTAAATAAGAAGAAAAGTAAAGGCCTCTTTATTGGAGTAGGAGCAACGTGTCAAAATGGCAGGCAGACAGGTGACACAAGAAAAGAGTCAGTTATTTATAGAAGCAGATGAAACAATTTTAACAATCCTCTTATTATTCTTTGTGCTGGTATGGCCCATTTCATCTGAGGATCTTTAAAAAGATTAATTGATTTTAATCCTCATGTTCCGCCTGTGAGACAGGACTTAGGTGCCAAACTTCCACGTTGGGAGCCTCAAGCCATTGACAATCACAAAATCTCTGCTCAGCTGTGTAACCCTGTAGGTGCCTAAAATCTCTATGGACCAAAGTTTCTACCCTGAGTTTCCCAAATGTTCATGCCAGGGCATGTGCACAGCTGTCTAGTTCCTGTCACGGCCCAGCACGTAACTCTCAATGGGATTCACAAACTAGGGCCCAACCAGTAGGTGTACTCTGCTCACACCTAAATTGGTTGGAGGAGGAGGGCCAGAGAGCATATGAGAATGACTTTTTATAGCCTGTTGGTTAGGGTGGAACTGTTGCCGGCACAGAGTGCCCGAGGCAAGCAACAGCTGGGTTCGTTGCCCGGTATGCGTCGCGCCAATGACCACAACGGGGTGGAGAAGCAGAGAGATTTATTTGGAGCTCCAAATAGAGCGCAGGGAGGCTGAGCTGTCTCAAATCCTGCAGCCGCGCAGCAGATTCCAGTATACGTTTTATACCTTTGCCTACTTCACTACACAAGCTTATGCAACCAATTACCTGTTGCCCCATACAATACCGTAGCCAATCAGCTAAAGCAGCCAGTTGTGTTTTTCTTCAGTAGCATTGCCCGAGCCTTGCCTTATTTGGTCCTATTCGTTACCGGTTTTTGCTACACATTTCTGCCTTATCTATCTGTTTCCCAGGCCGAAGCTGGCCTTGGCTGGCGATCTGTGTGCAAACCTGTCTGTTTGTGTGCTAGCTTCCTCAGAGTTATGCCGGATCACAGAGAGTTCAAGAAGCAAAGGGGCCTTGGTTTATCCGGGCCTAGAAGAGGAGGGCTTCCTCGACACTCGTGGTCTTCCACCCTCCCGAGTTACCTAGTGTACTGCCCAGTGTCCCCAACAGTACTGTGGGAGGGCCAGGTTCTAGTCCCCCTGCTCCAATGAATATTTAATTATTTAAGCGAAGTGGAACAGCTTCATCAGAAGAGATCAAGTGCTCCATTCTAGAATACCCAATAGCCCAGTGGTTACAGGGGGTAGGGGGGCTGAAATGGGACACCTAAGTTCAAGTCCCTGTTCCACATCAGATAGAGTGGGGCGTTGAAGCCAGGTCTCCCACATTCCATGTGAGTGCTCTAACCACTGGGTTAAAGGTTGGGGGCAGGGAAGCGTCTCTTTTTTTTTTTTAAACAGGTGAAAACTCCAGGAGAGTTGTGATTAGGGGGTTAGGGCACATGACTTATGAGGAGAGGCTGAGGGAACTGGGATTGTTTAGTCTGCGGAAGAGAAGAAGGAGGGGGGGATTTCATAGCAGCCTTCAACTACCTGAAGGGGGTTCCAAAGAGGATGGAGTTCACCTGTTCTCAGTGGTGGCAGATGACCGAACAAGAAGCAATGGTCTCAAGTTGCAGTGGGGGAGGTCTAGGTTGGATATTAGGAAACACTATTTCCCTAGGAGTGTGATGAAACACTGGAATGGGTTACCTAGGGAGGTGTTGGAATGTCCATCCTTAGAGGTATTTAAGGCCCGGCTTGACACAGCCCTGGGTGGGATGATTTAGTTGGGGTTGGTCCTGCTTTGAGCAGGGGGTTGGACTAGATGACCTCCTGAGGTCTCTTCCAACCCTAATCTTCTATGATTCGATGAGCGGAGAAGATTCATGGCTATGAATCCTGATTGGAGATAAGAGCCTGGCTCTGGCCCAGAGTATGTGCCTACCAAACTCCTTTTGAAGGGCAAGGCTTACGCCACACCCCTTTCTTCAACATTTCCTATGGGCTAACATGGCTCCCCACTCAGGGTGCTGGCTTTTGTGAATCCCTTTTTTAAGTGCCTCACTTTCCATACATTCTACAGGGAGTCTGGTTGCCTAATTCAGAGTTGTGAATTCTGTTAGGTGGCAGAGCACCTAAGTCCTCTTGTGAATCTCACCCATAAGCTTTATTATCTCCATTTTGCAGAGAAGTAAACTGAGGAATAGGTAACAAAGTGACTTTAGATCATTACAGTGAAATAAGGAGGAAGTCTAGACTTCGGGTCTCTTCTCTAATCACAAAACTGCACTTCCTCCTCCTAGAGTAAAATTATTTAAATACATATATTTTAAATATAGAAAAAGTCTGCCTAATAGATTGTGGCATGTGGTAACCCCTTCATTATGTAAACATGTTCACCTTGAGCAGAGTTTATTACATGCTAAAGAGAATATGATTATTTGTGTAAGCCTCTTTTAAAACATTGGCAGCACATCACTGCAGGAATGCAAGAACTGCCACTTTGAAAACAGTAGTAGAGTTTTGAAACATGCACTTATTTAATGAATTGATTTTAGCATAACCTTTGCCCCTCCCCCCCAGAATTCTGCAACACAAATTACCTAAACAACAAAAAAATAAACGTACAAACAACTGTAATGTTCTTGTCCTTACTTTTTTCCCTATTCTATTGCAAAATGTTGTATCTTTTTCTTTAAAGATGACATGCAAAGAATTTTTTTAAATTTGGGTTTTACACACACACACACACACACACACCTATATTACATTGTGTTTTATATCTATAGATAGACATAAGGCCTGAATGGTTTTAGTTTTTTAAGACATTGGTAGGGAGTATTCTGCTTGTTTTTTTACCTTACAAAAAGGATCTAGGCATCTCAGAGATGTGTATTTTGAGCCCTCATACTTTAACTGAAGGGGTAGGGATACTGAACCTTTAACAAATACATCCTTTCACTGAAATATTGATTAGGCTTTGGAGTTTAACAGGTATTAAGAATAACAAACACAGTATTAAACATTCTAACAATTCCTTCCACATTCAAGACTTAGCTTTCACTTTCTTGATTCTTGTGATGTCAACATTTTGCTTGTTCTCCAGTTGCAACAGATAGTATTTAATATATAATAAACTAAGAGTATTTCTGTGTAATATTTCAAGGTAAACAAACCAGAATGTCTAATGTTTGGGTTTTTGTTTGGGGCGGGGGGGCGGGATTTTTTGGCTTAAAAAAAAAAACCTTTCACCTCGCTCAGTTTGTTTTCCTTTGCTGGTCACCTTTAAGAAAACTTTAATAACATTAATTTAAAAAATAAAAAGATCCCCTCATCCTCCAGCCAAAAAAAACCCAACAACCCACTCTTAAAGAAAGTCCCATTAGTGCCTTACTAGAAAATCTGTGAATAATGAAGACTTGCTGATGCTTTAAAACAGATGGCAGAGGATTGAGGGGGTGTGGGAAGGAGGCCAGGAAGAGTGGGTTCTGTCACAGAGTAGTTTTCCTTTTGGTAATGGAAAACTGCTATTTTGCTTCCAGAAATACTTCCTTTCCGTTCTGTTGTAATGAGGATTTGCATGCATACAATGCCTTTCAGGACTTCTGAGGTCCAGTAAATTCAAGATGTGTTTGTACATATCCCGAAGACCCATATCCCATGTTTTTCTTGACTTATTTTTCATTGGAACATCAGATAATTCAAAGCGGACTCAACAGCCCTTCACTTTTGCCAGTTAGTTCAGCTTCTTTGCCTCCAGGCCCAGGTTTCAAACAGGAAAACTGAGTCACAGCAATATTTTTTTCCTTCTCAGCTGCAGGCAATTATCTTTACACAGTTTTTTGGAAGCTGAGTTATGATCAACCCTACTTTCCACATATGAACCTCAGAAAACCCATTTTAAGGAAGGAGAATTACCAACACTTAATACTCGAGTCCAGACTATTCAGGGAAGATCTGCAGAGGCAAAAAAAGAGAAGGTGGCTGCTTGACTCCCATCAACGTTCAATTTCAGTTTGCAAACTATCCTTTGTGCCTTTGAAAATCTCCTCTTCATTCATTAGCAGGAAGCCTACTCCCATGAATTCAGCCTTTTTAAAAACCCACTTATTTAATTTTATTCTTGTATTTTAACAAAACCTTCCAACTATCTCCCATTTGGAGCTGTTGGGTGCTCAATGATTTTGTAAATCAGGCAGATGCTTACATATGGATTTAGAAACCTAATTTTAGGATCCTACTCTTGCTATGGTTTATATTATTTTCTGCTATCGTTAAAGACTAAGATTTTTCAGACGTCTTTGGAATACCCTGGTTCATCAGAAAATGCCAATTCATTGAACCTGAAATGCTTTGTGGAAACATATTTGATTTGACAAACTTCTGATGAAACACAGGTTTCCTGTCAGCACACCCAGCAGGCTTCTGGGGCAAACCCATCATGCTCAAGATGGGGCTATCAGGTCTTCTAGGTTCCCCATTCCTGGGAGCCCTAGCTGGATCAGGGGCTTTCAGGGCTTCTAGGTTCCCCATTCTTTGGCAGAGGACCCCCCTGACTCTGGGGGGACTTGGAGGCAGTCCAGTGAATCCTCTAGAGTTGAGGGGAGTTCACTACTCCATTTCATTTCAGTAAAATCGAATTGAAGCTGCTCAGTGTTTCCAAAATAAATTTTTTCAGCTTTTCTTTTCCATGGGAAATTTTGCAGTGTTTTACTTTTTGTTCCAAAATGGAATTAAAACTTCTTTGAAAGATTAGAATTTCGTGTGGAACAGGAATTCCAAGTTTTGAACAGCTCTACTCCTGACAACCTCCTATGAATTATAATGGCTTAAGAAATCATAGGTAGGGCTATGATTTTGTCATGGTGGTCACAGAAGCTGTGAATTTGAATAAAGTCCGTGACATGCCTCCAAACACAGTGGTATTGTGACCTGACACACAGGGCCCCTCCATCTCCATCTACGGAGGGTCAGACAGGTCACATCTAAGTGGTGTTGTGAACCTGTGTGATATGTCACAATGCCAATCAAATTTGGCCCTTTGCCCCTCCATCTTCATCTACGGAGGGGTGGATGCACCAGACCTGAGTGGTAGTGCAACCACATACACTAGGTCGCAACTCCCCGAGTAGGGAACCAGGCCCAGCCTCACAAGACAGTAGCTGCCACTGTGGGGCGAATACAGCGTGCTCTCGCTCTCCAACCCCTACCCCCAGGTCGCCTGCTTTCTCCTTTTCGGTGACTTTATTATTTTTTCCCTGCATGTCTGCCATAAAATTTATTTTAAAAATTCCATGACAAAACGATAGCCCTAATCATAGGATACATACTTTACAGTACTCTAATTGCTGAATATGTACTTTGACACAATACTGTCAGTTGAAAATGACCAGTTTCCATAGTTACCAAAATATCCACCTCTCCTTCACATTGCCAAGTGCCCTTACTGTGGTGTATTGAGAACTGTGCTGGAATTGCCAGTTATCCCTTTAAGAATGGGGCAGGGAGGGATTCTACTTGCAGACTAGGAGGCTGTGAGTGAAGCATGCCATCTGGGAGCAGCAGTCAGTCTGAAGAAAAACAGCCTAGAACAAGGAGGGGTGAATTGTGCCTCACTGCCTTATGGAGCAGCCTGTTTTGTCTCTGCTTTTGATTACTGTGTGTTCTCATTCTGGATTCTAAGGATAAATATAGTGTTATGTTGCAACCTTCCAGCAAGAGTATTTTGTTTTTTAATCTTACTTCTCTCTTTGTTTGCCATGAACATAGCATTACCTCCCATTGGGAAGATGAAGGTGCTCAGCACCTCCTTTGCTGGAGTTCTAGGTCTGTATCTTGTACAATTAAAAACATACGAGAGACAGAAAATTTTGTTTTAACTTTTTAAAAAAAACATTATTCTTTTGCTAGAGTTCCCAGCAAACTAAGACAAAGTAGCCCCTTGTCACAGTGTAGCTGGCCTCTTTAAGTGAAGTGGGTCCAGCACTCCTGTGCCAGCACAGGGTCATCCCCAGGGTGATCTGATTAAAAGGGTAGGGCAGAATCTGGAGCTAATAGATGAGGGGAAGACAGTTGTGGTGGAAGGAGGTCCCTGAAGAGAGAGGCTTGAATTCCCTAGGGGAAAGGCCTGGAAAGCAGTGTAGGAACTAGCCTGCTGACCTTCCTGAGCTGAAGAGCCAGTGCCAGCAGTTTGAGAAGGGCTGAGGCCTAGGAAGCCAGTGGAGGGGCGAGCTTGCGCCCTTTCCCAGGCAGAGGCTTGGAAGCCAGGAAGAAGCCTAGGAAGGACTCCAGCTGGTCATTTTGATAAAAGAACAGGCAGTTTAGGTTGGACATTAGGAAAAACTTACTAACTGTCCTAACTCAAGCACTGGAATAAATTGCCTAGGGAGGTTGTGGAGTCTCCATCATTAGGGATTTTTAAAGAGCAGGTTGGACAAACACCTGTTAGGGATGGTCTAGATAATACTAGCCTTGAGTGCAGGGGGCTGGAATAAATGACCTCTCGAGGTCCCTTCCATTTCTATGATTCTATGACTCTGCATTTAAGAAGAAGAATGGGGTAAGTTAAATGATTTCAAGAAAGGAAAGAAAATTGATGTAGGAAGAAAGATGGCCACAGATTTAAAATGTATAAGTGTGTCCTAGTAAAAAAGGCGTATTTTATAATTTATTTATATCATGTTCGTGCCTAGGATCCCCAGTCATGGGCCAGGATCCCATTGTGCTAGATGCGGTACAAACACAGAACAAAAAGATAGTCCTTGAACCCAAAGAGGTTATAATCTTCCGCAAGACACACGCTACACATGCATTAGGAGGAGATTGGAACTGCTTTGCACGTGAAAGCTGATGGAATTCAAAGGGCCCACAACAGGAAGGCTATCATGAGGTATTGGCTGTTGTTGTGTTGCATGTGACCTTATGCTTTCTAACTGATGTTGCTGTCTTTAGAAGCAGAGGGCTTGTCTACACAGGCAATTTACAGCGCTGCAACTTTCTCGCTCAGGGGTGTGAAAAAACACACCCCTAAGTGCAGCAAGTTTCAGCGCTGTAAAGTGTCAGTGTAGACAGTGCACCAGCACTGGGAACCATGCTCCCAGCACTGGTAACTACACCCCACATGGAGATGTTTTCTGCTGCAACCACACAACCCATGTTAAAGCCTTCTCTCAAATATTAGAGCTGTTTACAAGAGTCGTTCCCATTCCCAGTGCTTTCTGATTGAGCTCTCTGATTACAACTGGTGCAAAAGCGGTTCTGAGGAATGACAGAGCAGCAGTTAGCAGTCCTGTTCTGTTACTAGCAGGGCAGGGAGAGAGCTCTGCTTCCTTAGGGGAAGATCAAGAGTCACAGCCAGTGACTCAGCATTATCATGGTAACTACTTAGAATCATAGGACTGGAAGGGACCTCAAGAGGTCATTTAGGCCCGTCCCCTGCACTCAAGGCAGGACTAAGTATTCTCTAGACCATCCCTGACAAGTGAGAGTCCAACATGCTCTTAAAAATCCCCAATGATGAAGATTCCACAACCTCCCTATGCAATTTTCCGTTGCGTAATCACTCTGACAGGAAGTTTTCCCTAATGTCCAACCTAAACCGCCCTTGCTGCAATTTAAGCCCATTGCTTCTTGTCCTATCCTCAGAGGTTTAGAAGAACAATGTTTCTCCCTCCTCCTTGTAACAAACTTTTATGTACTTAAATTATTGTCATGTCCCCTCTCAGTCTTCTTTTCTCCAGACTAAACAAACCCAATTTTTTCAATCTTCCCTTATAGGTCATGTTTTCTAGACCTGTAATCATTTTTGTTACTCTTCTCTGGACTTTCTCCAGTTTGTCCACATCTTTCTTGAAATGTGGTGCCCAGAACTGGACACAATACTCCAGTTGAGGCCTAATCAGCATGGAGTAGAGCGGAAGAATTACTTCTCATGTCTTGCTTACAATATTCCCGCTAATACATCCCAGAATGATGATCTCCCCCCCCCCCCTTTTTTTTTTTTTTTGCAACAGTGTTATACTGTTGACTCGTATTTAGCTTGGGATTCACTATGACCCCCAGATCCCTTTCCGCAGTACTCCTTCCTAGGCAGTCATTTCCCATTTTGTATGTGTGCATGCCAGAGGACACACAATTTAGATCCTCCTCTAAATGCGACCGTTAAAAATGGCTTTCATATACAATTAAGTCCATTTACAAGTGAAAGAATTTGTTTTTTCTGGAGCTAGTGAAAAAATGGAAAAACAACTTTGCAAAGAATGTAAATAATCTTTGAAGTTGTTTCTACTTGCAGGGTTCAAAATGGAACAATTTCTCAAAGATTTTCACTAAATAGATTTTGAAAAAATGTGAATTTTCAAAATTTCAGATTTTTTTCTTCTTCCCTTTTTGCCACTGAGTGCAGTAAAATGAATAATGACCAGGTTTGGGTTTTTGTCTTTGTTTCCTTTTACCTGTTCCACTCTGTAAATTATCAAACCTGGGTTCTATTCCCAGTTCTGCTCCTGGCCTGCTGGGTGACCTTTGGAAAGTCACTTCCCCTCTCTGTGCCTCCGTTTGCTTTTGTAAAATGGGAATAATGGCACTGACCCCTTTGTAAAGCACTTGGAAATCCACTGTTGAAATGCAAGTATTATTTATTATTACATGGATAGAGATAGGGGTATGCAGTCATGGTAACAATCACAAAATAATTTGATAACTTGTGTGGTGTTTCATCTGCACATGAAATGCAGACTGACAGAAGAACTGAAATGCTGTATGTTTCCTTTGAGTTGGGCATGGAAGTAGTTTTTTAATACAATAGTATATAACTATATATAGTATATATATATAGTATATAACTAAATGAAATGCCCCAAAATTCTCAGTGACTGTGTCATTTAAAGGCTAGATGGCAGAGTCTGACCTCAACCTCTCCAGTTGTCACACAGCAATATTGCCAAACCCAAACGCACCATTGCAAGTGCCAGGTTATCATGTCCTGAAAGAACAGGAAGCTTATAGGAAAGTGCCAGAAGGTAGGGATTGTTCATGCTGGACTCCTTTTTTGCCAAGGAAGGGATGCAACAGACATGGTGTAGTGGGGTGGTCACCCTGCTCTGGCCCAGAAGGGGTTAAAACAGCCCTGGGAGCCAATAGTAAAAGCAGCCCTGGAGAGGGCTGCGGCTGGGGGGAAGAGGAATGAGAACAGCTGGGGGAAGTTGAGTGAGTAGCTGACCACAGCTGTGACCAGCTCAGTCAGGGTCCAGCTGGCCCTTATAAGAGGGCTGTGGGCCAGAAATGAAGAAGAGTCTCACTCTAGCCCTAGAGTGGGAAGGGTTAGGTGCTGGGAGCAGAGCAGAGCAATAGGGCAAAGGAGCTCGAGCCTGGTAAACCCCCACACTGCAGGCCTTGAGGAGGGCCTATGAAAAGGTCCTGGGGCTGCAGAGGGGTAGCCCAAGGATAGGCAAAGGTAGCAGGTCTTAACCCCTTGCCAGTGATTAGTGGCCATTACAGACTGCAGTCTGCCTCAGTGAGCAGGGGCTAGATGATGACTGGCAGTAGCCACTGAGGCAAGGTGGGTTTAGAGGGTTGGGGGTTCCCCTGGGAGGGGAGACCCAGAGTGTGGGGGTACTGCTGGAGAAGAACCCCAAGGAAAAGGGCACTGGGGTCTGGGAGGGACGGGGCCACTGGCAGACGAGACTCTGGCCAGAAGGAGGTGCTCTGTGCGCTGGAGAGCTAATTCCCAAGACAACCAGCAGGAGGTGCCGTGCCATGAGTCTTCACTTTGCTACACATGGTAAGTCCTGCAATATCTTTGAACGATATTATTGTATTAAGTTGATGTACTATTGTGGGCAAGGATTGTAAGTAACCTCTCTAGTGGGGGAGTCATGACAGATATAAGACCTGGGAGTTCAAAAGACTATATTGAAAATGTGCTAGGTAGGTATGGACTTTTGGGACAGTAAGCAGATTTCTTGGGGAATCCGTAGGGAAAGGTTCATACAAATTCTTCAACTCTGGTTATACAAAAACCCAGACTTTTTAAGTTGCACCCTGAGGACAGGGTCATTGTCTGCTGATTATCTGTTACAGAAGACCAAGAACATAACAGCCATGCTGGGTCAAACCAATGGTCCATCTAGCCCAGTATGCTTTCTTCTGACAATGGCCATTGCCAAATGCTGCAGAGGCAATGAACAGAGCAATTTCAAATGATCCATCCCCTGGCCTTCAGTTCCAGCTGTTGGCAGTTTAGGGACACCTGGAACATGGGGTTGTGTCCCTGATCATCTTGGCTAAGAGCCATTGATGGGCATGAATACATCTAATTCTTTTTTTTAACCCAGTTCTACTTTTGACCTTTCCAACATACCATGGCAATGAGTTCCCCAGGTTGACTGTGTTGTGTGAAGAAATACTTCCTTTTGTTTTTTTTTAAACCTGCTGCTTATTTATTCATTGGGTGACCCCTAGTTCTTGTGTTATGTGAAGGGGTAAATAACCCTTTCCTAATCACTTTCTCCATAGCATTCATGATTTTGTAGCCCCTCTATCATATTCTCCTTAGTTGTCTCTTTTCTAAGTTGAACAGTGCCAGTCTTTTTATCTCTACTTGTATGGAAGCTGTTCTATACCGCTAATCATTTTTGTTGCCTTTCTCTGTGCCTTTTCCAATTAGAATATATCTTCTTTGATTAGGCAAGCTGAACTGTATGCAGTATTTTGACTTCACATTGAGCAGATGTTTTCAGAGAACTATCCAGGGTGACTCCAAGATCTTTCTTGAGTAACAGCTAATTTAGACCTCATCATTTTGTATGTATAGTTGGGATTATTTTTTCCCAATATGCATCAAAGGCCCAAGGTGTACTAAAACAGCTGATCTGCATTCTGGTTCTAAAATGGATGAGCTTGTAATCATGGGGAAAACCCAGCTGTGGGTTTTGAACAACTAAAACCTACCAAAACCCTGGGCTGGAGTTGGGGGAGTGACCTCTGGTAAGCTTTTCAGCATGGGTGTAGGTTTTTATAGTTTTGATATATTTTCACTGTAATGCATTCACTTTAAGAATAAATGTGCTTGCTTAGACGAGTTGTGTGGTAATTTATAACTGTGGGCAATATATGGGTTACAGCTTTACACTTTACGCAAGTTGGGTGGTGGGGGGACGCAGGCCCTCCCACTCCACTGCGTCCCAGTCCGGGGCCCTAGCAGTGGCAGAAGACGCGCTGCGGAGTCAGTGGGGATCCTGGCCACACCACACTGACATGGGCTCTGGCAGTGATGCAGCCAGACTAGGGTTGGCTGCCCCCGAGTTACTTCCAGACTCCCCCTCTTGAGGTACCTGGGTCAGGGTGGTGTCCTCAGGGGGATCCAGCACCATGGGTTCCTCGGGATTGTTGGCCAGGGGGTAGACTCGGCAACTCCTCTGGGTAGCTGGCATGGGGCAGGTCGGGCCAGTCCTCAGGTCTTCCGCAGGCCGGTGGGCTTTCCCACTCGCAAGCAAGGCCGGAGGCGTCTGGCCCTGGCGGCTGCTTCCCCAGTGAGCCCTGAGGTTGGGCCTTTATACTCCCAGAGCAGCGCCTGACCCTCTGGGGGGTGGGCTCAGAGCTCCCTGGCTCCGCCCACTCTGGTGTCCGGAGGGGCTCGTCTCTCTCCGCAGCAGCAGGGGACCACACCGCCTCACTACAAACAGTTAAATGTTGCTAGAGGACCCATCCAAAGGGGCCTTTGCAGACTGTGCCCCACAGGGCAGTGGGGATGGGCAAGGCCATGGGCCACCTTTCACTCAGGCGCCCATCAGCGAGGAGGCAGCAGCTCCCCCTGGAGGTGGCACTCACCTGTGTGCAGTGTGGGGAAGGAGGACGCAGCAGGGCACCTGGCTGCGGGCTGAGTCCCCACCCCCTTCTGCATGGGGCTGCTTCTCCGTCCCTGCTGCTGAAGTCCCAGCGCTTTCCAGACTGCCCTGGGGCAAATGCCCTGTGCCAGTTCCCAGGGCAGAGGCCGCTCTCCCACTCCTATAGCAGGGGCTCTGCCCAAGGGAAACTGCTCCCCTTGCACTGCAGTGGGGCTTGTCCTGACTTCCATTTAACAACAGCTTCTAAGGTGAATCAAGAGGGGAGGTCGTGCTCCCTCCCTGAGTCCCACCGTGTGGGGTTGGCCTGAGCTGCCTGGTGTCACTGGACCGAGCTGCCTGGTGTTGCTGCTTTCCCTCCCCACCGAATGTTCCTCCACGCCCATGCCTCACAGCTTGCAAACCTCTGTGCTAGATCCAGAGGTGATGAATGAGGCATTCATGTGCCCCCCTTCCCCTCTGAAACTTTAAATTTGTGCCCCTTGCACTATCAACGGTTACATGTCACCTCTGTGCTCGAGGGACCACTGAGGTGGAAATACAGGTGCAGTTACCCTGAAACTGTGACAAGGAGAACATCTGAATACTTGGCTATGTCTCTATCTACTCCCTAACAACCAGGGTGTCTCTCATCCATTTCACAGATCTTTATTTGTTTTGGCCATGCCTGCAACCCAGCCTGCTGCAAGCCTTTGGGTCTGTTGCTTTAAGCCTAAATACCTTCTAGTAGTTAGAGGCAGAATGAAATCTGGTCCTTTGATTCATAAATCTGAGACGGGAATGACTTCAACAGCCAGACTCATTTATAATTTAGGCACTGGAATTAGTTTTAAAGCAAACGGCTCACATTTTATTCTGGTCTCATGCTTTGATAAACAGTCACCATTTACTCCTAGTAAATAACTACCCTTTCCATTTACCCTTTCCCTTTCAAGCATGGTATCTGGAATGATAGGGCTTAATTAAGATCACATAAATCTAAAAAAAAATCAACAAGTATAAATAATGCAGATTTTAAGACAATCCACCTCGAAAAACAACTTCCAATCACCTGCCTAATTTTCTTTGTTATTTAATCCATACAACTTCTAATGAAGCCTCAAACCTAAAATCAAGATCTTTCATTGCTTTATAACAAATGGTTCCACATTTCAGTAACTAGCTACAGTTCTGTAAAAAGCAATAAAGCGTCTGATTTAGAATGACTGGTTCAGTCTTCCAGCATTGTCTGTTAGCAATTAATCCTTTTAAAGCAAAAATAATATTGAACGGATGCGACTGCAAAAGTTGCTGCTGAGCTCATCTTATTGTCCTTAAGAGCGGAAGCAGTCTTGGCTATTGAAATCTGTAATACTTATAAAATAGTCAACAAAACACAAAACCCCACCAACGTATATGCGGGAGGGAACAGTTGCTAAATAGTTGTCATCCAGTGCTATTCAGCAGGAAGGTTGGTGGCTGTGAAATGGCATGTGGAGGGTGGGATTAAAATAGGGTAGCGGGGATGGGGATGTGAGGCTCCTCAAGTCTCCTTCTGTGTGACAGACTCCTAGAAAGGGAGAAGAAACATAGACCTGTTCACATGAGTGATAGTGTTGAAAAACACACTCGTGAGTGGAGCCAATTGAGAGAGGACTTTGTCGTGCATCAGTGGAAGTACATTGGAGTGCTGCCATTGACTGCAGGATTAGGCTGAAAAAGAGCACCCCAAACAGTAATTATTCAGCCCCAGATTTAAAGGAGGATCTGTGTGTTCTTCCCAAACAGATATTTTTACTCTCTAGTGATTTTGCATAGATCTGAAGACTTTAGTATTACATTTAACACTCGTTTTGACAGATATTCTGTTTGTTATTATGGAGAAATTGATGGTGGTGTAACAAGTCTGACCCCTAGGGTATGGAGACAGAGGCTGCAGGAAGAACTCCAGTTTGTATGCAGAAAGGCCTAGAGCAGACAAGGGTGCAGCTGACTGTGGCAATCAGAGTGGGAGGAGTTTCCCCCTGTAGAAGCCTTGGCCCTGGTTGACCAAACTGAAGTGTTTTTCAGTTGCTGGCTCCGGAGGATGAGGAAGAGAGGCAGTGGCCATTAGCAGTGGTAACGAGGGAAAGGCTGCAGGATAAGAGAGGCTCTTGGGGATGCTGCATGCAGCGTTTGTGGAGTCAGACAGTTGTAACTGTTGGTGAGCAAACTCTTTTCTTTTGTTTTAAGCTGGTTCCAGAGGTACCAGTCAGCAGTAAACAATAAAAGCTAATTCATTCTTCATCCAGTAACTGATCTCCTGGTTCCTCCCACTCTGGTTCTAGTTATAAACCTGGATCTTCCCTTGATCGGGGTCTATTCCATCACCCGGAGTCTCTAACTTTACCCTGGGGGAGGAGAAGAGTAACGACTGGTGTCACATGTGGGATAGAGAAGTTCTGAGAGGAGACACTGAGTTGGTAATCTTGATGAGCTGACATAGAGCAAGTTGCTGAGATGCTTGCTCAATCCATGCCAGCCAGGCAATGCTTGAGGGAAAGATCCTATCATGCGTCTGTATTGAAAAAGATTCAATTTAATCAGGCTGCACTGGAGGGAAATATTTTATTCAGTCATCTGGAGATAGACTGTTGAATCAGCAGCTACAAAGCATTCAGGCTGATCTTGGAGGCCAGCAACAAGAAGTTAAATCTGAATTTATTCTAGGAGATAATGAAGATCCAAAAAGACTTAGCTGATCTTCAACTGGCAAACAGAGTTGAGATGGAAAAGGGATTGAGAGAACTGGAAAGGAGATTTCTGGTCTTGCAGCCCACCCTAGAAGCCAGCATTTTGGATGAGAGATGGGTAGACATCCAGGTAAACAAGAACATTTCAAAAACATTTGCACTCCCATCTCCCTTCATATCCCTGCAAGGATAATGTGGAAGCCCATTGTATTTGAGAGTGAAAACTCATTGGAAAGCTTACTTTAAAACAGTTTGACATAATATGCCAAATGAATGGCTGGGGAGAAGCAGGTAGGGGAAGTTTTCTGGCAACTAACCTGGATGGGCTGGCCCTTACAGTGCTGCAGATTTTGCCCCAGGGTAAGAGACAGAGCTATAAAGATTTGTTGCAAGCTTTGGACATGTGACTGGAGCTAATCACCCATCAGAGTTGGCCAGGACTCAGGCCATATGGAGGGGCAAGAGGGAGACCCCACTGGAGTTGGCAAAGGACCTGCAGAGGCTGGTTTCACTGGCTTATCCCTGTACCAGTCCAGAAACCCAGAACCAGCTGGCAATGGAGCATTTACGATGCCCAGCTGGATACAGACGTGCAGCTGAAACTCTGCGAAAGGAGACCAGGCTTACTCCAGACAGTGTGGAAATCCTCACTGAACTTGAGAGCTTCCTTGCTGCAGTTCAGCAGAGAGGACGGCTGCCATTTGTGAGGAGTCCTATGAGAGCCCATCTGCATCCAGTACAAGTGGAGGAAAAGGGGAGTTTAATCAGGTAACTGAACTTGTAGAGCAGTTAGGAAAGGGCTAAGTCTGGCGGAAAATTCAACGTTTTAGCAATGGTGGCGAGAATAAAGAGACTGGCTCACTTAAATGTTGGCATTATGGCAAAATTGACCAAGTCAGTAGAGAGAGTCACGGGAGCTTAGGGAGGTTCCCTCACACAGTTCAGGAAATGAAGCTAAAGTGGCAAATCTTAAGCGTGCATGTCACATCCCCATTGTGCTTGTGCAAATCTGGGCAATTGACTAACCACTGAGGAAGTCTGGCAATTACATGTGAAGTGGGGACTACAAAATGCAGAGGGCTTGTAGATATTGGTTCAGATCTAACAGTAATTAGACCAGACTTGCTGAGAAGGCCAGGGATTGGAGGTTCCAAAAATAAACTGCTTAATTGGTGAACTGAAGATAATAACTGGGGACCAAGCACCAGTCCCCAAATGGGGGACATTGGTCTTAAAAGTTGGCCCCCTAAAGCTTGAACAACAGGTCTGTGTAGCAGAAATAGAGGATGAGTTTATCCTTGGGTTAGAATTTGTCACGTCTAATAAATCTGTTACTAATGCCAATGGAGGTGTTCTGCAGATGTGATCAGTGGCAATTCCCTTTCCAGATATAATTCATTCAAGAGCAATGCCTTGCAAGAGGTTGGTGCACTGTAAACAAGTTATCTTAATTTCCGGAACTGAAATTATTGTGCCAAGTAAATGTGTGGGAGACATCCCCGCAAGTGAGAGTTGGCCAAATATTGAGACTTGCTTGGGCAAGATTAGTCAAAGAAGGTTTCTCACTGCTAAAGCTCTAGTTGATCTGAGTCAGGGTTTTTTCCCTGTCAGATTGCTGAAAGTCTCTCATAAACCTCAGGTCAATAAAAGGAGTACTACAATAGTACAGTTTGAACCAGTGAGTTTGGTGGCATTTGATGCAGAAAAGGACTCTGTGGAAGGAGGGAGTGAAATAAAGTTCCTAGAATTCTTTCAATGCAATGCTGTACATTTAAAGATCGAACAGTAGGGAAATTTGAAATATTTTCTGCAGGAAAATAAGGGGTAGTTTCCCTATATTGCTATTGGACCAGGAAAAAGTGCTCTGGCATCACATGAGATTGACACTGGGGAAGCCAGGCCAGTAAAACAGACACCTTATTGGTTGTATGCCGTGTTATAGCAGCCATGTTGGTCCCAGGATATTAGAGAGAAAAGTTGGGTGAGGTAATATCTTTTATTGGGCCGACTTCTGTTGGTGAGACAAACTTTTGAGCTAACACAGAGCTCTTCTTCACATCTGTGAAACTTAGGGCCTGTCTACACTGGCACTTTACTGCGCTGCAACTTTCTCGCTCAGGGGTGTGGGAAAACACCCCCTGAGCGCAGCACGTTTCAGCGCTGTAAAGTGCCAGTGTAAACAGTGCACCAGCACTGGGAGCCTCTCGTGGAGGTAGTGTTGTTGTTGTTTTTTTAAGAGTGTTGGGAGAGCTCTCTGCCGTGACTACACAGGCCACATTAAAGCGCTGCCAGTGTAGACTAGCCCTTAGACTGTCACAGCTAAATACAAGGTGGAACAGATTGTTTAGTATAAGTAATTCCAAGGGACCTATTCAAGGTGAAGTGGCCCATTAACACCCCTCCAGACATAAGGCAGAAAGGAAGGGTGGAGAAGCAGCTGGGGGGATTGTTAGTGGGTTGTATCTTTTTGTATGTAATAAGCCAATACTCATTGTACCAGTAACTTCCCTTGATCAGTGTCCACTCCTCCACCCAAGATTTCTAACTTTACCCAGGCAGGAGTAACAACTGGAATTCAGGAACATTTTTTTCCGCTTTGTTTTATTGAAAAAAATCACATGAACTGTCTGACTTTTGTGCAATTTTCAATGCACACGGTTCCAGCTATGAACTGAGGGAATCACTTTGAACTGCATGTAGCCTTCATATCTGATTTTTATTTTTTTCCTTTTTATTTTCTATATGTTTGTTATAAAATAGAACCTCTACATTCCTATTGGCGTAAACGAAAGCCCGGTCATCTTAGTGGATATACTGTTTGCTTTCGATTGCAAATACGGGGCTGGATCCAACTCAATGGAAATCAGTGTAAAGCATCCCTTGACTTCAATGGGCTTTGCCTGAGGTCCATTGCAGACAACATCTTCAGGTGAATTGTGCCAACTCTGCACACACTAGAATATTTAGGGCACAAGTTTACTAAATGGCACAGCAAGATTAATATCAGTGCATATGTGATTCTGCATTGGCATACAGCCAGCACAAGGGCCATACTCACGTTTCCTCTTCACTTCTCCTCATGGGGAAAGGAGGCATTGTTATGCAGAAAAAAACTACACAGGATCATTTCAGGGGACAAAACAAGATGTCATGTTTGTTATAACACAATTTGATTTATGACCAATAACTAATATCTAATACCTATGTACACGCACGGACGCGCGCACACACACACCCCCAAATGTTCTGCAACTGCTGTATAGTTACCAGTCCTGAACGTAGCTTGAGTTTGTGGCTTGATTTCGCAGCTTGGGATCATGGTTCGTGGTGGCTAACTGGCCAGGAAAGCCAGGCACGAGGAAGGGCTTGGTATCTGTTGGGCACGCACCGATGCCCCTTGATGTTGGAAGCAGAACGTTACCCTCCGAAGTCTTCCATCTCACTCATCCTTTTTGTAGGCTTCAGTTTGAATCCAGAGTCTATAGGTCTTGCTGTGTCACGCTGCCTCTGGGTTCGGTGTGATTGATCACCCGTCAGTTGCAGACATGACTTTCAGCCTGGGACCTGGCTTTGATTTTTCTTCAATTGTACTTTTGTTCTTTTCTTTTTAGGGTGGACTCTTCTTGCTTTGTCAGGGCTGTTGTCTGCATCTTCAGCCGTTGGTGTTTACACTTTATTTCATCAGGACAGGCTGGGGCTGGAGGTTGATTCCCTCATCCATACATACCCCATTCATACATCTAAACTACACAAATAAGATTACATCAGGGTTTTGCCAAATGAAGGTTGCAGCAGGGTTTACAAAATGGAGTGAGCATTTTAAAATGGAGTTTGGGACAAGTTAAAATGGAGTTTGAGTTACAATATGGACAAGTGTAAGGAATGACAAACAGTGACCAGAAGTTAGTGTTGAAACACTGTAAGTTTCAGCAATTTAAGCAGCAATTGGATTGAAAGTGAACCTTACAAGGGCAGACACCTGAATAGCTGTGGCTCTTAGCAAGCAGCTTCATTGTCAATTAGCCAGTTATTGGGGTAACCGGTTTTATGAATGAATGTTTCATTCATAAAACTTTGCTTATGAAGTTATAATAATAAGGTGAACAATTAAACAATTTAATTGATCAGTTTTACAGCATCCAAGCATCACTAAGTGCTTGAGTGGCTAAGTATTGTTATACCTACAAATGGAGGAACTGAGGTTAATTACCTTACCCCAGGTCACACAGACTCCCAGTCCCCTCAGACAATGCTTCCTCACTTCGTAAGTGTTCTGTGAACTTGTATCCTTTAAATAATCCATTTACTTGGAAATTAAATTTATGGAAAACAATCACCTGAAAGAAACAAAAAAGTAGTTTTCAGCCACGGAATTGAAAAAATCAATTATTCACTCAGCTCAACTCCTGACCATGGCTTTCTACATCTTGGGGCAAGTGTTCCTAGATATGGCAAGTCTTTGATTACCCTGGTAAAGACAATTGAGTACTGTTACAAAGTTGTTGCGGTGCTGTGATCACAAACCAAGATCTCATGGGAGTGAACTTGTGGAAGGGAAGAAAGATGAGTGATTAGATAATGTAGAAGTGAACAGGTTGGGTTATAATTTTTTAACTGCAAAACTCCGTTAGTAATTGCACATTTCCTTTGCAATAATTATAAAATATGTATATTCAGATATTTTTGTGGAAGTGTCTGTGATGTCACTCACACTTCAGCTCGCAGACCTGTCAGTCCCAACTGCAGATTTTATTGGTTCAGTATTTCTTGCATAGGTGCTGGAACTAGAGGTGCTGGGGGTGCTGCTTGAAGTGGTTTCCATCATATACAGGGTATACAGTTTGGTTCAATGACTCTCAGCACCCCCACTATACAAATTGTTCCAGCCCCCCTTAATGCATTTTTGTTCTTTTAACTGTGCTTTCTATTGACTTCAAAGAAGAGAAAGTCCTTTCATTTTAAGCCAAAATAAGTAAGAGTTAATTGAAGTCTCTAAAGAATGGAAATTACGGAATAGTAATTTTTTCCCAGCAAATTATTTCCATAGACCTCCATAACTAGTTTCTTAAGGCACCTTTCCTTTAGGTGATGGCTCTCTAGTAAGTCAGCAGTAACTATTAACTGCACAAACATCAGAGATTTCATTCTCATAAGATCAGTCAACGGACTGGTGTAAATAGACTGTATAGTGATTTACACACGAGCTGAGGATCTGGCTCAGTGTATTTAATCTGTTTGCTGCAGCAGCACATTATTCCAGTTTCAAGAGCTTCTGGAGTTGGCTGTATTTAAAATATTTTACTTCAATAGTGATAGAGCACTCACTAACTAGAGCTATTGATAATTATTCAAGCTCCTATTGCTTCTGGATGTTCCTCAGAACTCTGAAACTCCAGAATCTGTATCAGTCACAACAGCCAAGACTGCTCAGATAAATTAGTTTTCTTTCCCTCTGCTTTTATTACTGAGAAGAAAATTAGATAGCTCAAATAGAGGGAGGAACAGCTTGTTGCTGTTTCTTGCAGAGTGAGAGGCACAATGCAAAGCTTCTCAAGAAGGCTACTTGAAAATCAGAGCCAAATAAAATTCAAAGTCTGAGTCCTCACAGAAAACCTTTACTGTCAGCCCTTGATATGTCAATATTACTACTACTTGAAAGAGCAGACTTGAGAGTTTCAAGTCCAGAAAAGAGAGGAGAGAAATGATTTTTATTCCATAATACAGCTCAACAATTTTCTGTTCTTGCAGCTCAGTAGATATTTCTTCTTCAGATCCTTAGTTGGATAAAAAAGTGGGACTTGACTCTGCCTCTATCCGCTGCTGAATCTCCTAATAAGAAATCAGGTCATTTTTCAGCTGTTTCAGGAAAGTAGTATAACTCCTCAACAATGCCAAGAAAGTTTCTAGCAAGAATTACATTAGAATAGGTACTGTATAGAATAGAATGAGGTTTGAAGGACTTTCATTCACGAGCAAATATCCTGGAGAAGATAAAATGTTCACACACACAGAGGAATTTACATTGTCACCAGAGGAGAGGTGGGTAGGAGACCCAAGAAACCCTGAGGGACAAGGATGATGATATACCCACTGTTTCATGCACTGTGTACTGGGTAATAACATGACAGACTCCATGTTTCTAAAACTAAACTGGCTCTTTATTAAGGGAACTATTTACAGCAGTGGTGGGCAACCTACAGCCCAAGGGCCGCATGCGACCCATCAGGGTAATCTGATTGGGAGCCATGAGACATTTTGCTGATGTTGACCGTCTGCAAGCGTGGCCCCCCGCAGTTTCCAGTGGCTGGTGTTCACCGTTCCCGGCCAATGGGAGCTGCAGGAAGCAGGGACATGCTGGCTGCTGCTTCCCGCAGCTCCCATTGGCCAGGAATGGTGAACCGTGGCCACTGGGAGCTGTGGGGGGCCATGCCTGTGGGCAGTCAACATCAGCAAAATATCTCGCGTCCTGCAATCAGATTACCCTGATGGGCCGCAGATTGCCCACCAGATTTATAGAGATGCTGCAAACTGACTTCCTGGTGCCTCCTCCAAACTCTTCACACCTGAAATCTGTGCTCCTTCCTTCCTTTTCCTGCAGGTTGCTACATCTTTCCTTCTAGTACTTTTTAAAACAATGTTGTCTTTTGTGCCAGCATTTGCCGACTTGCTAGGGCCAGAGTTTACTGGTGCATAACCCATTGCACAGACATGGGCTTTACCACAAGGCTGTTGCGTCCTGTTATGCCTCACAGTCCATCAAGTGTGCTGGTCTTTGAACCAGCCTCCCATTCCTTGTTTGTGGTGTTGCTCATCGTGGGGGACTGTCTTCCATCCTGTTGGTCCTCTGTATTTCTCATTTATCATGTTTCTTCTGACTCTCCCATATCAGAGAGAGCCTCAGCTATTAGTTGGCCTAAGTCCTAGCGTTGGCCCTGTATGTCTGGGTGTGTTGTCTGTCTGCCACTACTACACAACTGTGCTTGATTTCATCTCCACCACAGTCCTGAGTCTATAGGTACCTCATATTACCTGTGTTCCCCTGCAGCTTTGAGTGTTGCCTTTTGCCATTGCGTTACATGGCTGTTTGATGATTGGACCCAGATCTGCTCACCTCTGCATAGTGGCCTCAGATTCTTGGCTTTGTCATAGCTGACTGTATGCCTAGCTTGAGATTCTCTTAACTGCTTCTCTTTCCTGTCCATCATTCCTCCACTGGGCTGCAGCAGACTGCCCTTCATGGAAACAGTCTTGGTTCTCTGGCCCATCCATCAGCCCCTGTTCTGGGCTACTATCTAGTCCCTAGTTAGGTATATTGTGAGGGTCCAAAGTAGAAAGAGGATTTTCATTTCTTCTTCTTCCTCCACCACCAATGTCATAACATATCTTCTTGATTTTTTCTCTTCCATTTGCCTTTGTTTCATTTCTGTCTCCTTTCCTTCCTATCTCTTTCTCTGTGTGTTTAAACTTGGTCATCTCTGAAAGGTGGCTGTAGAACAATTGTACACTGTACAACAGGGGTGGGCAAACTTTTTGGCCCGAGGGCCACATCGGGGTTCTGAAACTGTATGGAGGGCCAGGAGGGCCAAACAGCCTGGCCCCAACTCCTGTCCAGGACCGCACCTCCTATCGAACACACCCCTGTCCCTTGACAGGCCCCCCAGCACTCCCACACCCTATCCAACTGCCCCCCGGGACCCTCTGCCCCTTATCCAACCCACTTGCTCCCAGCCCCCTTACCATGCCAGAGCCAGCCACGCCGCCGTGCTGCCCAGCAGGAGTGGCAGGCCAGAGTGATGGCAGTGCAGTGAGCTGAGGCTGTGGGGGAGGGAGGACAGTAGGGGAGGGACTGGGGGCTAGCATCCATGGCCGGGAGCTCAAGGGCCAGGCAGGACGGTCCCGTGAGCCAGATGTGGCCCGCAGACCATAGTTTGCCCACCTCTGCTCTACAAAGTGGCTAACCTTAAAGTTATATTTTCTTCTCTTTATCACTAATATTTGTGGCCTTTCTGCAATGGTTAAATAGACTTAATTTTGAAATATACTCAATGCATAAGAATTTCTTGAAAAATGCATGATTGTCTCCTATATGTGTATTGACACTTCTTAATTCTGTGATTAAGCCTTTGTACACCGGTGTAATAGACTTTATTTAGAATTGTACTCACTGCATATTTCCCTCATAAAGTGAGGGGAAAAAGCCTGAAATCTATATTTTATTTGTAATGCTTCAATAAATATAAATTAAACCTCATTTTTCAAAATGCTACAATATTGTACAGTAATGCTTCAAATATTCCATTTTACTATGGTGAGACTGCACTCCTTGGGACCATTACTGAAGAAAATGTTAAGATTCCCTGGAGATGTATAGTACCTCTATCTTCTCTTATATTCTGGGACAGAGGAGGAAATAATCAGCTAAGCTACCATATGAATATTATTGAATGCCTGGTACAACAGCCAAGTAAGGTCCAAGGCAGATAGATCACTTCCTACAAAACACCACTAGGTGTCCTCTGTTAGTAACCGTACTCATATACTATATATAGTTTTCTATATTCTGATGGGAAAGCTAGTTGAGATTATATGAAAAACCATCCTGAACATTTTCCTCAGAAACCAAATGGAATTTACATTTTGGGGTTTGTTTGTTTTTTAGGTTCATCAAATTTCAGTGACATACCTGAAACCTAGGAATTACTGGAATGCTGTAAAAAGACCAAGAGTACTTGTGGCACCTTAGAGACTAACAAATTTATTACAGCATAAGCTTTCGTGGGCTACAGCCCACTTCATCGGACGTATAGAATGGAACATATAGTAAGAAGATAAGCACCTATTTGTGTGAGATTTTGTGCATGATTTCTAAATTGTATAGGCTTGGATAAACATCCACTTTTTGAGATGTGTAACAAATCAATGGAATGCTCAAACTTACATCTCTCCTTGACTATCATAATAAATGGATTTTTAGGTCACCTAATAACCTAACCCTCCCCATGTTAGGACCTCCAGTAGTAAATCCTTAGGAAAAGGATTTACTTATATTACAAATATCTATGTAATGGGAAGAAAAGCATGATCCTGTCGTTAAAGCACAGGGGTCTGTTCCTTGTTCTGGTGTAGACTCACTTTGTGCAAGTTACTAAGCCTCTTTTTGCCTCAGTTTCCTCATCTGTAAAATGGGAATAATACTACTTTCCTACAACATGGTATCTCAAACTGTCTCTTTTGTGGCTTTCATCATTCACATTTGTAAAGCAATTTGCGATTCTCGGATGCAAGGCATTTCAGAGGAGCAGAGTAATGTTTGTTCCTAATTTGACCTGGAAAAAATATGAAGAGCTTAATCATTGCTTTATGGTACATGATAATGATTTTCAGCGCTGGCACTGAAACAGTGCAAAACAGCAGCTAACTGCAATGCAGCACATTATGTTAATCTGACCTTCTTGAAACCATTAGACCATACAAATGACTTCACATTGTAGCTCCTGCCCCAGCCTTATACCTTTAAGAGTTTGACATTGTCTTCTTTATTTACACTCACAACTTGCCATCTTTCCTGCCTGCTGGTATTTATTATGAGCACATGTAGAAGCTGCAAACAGCAGTACTACTGTTGCTCAAGAAATTCAACCTGTCTGAAGTCTCCAGTTAGCTTTCTATTGCATGGCTAGGGCTTAAATCAGCACCTGCTGTTATGAAGGGGCCTCAAGCTCCCAGGTGTTGAGATGTTACTAAGGCCCTCTTTTTACTGTCATACAATTAAAGAGTTAATTGTAGGATTAGGGTCTTATGTAAAGGGACTCTCGTCTTCATCCACCCCACAGAAATCTTTGCCAATGTTTATTAAGCATAAAAGAAAAGAACAAGGCAGCAACACGAAAACACTTGGCGTTCAAATATTAAAGAACAAGTCATTCTGGGGATACTGCCCCTTTCCTTAGTTTGCATTCAGTAAAGTCTTCCAGAAGAAAAGCGTTGATTAGAAATATCTCTTGCTGGTGCCAAAATTCTATCTTGTGAGGAAAATATAGTTAATCCACTGTTGGATTTTGGCTCAACAGTTGGTTGTGGGTGCTCAGAGTATTCCTGCTCTTTAGACAAACTCCAAAACCACCCACAATGCGGGAAGTTAAAGGATAGTTCAAAAAAGAAATGGTCTCCCCATTGTTTTCTTTGCTCACATGCTGGAGGCAGGATGTAGTACTCAGGCTAGTCACAAATGGGTGTGCTTTCACCTCTGGACTCCAGATGACTTCCGGCTTGCATGATCTGGTCTGTTCTAACTCGTCCTCCTTTACATTGGGGTGAGGCTGCTTGCAATGTCTTCGCCTGTTTTGCTGGCCACAGCAATAGATTTCAATTAGTTCCAGAGCCAGTTGGACTTTGAATGGATCAGATAAATGACAAGCAGAAAGAGCAAATAGAATGAAGGTGAAGTGAAACGCAAGTGAGGGGATCGCAGGAAACTTAGGGAGGGAATTTTACAAAACCTTCAGTGTTGGCCTAACTTCATAGCAGGGACCATTAGATTATCTATTCTAATCTCCTGTACAACACAGGCCATACAATTTCACACTTTTATTCCTGTTTTAAGCCCAATAATTTGTGTTTGTGTAAAGCAGAAACTTAAAGGCATCTAGTCTGGATTTGAAGATGTCAAGAGATGGAGAGTCCACCACTTCCCTAAGCAGTTTGTTCCAATGGTTAGTCATCTTTGATGATTAAAAATATTGTGCTGTAGTTGAAGTCAATAGTTTTACATTTACCTCAGAGGGACTAGAGTTAGACCAATGCTATGGGTTTTTGAAAACCCCACCCTTAAGTATTACATCACAGAGGTGCTTAGGCTTCATTCAATCTGGCAATGATGGCCTGACATCCTCACTGGACCTTTTGCGTCTGAATGAATCAAACAAAACCTTCCAAAGACCACAGCAAAAGTCTTGTCCCTACTTTAAAATAAAGACCTTCTTGACCTCTTTAATGTCTTGTTTTTACTACTAAAAAAGATTGGAGTAATGCGTAATGCGCTATACAGGGGCGTGATTTCTAAAGTGCACCAATAGGTTGCACGTTCATTGGTCTGTGCAGACTCTTTGAAACAGCAGTACATTCATGTGCACTAGGGAACCTTAGTGCGCACCAGCAAGTTCTACATGGACCAATTAATGTGCAACAAGTTAGTGAACTTTAGAAATCAGCCCCTCTAGAGTGCATTATTCCTCCCCCCATGTAGACAAGCTCTAACTTGCATCAGGTAAAAACACAGTGAAGACAAAGCATTATAGGTTTACTGTGAGAGAAACTCGGTATTGTCGACCATGAGCGGGGGTTTAGTGCTGACCTCACCTTGTTAACTCGGCAGTAAAACTAAAATGCCTTTACGTTCACTGTGCTGTTACCTCAGGATAGTTCACGTGCATGAGTTTCCCTGAGATAAAACACTTTTTATAGCAATGGAGACAAGGCCTGTGACCCGTAAAGACCCAGAGGGCATGGGAGTGCCCCTGTGCTGCCCTCTCTGAATTGTTGACTCCAATGTGTTTAACCATCACTGTTCCATCAGTCTAAGCTTCTGATGTCCCAACAGTGGGTGTTTCTTTCAGTCTCAAGGAATCTTTTTCCATTATAAGCGTCCTTTGAAGTAATTTCTTCATCATTGTATTTCAGCCTAAAGAAATTCAGTCCGTGCAGTTCCTTGCACTTCAATTTGTGCTGCTGCTTATCAATTTTAGATAACAGATTTACAGGTCATGACAGGTTTTTGATACCTTCTACCTACTTTGAATCCGCAAGGCTTTCATCTATTTAGCTAAGTTCTTAACACCATAAAATTATAGGTTCCACCGCAGCACGATGTACCACTTTGCCTATGTAGTCTGTTAGGACTGTTAAGGGTACTGATTCTCTGCTGTCCTGAGTAGCCAATGAGAACCTCTCTTTTATTTTGATTCTTTTGTAGTTTTTTAACACAATTTTCTTAGCATCTTATTTTCTACGCTTAGTTACTTGATGGCAAACATTGCTCTGGCATTCCTTTTCTCTGCCTGGGTGGAAATATGGTACCGTTCTGTGTAAAGCATAGGATGGTACTTTGCATATCGGGCCAGGTTCTGTACCTTGGTTCCTGAATCACAAAGGAGCTGGAATCTGTCTGCAGCTGCCCAGTTTTGGGGAAGCACTGTCCGTTATCATAAAGACAGCAGAGCTGGTTCCTACACCAATTGCCCTCTCACTCTGGTTTAGGGATGTGTGTCAGGGGAAGGAGGAACATGTATAATATGAAGGAGCAGAGCTATGCTCTTCCAATTCACAGCTTAGGATCCATAGGTTCTCTAAGTTAGAGCAGCCCCAAGGCTGCACTAGCATATGAGAGGGTTGGGGATGAGGTATGTTGACAATCGGGGAGTAATAACCAGCTTCCTGATGGTCTCCCTTCCTCCTTCTGCACTAAGCAGATCGCAGCATAGGAGATAATCCAACCTATAGTGTTGTCTTCAAGGTACACTATATACTGGTGCTTTATATAGGAGCATATATAAAGCTGTTTGTAGACAGTCAGGCCCTGTTCAGCGTAGGGCACACATCAGGGTGATGTTTTGTGTAAGAATATGGGGTGCTCTTGATAGATGCATGGTGGTACTTTGCACTGAATATTATGACTTTATTGTGTACAGTGTGGGATGTGAAATCTTGCATAGATGAGAGCAAGATAAAATGCAGATAAAAGCAGGCCAGGGGTCAGGAGAACTCAAGCCTGGGTTAATGAGGGCAGTGCCACACAGTTGGCCTTGCCTAGTAGCCAAAGTCAGGCTTATGAAGGGGACATGTAGCTGAGTGCCTTATTAGCATGAGGAGGATGGCATTAAAGCTCCTATTTTTATGGATGCTCCTTTGCCCCAGCTCTTTTTTACCCTGAATACTTGTAAACAAAGGAGCATGCTTGAAACTTACTCATCAGTGCAGAGGACTGCATGTAGCACTTCATCTTATTTGAAGCCTACCCTCACACTTGTGCTGAAGCTCAGAAACCTTTCTCATCACACAAGGGGGTTGAGTCTCAGTTTCATCCAAGCTACACTTGGCACGTGAATGAGTTGGGGGGAGGGGGGCATAGAAAGGTTACTTAAAGCCACTTTCATGCATTCAGTCTCCGGCATAAGTTAGGGTATCCCTAAGGCTGCTCTAATTTACACCTGGCTGCAGCAGCCCTCTAGGAGCCATCCAACAGCTGAGAAGGGCCAAAGAATAGAATGCTTCTTGTCCTATACGCATCCCCTCTGTCTGCTTCCACTAGGTTTATAGCTCTGCTTTTCACCTACAATGGCATAAAAAGGCTCAGACAAAATGGAAAATTGGCTCCAAAACTCTTGAAGAGTCCTTTAGTGTTGTCCTGGGCTGCTTATCTTTAATCATAGAATCATAGAATCATAGAATATCAGGGTTGGAAGGGACCCCAGAAGGTCATCTAGTCCAACCCTCTGCTCGAAGCAGGACCAATTCCCAGTTAAATCATCCCAGCCAGGGCTTTGTCAAGCCTGACCTTAAAAACCTCTAAGGAAGGAGATTCTACCACCTCCCTAGGTAACGCATTCCAGTGTTTCACCACCCTCTTAGTGAAAAAGTTTTTCCTAATATCCAATCTAAACCTCCCCCATTGCAACTTGAGACCATTACTCCTCGTTCTGTCATCTGCTACCATTGAGAACAGTCTAGAGCCATCCTCTTTGGAACCCCCTTTCAGGTAGTTGAAAGCAGCTATCAAATCCCCCCTCATTCTTCTCTTCTGCAGACTAAACAATCCCAGCTCCCTCAGCCTCTCTTCATAAGTCATGTGCTCTAGACCCCTAATCATTTTTGTTGCCCTTCGCTGGACTCTCTCCAATTTATCCACATCCTTCTTGTAGTGTGGGGCCCAAAACTGGACACAGTACTCCAGATGAGGCCTCACCAGTGTCGAATAGAGGGGAACGATCACATCCCTCGATCTGCTCGCTATGCCCCTACTTATACATCCCAAAATGCCATTGGCCTTCTTGGCAACAAGGGCACACTGACTCATATCCAGCTTCTCGTCCACTGTCACCCCTAGGTCCTTTTCCGCAGAACTGCTGCCTAGCCATTCGGTCCCTAGTCTGTAGCGGTGCATTGGATTCTTCCATCCTAAGTGCAGGACCCTGCACTTATCCTTATTGAACCTCATCAGATTTCTTTTGGCCCAATCCTCCAATTTGTCTAGGTCCTTCTGTATCCTATCCCTCCCCTCCAGCGTATCTACCACTCCTCCCAGTTTAGTATCATCTGCAAATTTGCTGAGAGTGCAATCCACACCATCCTCCAGATCATTTATGAAGATATTGAACAAAACCGGCCCCAGGACCGACCCCTGGGGCACTCCACTTGACACCGGCTGCCAACTAGACATGGAGCCATTGATCACTACCCGTTGAGCCCGACAATCTAGCCAGCTTTCTACCCACCTTATAGTGCATTCATCTAGCCCATACTTCCTTAACTTGCTGACAAGAATACTGTGGGAGACCGTGTCAAAAGCTTTGCTAAAGTCAAGAAACAATACATCCACTGCTTTCCCTTCATCCACAGAACCAGTAATCTCATCATAAAAGGCGATTAGATTAGTCAGGCATGACCTTCCCTTGGTGAATCCATGCTGACTGTTCCTGATCACTTTCCTCTCATGTAAGTGCTTCAGGATTGATTCTTTGAGGACCTGCTCCATGATTTTCGATCATGGAGCAGGTCCTCAATGATCAATGATTGATCGTTTCCTACCTGTGTGAGGAATCATTAATTATTATTCCTTCATGGCTGCAGTCTGTTGCTTCTCGAAAGGCATGTTTGGTTTGTTTGACCATTTGCTGCTTGCTCTATGCTGTTTCCCACTGGGGATGTCATTCGTAGCTACATACTACATAGCTTTATTGTTCTGTTTCTAATAAAATATCATGAAACTGTGCATACTGATTATCTTGCTATTGGTTAGTTCATTCCTGAATAGAGATGGTGATTGTACTTTGCCTCAAACAACAATATGCCAGAATTATTGTTCAGTGACCATGTGCTGATCCCTAAAAGAATGTGAAGGTACTAACACTGACTATTTTGCACCAGTCTGACAATGTAAATCAGCCATAGATCTGACTTAACTAGTTGATTAAGCCAGAGTGGTGCAGAATAACCAGAAGGTACAGGTGAATCTGACCATACACACATCAAGGAAAGTTAAATTACAGAGTGTCACATGTGCTTATTATGTTTGACATTTATAGATGTGTGTACTCAATGGTAATAGAGAAATACTGCTAGATCTTAATTTGAATAGAATATTTGTTACCAGGTACAGAACAAAAGCTAATCACCAAATTCCTCCTACAGATTCCTACAACAGCTGAGGCTTGGCAGGTACAAGCAAAAATGAATCGCTGGTTTATTATGTTTGGGAATTCACATGGCAGAATTAGAAACAAACTCTCATTCTTTCTGTCATCACATGAGAGGCCTGGGATCATTGTTAAAGAAGGCTGGGCTCTGCCCTGGTGAGATTTACCATAATTCCAACATGAAGTTTGTTGTACTGATCTTTCACCCCATAAGTTTATATTCAAATCAAGATCTCAAGAGATACGCCTATGGAAAATACACTCCTGCTTACTCACTTGGAGTGAGGTTTATGTTCTGTGTCAACAACACATTCTCTTCACCCTAGGAAGCCAAATTCACAGCAGAGTTATATAAAGGTAAATGACAGTTGATGAGTAAAATTTTATAGTATGTAATATAATTATATTATACCATATAATAGCTAGAGTTACCTTCCTCTTTCAACATTTCACAGGAGTTGATGGGCCAGTGTCAAATGCTGCAATCCAGAAATGATAGGTCACACTGTTACTCCCTTTAGGGAGGCGTAGAAAGTTCTGAAAGAGTATCAAGATTAATTTGTTCTGTATGTCTTCTGTAATAACACTCCTCTTTCTCTGTTTCCCCACAATAGCTAATGGAAGCGGATTGATCTGAGATTGGGTACTTCAGAAAGACTGAATTTAGTTCATTGAGAAGAGTTCAATCTAACAGAGAGGCATTGGGAAGGAGCCAAAGAAATTTTTATTATCTTTTGATAAAAACAAAAAATAAGTCAGGCCTGTCAGGGTCTTCCTCACAAGAGTTGGGCCATTTCTTCAAAGTGTTTGTCAGTGCTCTGTAGGAAACAGCTTGTGGCTTAAGATCTTCTGAGGAAGCTGTTTGAAGGCATTTTTATTTCACAGCATCCTCTAGCTGCTCATCCCTGCCTTTCCTACACTACACTAGTTCCCTATGTAGTTCCACCAGACATCAAGATAGGAGCTAACAATTGTCGATCTGCGTGGAGAACATCTGGACAATACATATAGACTGGTCCCATCTGAAATGTGAAGGTCCTTCTCAGTGGAACTGTGCCAGAAACAAACTACATATCTCAGAATAAGTGCTAGCATAGGTACCAATGCTGCAAGGGGGGGGAAGAAGTAGCTTGATCTTACCCTAATTTATTTGCCATAATTTGTTACAGTCACTCCTGGAAAAAATGCTGATAAGCCGCAATCCGTTAATTGGTGGTTGCATGTATTTCTTGTGCTTTATCTTTTTTTCTGACTCATTTAGAACTAGTCTAACCTATTCATTACCAAGCAGCCTAGAGGCTGTGTTAGAGAATTTGGGGAATTGAGGCTCTTGGGATCTGTTTCGAGGGGGGTCAATGTGCTTGAAGAGCAATAGGAAAATCTATAGATTAAATGGGAAAACCAAAGAAAAATGCATTATCTTAACCCACAGTAGAGGCAATAAAACTTGGCAAAGAAATTTTGATTTCTTTGCAACATGCTGGAAATATTTACACGTTTTCTCTTTGAAAGAATAGTATATATGATAGTGTAGCTCAGTGTTCAACTTGTCGAGCTTAAAATGGGGCTAGGGTGGGAAGGCCTTCCGGGGGGGGGGGGGGGCAGGATTTAAAACACATTTTCCTCTCAACCAAGCCCAGGGGGAAAAAAATTATAAAATGTTCAATGAAACACTTTGTGTTAAACTAGTGCAACCCAAATGATTCCCCCCCACCTTTCCAGTTCATTTTTATGAAAGCTATGTAATCACAGGAGATTTGGTGAGACTCCTAAAGCTGTCATAGCAAAAATATGCAGATGACATGTGGCTCTGGGTCCTTTACAACAGACCACATCACTGTCACCCAACTAACCCAAAGCCTGGCCAAGATCATCTTAGAGAAGAAGGAAAGTTGGTTTAAGTTAAACCCCAGCAATTTGGAGGTTATGCTGATTGGCAGAAGAAAACACTCTGAGGAGTTTGTTGTCATGGTACAGTCCCCACTAATGGAAGAAACACACACACATTCCTCAATGACACTGAGCTCTGACACAACAGTGTTGATGAATAACACACTTTTCTGGCTGGCTAGGAGGCTACATCTCATCCTTGCAGAGACTAACGTGGCTTTGATAGGACATGCTTTTGTCACCTTTCAGAGACTTTTAGCAATGTAATCTGCCTGGGAAGCAACAACTAGTACAGAATTCACCAGCTTGTGTCCTCAAGGATACTGTTTACTGTGAGCATAACCAACCTATCCTCCACTCAGTACTTTGCCTCTGTGGTGAGGAGGCATGGCCCCCCTCAGACGCAGACACGGAGGGAACGCGGCAGGCTGCCTGGTGGGAGGAGCCAGGAGGGCGATGCCCAGCACACTGGAAGCAGAGGGGTGGGACAGGAAGGAGAAATATAAAAGGCTGGCCCAGTTGCTCAGTTGGGAAGAAGCCGCCGGAGGCAATAAACTCTTCTTCCCCACTGCTGGAGGCGAGCACCAAGGAGAACCGCTGTTGCCCCAAGGTCCAGCATGAGCTTCTAGGGAGCCCTGACTGTCTCGAGGCAGAGAAGCTGCTACCTCTGCCCTTGACAGTGTACTCAGAGGAGATTGAGAATGACCCCTGGATTCAGGTATGCCTGAGGGGGAGAGAAGCAAGCATCCCAGGGGAATCAGGCAGTAGTCTGCGGGAGAGTGAGCCTGAAGCCAGGTCAGCATGTGGGCGGATCCCTGCTGACCCAGTGGTGGACTGCTCTGCCACTGATAGGGCCCAGGCTTAGGACAAGGTGGAGTTGGGTGGGCCCATGTCCCTCCTGTCACCCCACCCCTGGGGTGGTAGTATTCCCCCTCTGTAGGCCAGGAGGCCTGTGCTCCTGAGCTCCATAGACTGCATGTGGTGCTCAACCCCAAACCTGAGCCCCTACACTGGGCTGGTACGACAGCTCGGCCTGATTGCAGGCCAGAGCCTTAACTTGTGGCTGCCCTGCCTTGCCTTGCCTAAGGGCTGGGTGAATAGACAGCTGTAGCCCACCCTGGTCATCCGCCAGAGCCCAGACTGTGCATGGCCTGCCCCACTTGAAGGATGGGCCCCCTTGTGAATCGCTAATTCCCCTACTCTTGTTCAGCTTAGAGAAGGCTTTAGCAGACCCAAATTGCGAGGAGGCGTGGCCACTCTCAGAAGCAGACGTGGCGGGATGGCCCCGCCAGCCTACAGCCTCCCTAAAGGATATTGTTCCAGGTCTTCATCTTTTATCTTCGAGTTTCTTAACAATCTGGGCCCAACAGACATAAAAGATTGTCTAATGCTCCAGGATGAGGACTCCATTGATCAAACCCCTGCTCTGACACAGTAGAACTCTCTACTGAAAGGATAAAGCTGCTATGTGCAGAAGAGAGCGCTTCCTCATGGGCTGGTCCATAACTGAATGGACTAAACTCCTGCTCAGGCTGAGAGCTACCTCACCACTTTCTGTTCTGAAAGCTGGATGCACTTGTTCAACTTTGCTTTCCCAAATTAAAGCACTTAGCACATTATAACAACAAATATATATATATACGTTTCCCTCTGGGTAGAAGAAGAGGGAAAGCACCACACATGACAGATGATGGTCATAGAGCTTCATGGATCACTGGAAAGTGTCCAGATACTGCTGTGATGGGCACGGTATAAGAACTTAGAATACAGATCAGGGAGGAACTGCAGTAATAGAGGCAGAAAAGAGAATCATCCCAGATTGTAAATTTTCAATGGCAGAGATTGTTTTGTTGTGGATTTGAATAGCACCTAGCACAATGGGACCCTGATCCTGGCTGGGGCCTCTAAGCACTTTTGCAATGCAAATAAATAACAACAATAACAATCCCTTCAAAGTAGAGTTCAGATTTTAACAAGGGGCTCCTGAGAAACCACAGGTGTACCTTCTAGCACATCACTAGTGTGTTCAAAAAAGCTTATGAGCCATAGCTATTAATGAGTTTTCATCTGAAGATACTCCTTTCTTATTTGCCCAGAGGGAGGACACGTGGAATCTGCAGTGAAGCAAAACACACCATGGATTGGAAGACCCTTATCAAGACTATTTGCTGACTGTGCCACAAAACAATATCAATACCTAGAGCTGGATGGATAGTGTAAGGTATATAAAGAAAGACTTGCAGCTGGAACATGGCTACCACAGCCCCTACTGACTCTGTTTGTGTGAAAGGCTCATTTACAAAGTTACTGTTTTTGGTTGCAAATGAGTCCAGACACTGGGAGAAGGATTCTACTAATTTGGTTTGTTTCTGTTCTGGTGTCTGACACAACACTTGCTTCAGAGCCTGTTTCTCTTAGCTATTGTAAAGGCTGAATTGATATGAAAGAGCTAGTCAAACTTGTGTCTCTCTTCTCCCCCCCCCCCCCCCCCGCCCCATTCCACTTATTTTTGCTGCCTTCTCTTCTTGTCACTATAGGCCCATGTGGCTATGAAAAGAAAATATTTATGTTGGACTGGAATTTTACATTCTTGCTGCCAGGGCTGAGATGCACAAGCTGACTCTTCACTCGCAAAATAGGGGAGCCTGGGAAAAAATCCTCACCTTTAACAATATTCCCAATGATTATACTTTGTAATCAAGCTGCAAATGTTATTAGTCTTTTTAAAAAAATCAGTTTTTCATCTGTAGAGAGAGACAGGTTCTTCCCTCCACCTCTTAATGACATTCCTACCATGGCAGAGGAATGCATACACAGAATCATTTTCTGTGATGTTGAATGAATGTGGTGTTTGGCACCCACAGGAAGCTGGAGTAAATGCTGTTTCATTAAAACAAGCAACTGAATTTCCATGATCTCTGCAATTTCGGATATGTTCAAGTTTCTCTCTTGTTTGCCCTGACTGCCAAAGAACATGTCAAGTGTCATTCCCATTCAGCCTCACAGACAATGGATTTACAATGCTTTTTATCCAAAAAACAAAACCCCAAATCCCGAAAGCTTTCTGAAATCAAAATGCCACATTCATTATAGGCTATTAACACCATGCCACTGATGCCTCATTAGAATCTTTGAAGAACATTGTATTTAGAAGCTGTTTTGTTTTAAACGTTATCAGAATAGGCTTGCTATCATTAAGGCTGAGAAGAGCATTTCATTCTAAACCTCTCTCTTCAGCCATTTTCTCAAACAAAAATGTGCACTTAAAGATATAAATAGTCATCGAAAATGCTGCACATGTCACAGCTGCAGAGTGAGTTAGTTACCACTGCTCTGGGGAACTTTTACTTTTGAAATATCTGACTTTTGTGGTCTTGAGAGTGTTCAAGTGGACATAAGTGCACTTGAGCTCATGTACGACTTGGAAGAGTCTCTTAGAACATTTCGCCCTATTGGCTAGTTTCTTAGCTGGAGTAAATCAGCATAGCTCCATTGACCTTAATGGAGCAACAGCGCTTTGACACCGGCTCAGGATCTGGCACTATGAATTCAAATGAGGGGTAGGCAGAGATAACAAACAGACACTAGTTCTCATGAGTAGCCTACATGAAAATAAGTTAGTTAGCAATATCTAGGGCTGGAAACAGTTTCTGAGTGGAGACACTTGTGAAAAGGCATATTGGTTGTTTCTGAGATATAACAGTTACTGAGGCTACATTCAAATAAAGTGTCACTTTCAGATCATTTTGAAATCTCCATCAGTCAAATGACTGCTCATGACAAGAAAAAAGGGATTGTTTGTCAAGGTTGGCACTGCCCCTGTTTTGCAAATGTATGAGAACATGTTCCTAAAAGTATCCTAACTGGAACCATACAAACATCTCTTGAATTATGTATTCATTGCTCACAAAATATGATCAATCCACTATATTTTGAGACCATCCACATTTCTGTTTAGATTCCATACTGCAAAATCTTGACATACCTAAATTATAGTGACATTGGTTGTGTATCCATAGTTAAAGGTGAGCTTAGTTTTGTACTCAAAGCAGGGATGCAATCTCTGTTACGTATGAAGAATACAGTGTGTGTTTCCTATATTTGTAACACTTGTTCTTTGAATAGTGTTTCAATTTTTAGAGAATATACAAGTAAATCCATTAATTAGTTTTGAATTAATATTCATTTATGGGATTTTATTAAATTTATTCTGTATTCAGCCTTTTTTGGTCCCAAATGATAAAGACCACCACACACTCTTCACATATTCAATATCATTAAAATTCATTGGAATCTCTTGCATAGGTTGTGTTTGAAGAAATTAAGTTACAAATAAGTTATTAATTGTTGCATTAACTATTATGATAGACTATTCTCAGACAAAAAACTGCATTAAGATGGAGTTAAGGTTGAGAGTGCACATCAGTAATTTTACAGTCAGAACATTACAGGGCATGTTGTAATTATGTTATACCAATAAATTAAAAACCAGCAGGATCTTATTAAAGGGAAAAAGGCAAAATACCACATTTATTGTGAATACAGAAAGAATCATAGTAAGCAGTTAGTTACAGGTATAACATTCCATTCAATCTCATATTTATTCACACATTCATTCACACACAGACACACAGGTTCTGCAAGGTTATCATCATAGTAAGCAGTTAGTTATAGCTATAACATTCCATTCAATCTCATATTCACACACACACACACGTACGTTCTGCAAGGTTGTTATCATAGTTACCAGCCTTAGAGTTGCTCATGCCAAGCCACTGGCCAGATGGCCTGGACATGAGGAGGGAGTAGGGCCTTGTCAGATGCTCATCTGATGCTCCTGGAAGTTGGTTTGCAGAATCAGACCCCAAAGTTCTCACTTTCTAGAGTCCATTTTTATAGGAATTTCTTCCTATGCCAGTCTATGGGAATTGCTTCATCATGCTGTTGCTGAATCAATCAGCAGATAGCACATTCCTGACGGCTCCATGCTGCTAGATGTTATCTTGTTCTTTGGTTCTCCCATTCTTGAGGCTGTTGGGTGGATTCCAGTCTGCCCTCCGGGGGTCCTCTGGTTATTTCCACTTGACGCCTTCTTCAGCCGATGGACACTGGATTCTTAGGCTGGCACCTCCCTGATCATTCAGTTATTATCCACACCAAGCATCCATCCACATACATCCTCTATCTCTATTTTAATCACAATTGTTAATACAACAAAAGGGCGGGGAGTCTCTGGGTGCTGTTTCTGTTGCTAGAGTGTTGCTTTGAGTCTCTCTCTCTGTGAATTGCTTTGAGAACAGACTCTGTCTTAGAATGTACTAACACAATTAGCAGCTTGCAAGTTTCACACACAGAGGGAGAGAAACAGTACCAAAAACCAAGAGACCTCTTAATTAGTAATACCCTGGAATTTAAACTATGGGGAATCAAACTCATTTGTGATTTTAATACAGAACTTCTTTAATATGATCCAACAATTATCCCCAAACCAACTAACATTACAAACCTATGAAATTCAAAGTTAAGATGACCATATCTGGATTTCTTTCACCTTATCTGAGCATTTCTGTACTCTAAATGTATCTAAACAACCTTAACTCATAGACTTTAAGGTCAGAAGAGATTATCATAATCGTCATGTCTGACGTCCTACAGATTGCAGGCCACAGAACCTCATCCATCTACTCCTGTAGTAGGCCCATAAACTCTGGCTGAGTTACTGAAGTCCTCAAATCATGATTTAAAGACTTCAAGTTACAGAGAATCCACCATTTATACTGGTTTAAACCTGCAAGTGACCCGTGCCCCAATACAGAGAAAGGGGGACACCCCCCTGTCATAAATATAAAGGGAAGGGTAAACCCCTTTAAAATCCCTCCTGGCCAGAGGAAAAATCCTCTCACCTGTAAAGGGTTAAGAAGCTAAAGGTAACCTCGCTGGCACCTGACCAAAATGACCAATGAGGAGACAAGATACTTTCAAAAGCTGGGAGGAGGGAGAGAAACAAAGGGTCTCTGTCTGTCTATATGCTGCTTTGCCGGGGATAGAACAGGAATGGAGTCTTAGAACTTTTAGTAAGTAATCTAGCTAGGTATGCGTTAGATTATGATTTCTTTAAATGGCTGAGAAAAGAATTGTGCTGAATAGAATGACTATTTCTGTCTGTGTGTCCTTTTTGTAACTTAAGGTTTTGCCTAGAGGGATTCTCTATGTTTTGAATCTAATTACCCTGTAAGTTACCTACCATCCTGATTTTACAGGGGTGATTCCTTTACTCCTATTTACTTCTATTTCTATTAAAAGTCTTCTTGTAAGAAAACTGAATGCTTTTTCATTGTTCTCAGATCCAAGGGTTTGGGTCTGTGGTCACCTATGCAAATTGGTGAGGATTTTTACCAAACCTTTCCCAGGAAGTGGGGTGCAAGGGTTGGGAGGATTTTGGGGGGAAAGACGTGTCCAAACTACGTTTCCCAGTAAACCCAGTTAGAGTTTGGTGGTGGCAGTGGTTATTCCAAGGACAAAAGATAAAATTAATTTGTACCTTGGGGAAGTTTTAACCTAAGCTGGTAAAAGTAAGCTTAGGAGGTTTTCATGCAGGTCCCCACATCTGGACCCTAGAGTTCAGAGTGGGGGAGGAACCTTGACACCCCCCCACCCCAGTGTTTCTACCAATCTGACCTGGAGGAAAATTCGTTCCAAACCACAAAAATGGCATTCAGTTAGACCCTGATACCTGAGTGAGACCCACCAGCCAGTCACCTGAGAAAGAATTCTCTGTAGTAACTCAGAGCTCTCCCCTATGTAGTGTCCCGTTTCCAGCTGTTGGAGATATTTGCTCATAGCAGTGACGGATGGGCCACATGCCGTTATAGGCAACATCGTCATACCATTCCCTCCATAAACTTGTCAAGCTCAGTCTTGAAACTAGTTAGGTTTGTTGCCCCCACTGCTCCCATTGGAAGCATGTTGACCCATTGATTTTATGTTCTAGAACGTCATTCCTCTGATGATTAGAAACCTTCATCTAATTTCAAACCTAAACTTATTGATGGCCAGTTTATAACAATTTGTTCTTGTGAAGCTATGCAGTAACCATAAAGATTATGAATAATGTGCATGCCTCCCTGCCATTTGGGTCATTATTCCCTGGGTTATATTGCCTGGCTGTCTTACTCCTTTCTCTCTTGCCCCCCAAACATCATCTCCCACTGCTTGCTGGCAGCTTCTTTCTTTCTGGTGGCTCGGCTCCCCCAAAGCTGGCTTTGGTTTCCTCTCCTTTTCCTTTATCTATATCAGTGATATTAGAAGAGGCAGCAAGGCTAGCTTCTCTTTCCTGTTTCCATCTGCTTTTACAGGCTTTCTCTTTGCAATGAAGATTCAGGAGGAATGGTAGAAGCAGCTGATAACATGGACAGCCATTGCAATGTGACCAGCCACCTCTTTGCAGATTGCCAGTAAGTGTTCTGTGGACAGCTAGTCGTGCGTGGACAGCAGATAAGGTGGATATCTGAAAAAAGTCAGAGGTACTAATAAATGAAGCAAGAATAGTTGGTGTCTTTAATGACTTCTCAGGAGAAAGGTCACTGGTATCGTGTGATTATTGAATAGGGTTTTTATTTTTTAAAAAAGTGCCTTGAATCAACCTCTTATTGTTTACTGTGTATAATAAGCCACCAAAAGCAGAACCTTTCCCCACTTATGATAGAGGTGCCCATAAGCCTTTCATTTAAGGAGGAAATCTCTCTGTGCAGAGCCTCATATTAGACTTTAAATATTTAAATAATTACATTAAATTTCCAGTTACAATGCTGAGGGTGAAAGGCATTTTGCCATGTTAACTGACAACGGTCAAAGGTTTTGTCAAGTGTACACAAGCTTCAGAGGAGCCCTGAAGGGAATCTATTCCTCTCGGTCAAATGATTTTTCTCCAGTATCACTGGATATTGAGAAGACATTTGACCAGGTAGAGCAGATTACTTATTTCTGTTACCTGAGGACTTGGACTTCGGAATCCAGTATGCAAGTTTTGTTCCAGGTTCTGTTCAAGAATATCCACAGGAAGACTAAATAGCTGAGATTCTGTCTGCTCTGATTGTTAAGAGGAATTCCAGTAAGGAGGGATGTCCCTTGCCCAATTACTATTTGCCTTATTTGTGAGATCACCGGCACAGACTTTGTGGGCCAGATCCTTGACCCTGATATGACCCACTTTTGATGATCCAGTTCTTTCAGCATTGGGGGCTCCTTGAGTGGCACTGGTGAGGGGATGTGTCAAGGGACATACCAGGAATATGGAGTGAGGTTGGAGTGCTGATGTGCTCTGGCAATCCTCAGGCAGTTAGAGCTGGCTGATTATTAATTATTATTATTATTTGGCAAATAGTAAATTCACAGAAAAATGCTTTTGCGGGGCACTAAAACTATTTGGTTTCTAAATGGTTGAAAATGAATAGTTTTGGTTTTTTGATAAAGAATTTATTCATTCATTCATTTTTGCCAAAACTGATTGCTCAATTCGACCCAAATTCTCAAAAGGAATTTTGAGGGTTCATTTTGACACATTTCATTTCATCCATTTTGACATGTTTTGTTTCAGCCGCTTCTAAATGAAACGTTTCTGCTTTTCATGTCGGAAAGGTGTTTCATTTTGAACTTTAGCTAATTTAATAAAAAACAAAAAAAGGGGAGTGGAAAATATCCCAGAATGACCCCAAATGAAAAAACAGAATAAAAATAGTTCTGGGTCAAATGGAACGTTCAGCCTGAAATGATTTTTTTTTTCAATTTTCTTTTTGTTTTGGCAAGAAAAAACAAAACGTTCATTTTTGGTTCAAACTAAACTGAATTTTTTTTTGGTTTGGCCCCTGAACCAAAAAATCAATTATTCACTTAGCACTACAGCTGATGTTAAGGCTTCTTGAGGGGCTGTCACCAGCCTTTGTAACTTAAAGCAGTCTCTGGACTAATTTAACTTGTGCTGGAGAACAAACTGGCCTCTGGCAAATCCGGGGAGGAATGGAGCTATGCTGATTGACACCAGTTGAGGAACTGACGCAGCAAGAAAATATTATTTGTAGACTCTTAATGAATGCAGAAGTAAGAGGAGCATTGCAGCAGAACAAATGGGGAAGCCAAAAACACAAAAGAGAGAGGGGGGCTGAGGGAAGCAACCAGCTTAACCATAAAAGTTATTTATTGCCAGGTCATAACCATACAAGGAGAGCCAAACAAACAAAACAGTTACAATATTAAATCTAGCTTAAATTTGATTACAAAGTCAGATTTAGAAAACTATACCTGATCACACAAGTCAGGGTTAGAAAGCTATACCTAGAGTACAGAGAGAGAGAGAGAGTTGGGTTCTCACCACTCCATGAAGTTTGAACCAGTCGGGGTTCCCTGGTGGTGGTGGTGGTAGCTGAGGGTCTGGAGTGCTGGAGACAGACGGAGCTCCCAGCACGATCAGTCAAAAGAAGATGAAGTCCCAAAGGAACTGATACGGATTTTGGATCCAGGAGGCATCAGACCCCTTACTTGAGCGTGGGTAGGGATTTTTGTAGGGAAACAAAAATGGTTCAAGGGAGAACACTAGATTTGTTTATAGGTAAACTGGTGGCTCAAGGAAGTATACCAAAGTTGTTTTGTTCAGGCTAGTGAGCTGGAGAGTTTGGTAGTGTCCAATGCAGAAAAGGACTCAGCAGAGGAAGGGAACAAAGCAGTGTTCTTAGAATTCCTTCTTGAACTGTTCCAGTGCAGTGCTGTACATTTAAAAGCACAACAGCAGAGTAGTTTAAAACACTTTCTGAGGGAAAATTAGAGATTGCTTTCCCAGTCCAATATTGACGTAGAGCAAACTGTGCTGATACCACACAAGATTGACACTAGGGAAGCCAGACTGGTAAAACAGACACCTTACTGGTTATCAGTTGAAAAGAGGGGAGAAACTTTAAGAGTTACTGAAGAAATGCAACATGAAGGTAGAGTTGAATCTTCAGTCAGCCCTTGGGCCTTGCTCATAATACTGGTAAAGAAAAAGGATAACAGCACTCGAAAGCTGAATGAAGCCGTCTTGAAAGATTTGTATCCTTTGCCAAGGATAGATGATACACTGGATGCTGTGGCAGGGTCAGTTTGGTTTTCCACATTGGACCTCGAAAGTGGGTAGTGGCAGGTGCAAGTGGACCCTATGGACAAGGAGAAAATGGCATTTACATCAAGGCAATTTGAGGAGATGCCATTTGGCCTATGTAATGCAGTGTTTGAAAGGCTTATGGACAGGATTTTTCATGGTATGCTCCCTTCCACTTGTTTTCTATATCTAGACAACATATTGGTGCATGCTAAGGATTTTGAACAAGAAGTGATGCATTTGTAAATGGTCTGTGACAGGCTTAATGAAGTTACTTTGAAGCTGATTCCAAAGAAGTGTGAACTGTTTCAAAAGAAGATAACAACATACCTGGGATACGCCATAAGTGCAGAAGAAATTTCCACAGACCAACAAAAAACTGAAGTTTTGGAAAACTGGCCAACCCCTAGTACGGATGTTATTATACCAGTATAAAGGGGCCATGACCAAGTAACTGAGTCAACGCTAGGTGGGCTTGTACTGCTTTAGCTGTACTGATACAGTTAAAGTGGTACAATTTTGTGTGTAGACAAGGCAAAACTTAACCGTGGTTCTAAGAATCAAGCTGGACTCTTTCTTTCCCACACATCATCACCAGCAAAAGGTTCTATAGATCAGATTAGTCCTTCATTTACATCTATTGTTATGAAATCCTCTTGTCTTTCTTTTATGGCCCCAGTGGTGCCTGTGCAAGCCCAATGTATTTAATTTTTTTAATCACTTGATAGCCCTAGTTTTTATCAATTTTTGTTCTGTTTGTACACTATGAACATACAGGAGAATAATTTAATCGCAATTAATCACGCGATTAAAAAATTAATCCTGATTAATCACACTGTTAAACAATAATAGAATACCATTGATTTAAATAGTTTTGGATATTTTCTACATTTTCAAATATATTGATTTCAATTACAACACAGAATACAAAGTGTACAGTGATCACTTTATATTTATTTTTGATTATAAATATTTGCACTGTAAAAAACAAAAGGAATAGTATTTTTCAATTTACCTAATAAAAGTACTATAGTGCAACCTCTTTATCACGAAAGTTGAACTTACAAGTATAAAATTATGTACAAAAAAACCTGCATTCAAAAATAAAACATTGTAAAACTTTAGAGCCTACAAGTTCACTCAGGCCTACTACTTGTTCAGCCAATCGCTCAGACAAACAAGTTTGTTTACATTTTCAGGAGATAATGCTGCCCGCTTCTTGTTTACAATGTCACCTGAAAGTGAGAACAGGCATTCCCATGGCACTGTTGTAGCCGGTGTTGCAAGATATTTATGTGCCAGATGTACTAAAGATTAATATGTCTCTTCATGCTTCAACCACCTATGATTCCAAAGGAGATGCTTCCATGCTGATAACGGGTTCTGCTCGATAACCATCCAAAGCATGGATGGTGTGTACTGACGCATGTTTATTTTCCTCATTTGAGTCAGATGCCACCAGCAGAAAGGTTGATTTTCTTTTTTGGTAGTTTGGGTTCTGTAGTTTCCGTATCAGAGTGTTGTTCTTTCAAAACTTCTGAAAGTTTGCTCTACACCTCATCCCTCTCAGATTTTGGAAGAACCTTCAGATTCTAAAGCCTTGGGTTGAGTGCTGTAGCTATCATTAGAAATCTCGCATTGGCACCTACTTTGTGTTTTGTGAAATCTGCAGTGAAAGTCTCCTTAAAATGAACAACGTGTGCTGGGTCATCATCCAAGACTGCTATAACATGAAATATGTGGCAGAATGTAGGTAAAACAGAGCAGAAGACATACAATTCTCCCCCAAGGAGTTCAGCCACAAATTTAAGTACTGCTGCACTGGGGAAAGGCTCCGGCAATGAGGGAGAGCTCTGGTGGGAGGAGGAAGAGGCAGTGGGGAAAGGATCTGGCAGTTGCAAGAGCATTTCCTTGCTGCAGTGAAAGGCTCCAGCAGTGAGGAGTTACTTGAGCCTTTCCCCCTACCTGGGCCTTTCACTGCCATGTGTAGCTACACACCCTGCAGCTAGTGTGGACACAGCCTGCCTTTAACTGCAGCATGTAGCTACATGTACTCTACATGCTGCCACAAATGTAGACGTGGTCTACGTGTGCTGCAGTCACACCTCTGATTGTAGTGTACACATACCCAGGGAGCAGGTCTGCAAAGTAAGAAAGTGGCCCTTTTTTTACTTAATCACCTTTGGAAAAGTAGAACTTCACCTTAAGTAGAGATTGGCGAGTGTTCCTAAATTTCTGATTGTTTTCTGATATGAAAAACCATCCACCAGGGACTAGATGAGACATTACATTCATTTTAATTGTGCCCAAAACAAGATTTGAAGCATCCTTTCTCTGAATGGGAAAAAGCTCACGTTACGCTTACTGCACGATCAACTTTATTTCTACCCCTGAAATAGTGAGACCCAAAGAATTTTATTTTTATTAATTAACACCAGAAATGTGCTAGATACTGTATAGAATGTGTAGGGGAAAAATTCTCACCTTAGAGAATTTCTGGTCCATATAAAGAGCTGAAACAACAAGCAGATACAAGGAAAAAAAGAGGAAGGAAATGAAGAGGACAAAGGTTACAGACTTGGCTTAGACAGGTATGGAGCCATCTGAACTGATTTTTAAGTGAAGGGGTTTCTTTAAGTGTGTTCTGATATGTTATAAAACATTACTGATTTTGGGGTGAGTTGAAGTGGTGAGGGGAAGGAGAAGAGACTATGGCTGTAATTGTGTGGGAAGATGGGAGGAGGAAAAAGAGAAACCCAGGGGAGGAGAGGGATCAGATGTATGGTAGACTGAGACAAACCAGTTAGCGAGCCATGGATGTGGTGGAAGAGGAACATAATTAAGGTGAAACTGACAACCAGATAATGATCAGAATGTTCACGTTCCGAAACAATGAAGAAAGGCCTTGAATTTATCCTGTGCACCCTCACTGGCAGCTGCAGCTGTAGGGAAGGAGATGTGAGGGTCTAGATCTTTTCCAAATCCTTGCTGCTGCTAATTCCCATCTCAGGGGAGGGAGGGAGGGAGGAAGGAGAGCAGGATGCTGAGACAGATCCCTAGGCTTGTCCTTCTGGGGCACAGGGTTAGGTTGGACTGGAGTAGTTGCTTTGCGAAAAGGAAATAGAATTGCCTGGATTTAGCAGCTGAATATAAGGAAACCAAACTAGGTCTCATCTTGCTCCAACCAACTTTGAGAGTGTGTCTTTCCAGCCTGCCACTGAATATCAGCTTTACGTCCTTCAGTGTAATGCAAATGTTATAAAGGGTTAACAAGACGTTTAAAAGATAACTAAAGAGCTGGTGATTTGATTGTATTTTTAATGAACTTCCTGTTCTTTACTACTTGCTGGAGTGTCTCAGGTGCTTGCTTTAAAGACACCATATTAAAAACTGTTGATTACTTGATTGAAGTCAGGTCAATTAGAAATTAAAAGGTGCAAAACTTCAACCCACTGATAAAGGACCATTTCTGTTTGCTCTTAACTTGTACATGGTAGATTCTTCAGTCACTGATTGAAGTATTCTAATAAATGAGGACAGGTTGCTATAAAAATGTTGATCCTCCCTTTAAAGAGAATCAGTCTATCTTAGGTACTTCTGTTATCCCTTTTACAGTAATATCCGAGCACCTCACAATCATTCACTTATTTTTCCCCGCAACATCACTCTTATTACTGCTGCAGGACAGAGGAGGAGAAGAAGTGGGGGACACTGGAGGGGAGAAGGGAGAACCATCAGGTGTTAGGGAAAGCTATTAAACCTCCATCCTTGCTGCAGAAATCATGCACTACTGCTTGGGAGCTGAAAAGCAGCTGATAGTGAAGTGACTTGCTTGCCCAGCTCTCTATCTGCTGATCAATCCAGCTCCCACTGTAGGCCCTGCCCCAGCTGGCTGTGGAGTGGCAGTTAAGTAGCTTACCCAGGGGAGTAGAAGATGGCAGAGGTCCTTTTTACCAGCGACCACCAGCATGGGTGGGGGGAGGAAGTGGGGCTCTGGTGAAGGGCGAGGTTAGAGATTCCAAGTGGGAAGGTGAGGATAGAGAAAAAAGGTGCTCAAAGGGACTTAGGTGCCTAGATCCCAGATTTAGATGCCCAAGTCTCAGTTTTAGGCACCATAGCATTCCCTCAAACCGCCATTGGCTGTTGCCTAATCCTGTAAGAGGAAGGGAACGAAGCACCTAAATTTACACAGCACCTAAATTTTTGCTATAAAAGTCCCCATGGCACCTACATTTCTGCTTCCAGGCACATGCACTGCTGCCTCACTCTAGGCATGTGAATTGTTGTCTTATGCCTAAGCCCCAGCATGAGCCACAAACCAGGGAAAGATAGGTGTTCCTCTGCCTAGCTTTCCTGAGGGGCCTGATCTGGTAGGTGTGCTCAGGGCATGCTTAACTCCACACCAACCACCCCGGGGGAGGAAACCGCCTCTCTCCTAACTTTTAGACCAGCGGATGAGGAACTCACCCAGGATGTGGGAGAGAAGGTTCAAGTCCCCCCTCTGCCCGATACGGAGAAAGGATTTGAACAGGAATCTGCCATCTCTCAGGTGAGTAATGTAACTACTGAACAATGGGATATTCTGATGTGGGTCTCTCTCAATTTCTCTTGTTGAAGCCATTCTGCTTTTAATTAAATATATATTGGGCCAGAAAGAGAATGACAGTCACTCTGTAGTTGATTTCAATGTTGCTGTAGCTGTGTTGGTCCCAGGCTATGAGAGACACAAGGTGGGATAGGTAATATCTTTTACTACTAGACCAACTTCTGTAGGTAAAAGAGACAAGCTTTCGAGCTACACAGAGTTCTTCTTCAGGTCTGGGGACGGTAATCCGAGTGGCACAGCTAAATACAGGTGGAACAGATTTTTAGCATAAGGAGTTAACAGAGGTTGCAAGAGACCATTCAGGACAAAGTGGGCAATTAACACCTCTGCAGTCATAGGAAAAAGGAGAGTTAATGGGTTGCAGATTGCTGTAATGAGATATAAAACCAGTGTGTCTACTGAGTCTATGATTTTCAGTGTCTAGCAAAGTTATATATTTAAGCTGCCAGGCTCATCTTTTGTGCAGGTTTTCTTTGAGCATGGGATGTCAGATATGCAGTGATCATTTTGTGAAAAACATTCACCCGCAGGTGATACAGTGTTTTTGTCTTTTATCATTTTTCTGTGTGAGTTCAGTTGAGAGCAGTGATTCTCTGGTTTCACCTACATATTTGTTGTGGGTGCATTTCATGAACTGGATGAGGTGCACCATACATTGTGAAAGGCATGTGTAGGACCTAGGATCCTCAAAGGTATATTGTGTGGGTGTGACACTCTATACCTGGGGGGACTGCCTTGTAACCCCAGTATTAATCATTTATATATAAACTGTGATATTTCGTCTAAAGCATGTCATGTAAGGTACTATGGGAAAGGTTATGATCTGCTGAAAGTCACTGGTCTATCTAAATATGTATATCTTTAGTGCATATGAGGTTATGAGATTGTGTTGTATGGTTGTCACTAAAATATGCTGTGAGTTGGGGAATCGCCCAGATATTAGATCCCAAGAAGCAACAATAGGGGAGGTAACCGATGCCTGCACGGGTGTCAAAAAAACATCAACAGCCATTGTCCAGCAAGGAAGTTACAATTCAATGACTCATTTGCACAAGGCCACACCAGGGGAATTGCTCGACCTTGCCTGGTGACTCAGCAATGCCCACCAAACATGCCACATGAAATGAGGATATGAAATAGGGGACAGAGGCCTCATGGTTGGTCCTTTCTTTTCTCCCTACCCACACTGAAAGAAACGAGAACACTGGAACTGAGGAGACTGGTCCCCAGGCTAAGAGGGAGAGCTTGCATATGAAACACTGTAACCAACCTACAAGTATCCAGGGGGGTGAGAAAAACCGCTTAGCCCAGATATTGCCTACTCTATTAAGGCTGAGAATTTAGACACTGTGCTTACCTTTTATTTTCCTTTGGTAACTACTCTGACTTTTGCCTATTACTTATAATCCATCTTTTGTAATCAATACATTTATTCTAATGTTTATCCTTACCAGTGAGTTTGACTGAAGTGTTTGGTAAATCTACTCAGTTTGTGAAGGCTGGTGTATGTGGTGAACCAATTAATAAACTTGCATTGCTCAGGAAAGGGTCTTGTATCACTTTCCAGTGATACAAGGCTGGGAGCTGGTTGGATTAGACTGGTGTCTTTTTCTGTGTGATTCGTGAGTGGCTCTGGGAGCGTTCATGCAATTTGGCTGGCGGTGGGGCTCCACATGCAGTTGTAGTGAGTGGTAACAGCACCTGGAGGGGTTTTCTGCTTGTCACCAATAAGGCATTGTGAGAGACAACCCAGATTAGTGAGTAAAGGGGCACAGTGGTTCCACAGTCCCAGGTTCCATCTGGGGATCCTGCCACAGTGGTGCAGCAAGCAGGATGAACTGCACAACTTGTTGTACTGAGCAAATTTGGCACTTCATACACTGTGATAGAGATTTTAAGTGAGGCTTCAAGTGTGGTGGCTAAGGATGGTCAAGAGGAGTTTATCAGTTTGTTATATTCTGTTTGCTTATTTTTGGAAAGGGAAGTAGGGACAGAAAAGAAAAAAGAGAGAGTGAAAGCAGTGAAGCCATTGTGAAACTGGAGCTGTTCAGACTGCAGGTGGCAGAAAAAGAGAGAGAGCACCAGAGAATCTTGGAGCTGAAAGAACTGGAGATAAAGGAGAATCAAAGAGAGTGGGAGGAAAGAGAGAGAGCGCAAAAACACCCAGTGGACCTGCTAGAGAAACAGAACCAGAAATCACTGACCTAATGAATCCTGTCACTCCAAAAATCCATAATTAGGACCATTTATGTCCTGCATACAAGAAGGCAGATGATATTACTGAATATCTGTGTGCAGTGCACAAAATCCCTGATGCCAAGAGAGTTCCTACCCCGATGGCAAAATTAACTGGTAAAGCTCTAAATGTATTCAGTGAAATGCCCACTGAAGATGCTTTAGACTCTTGTAAATTTAAAAATACTGTTTTGCAAAGGTTTCAGATTACCCCTGAAACATATATAGCTAAATTTAGGAATCTTAAGAGGGGTATTAGTAATGGGGAATACGTAAACAAATTTGAAAATTTGATCGGAAAATGGGGGAGGGGCAAAGGAGCGGCAAGCTTTGAAGGAATGTTGGATCTTGTTGCTCAAGAGTATTTCCTAAGCATATGTAAGGCAGATGTAAAGCAGTGCCTATGGGACAAAAATGTAGAGACTCTGGATGAGATGGCATCTCTAGCTGATGCCTTTGAATAGACCCAGGCGTCTGTTGACAGCAATCCATCAAAAGAGGGGTTTAAACCTGGTGGGAAGGGAGGATCCTGTTTCATCCCTAGAAAGAAATAAGGGGGTTGGGAGCCCAGAAATTCTCTTCCCCCAAAACATCCTGTTACTGGTAAATCCTATCCTAAACCTCCTGTCAAAACAGAGGAGCCCAGAAGGTGCTACCTCTGTAACTCCACTGAGCACCTGAAGAATAAAGACCCCAACCTGAAGGAAAATAAGCCACCAATAGCCCATGTTAGTGCCTCTGTCTTCAGTCCAGAGGCCACAGAGGAGAACCAGGCAGGAACACCTGCATTTTACCTAGCAAGTTTTGTGGGGACCGGCTCCTGTGAACCAGATGTGGAGCACATTAAAATTGTCAGAATTAATGGCAGAGAAGATGTGGGGTGGAAAGATACAGGGGCCCAGGCCTCTCTGGTTAAACAGAGCATGGTCCCAAAGGCCAAATGGCAGAGATTGTGGGGGTGGGTGAAACCAGATTCTCCGTACCACTAGCTAAAATTCATGTGGTGTGGGAAGGTCTGGAAAGCAATCTGATTGTTACCATTACCCCCAATGGAGGGCATACTGGCTGACATGTTAGTGGGAAATGGTTTCTTCCACAAGGCTAAGAAGACTGTTAGTGTGGTGACCCATAGCAAGAAGGAATAATATAGTGGGTTCCCAGGGGGAGGGGTCGAAGCCCCAGGAGCTGCTGAGGGGAATGGAGAAAGTTTCTTTGATTCTTCTGCTTTCGGGTAGGGGAAGGGCTGGAACGAGCTCCTTCACGCCCAAGGAATACAGAATATCCTTGGGATCAGGGGCAAGGGAAATGTCACCTGTGACTGAAGATGCTGTCCCAGTTGTTAGCTGCCAGGGTTTTGCAGATGAGCAAAAGATAGACCCCACTCTAAAGAGCACAGGGAGATGTGTCCCAGAGGGGAGCCCAGAGAAGGGTGATGGAATCTTAGAAATCACTGAGGTGGATGATGGTTCCTTTAACTCTACAGCAGGGGGAAGCAGCATGCTTCTAGGTGTGTAGGAGTGGTTGAGACCAGCCTGTGCACTGAAGCTGGAGGCCACACCACCCCCGAAGGGAGCGGGGTGTAGCATCTGTCAGTGAGAAAACTGTCCAGGCTGTTAGCTGTGAGCCCTTCACAGCTTAAGAGGGGATAGATCCTACTCTAGAGAAGATAGAGGGACATGTCTTAGAGGGAGATCCAGACGGCGAAACTGGGGAAGTGACGGGAATGTCTCTTCACTGGTCGCTTGGGAGAGGATGCCCAGGACAGAATGGTTGATTCAGCATCTGTGAACCCAGGCATTCATCCTGTGACCCAGGTTTGGAGAAAGAACTGCATACCTTACCTCCTGGAGGTGATCAGTCACACTGCTGACTTCTTGGGGACAGAAAAAGGGGTGACCGAGGGTACCTTAATCCAGGTCCCTGTTTTTCAGGATGCTGTTCCTCAGAGGCTTTTGGAATGTTAACTGTGTCTCTTTAAATCAAGATGCAGCTCCAACGTCTGTGATAGCAGAGGAGTTGAGACCAGAAACTTGTCAGGTGGTGGTTTGTGAGAATGCAAATGATGCAGCTAATGGGGCAGGGTCTTTTCCCCAAGGCTGGTGAGATACAGAAAACAGTTATGAAAAAGCTACTGGAGAAAGGTGCATCTAATCAAAGGGGAAACACATTTAGCCCACACAGCACAGATCACAGCCTTCTCGGAAAAGAGGGCTGGAAAGGACTCAGTGCTTGGAAGGGGGAAACACAAGATAACCCTAAAAAGGGAGCTGGATTTTTTGCATATGTACAGTTTTGGGGTTGGGAGACAGCTCCCCAAAGGACCAGCCAATATGCAGGATCCCCCTAAGCCCCTATCTTGCCAGACCCGGAACAGCTGTGTCCCTTCTGTTCTCCAACCTGGGCTGCCTTTTACCTGACTTTGCAGTCAGAGCTATCGCTCCTGGTCTGCTCTCTCAGCCTCCAGCATGTAAGTTACTCCCAGTTGTATTATATGAGCGATATAGCCAGGCAGCTTTTGTCGACAAAACTCTGTAGTGTAGACAAGGGCTCAGAAGAAATACAGCCAAGTCCACTGAGCCAAGGTTACATTCAGAAAAGAGGGGGATTTGAGGGGCATAGTTGAAAAGAAGGGTCCCAAATCCAGGGAAGTAATAGCAGTGGTAAAGAGAAGTTCCCACTCTACTTGTGGTGCTTATGTGGTCCCCATCACCATATTATCTAAGTACCTCACACTGTCTAACCTATTTCTCCTCACAACCCTTTGTTGAGGTAGAGTAGTGTTGTTATTGCCATTGTACAGATGGGACACTGAGGCACAGAGAGACTAAAGGCCAGATTTTCAAAGATATTTAGGCACCTAGTGGGATTTTCAAAAACACCTGGAAAGTTAGGTGCTTTGTAAACCCCACTAGATACCTAGCTACATCTTTGGGTGCCTAAAAGACGTTGAAACTCCGTCCCTAAGGCACTGGCTTGAGGTCAGACAGGACGTCCGTTGTGGGAGTCTCCCAGGTCTCTCAGGGCTATCTCCCGATCCACTGGACCAGCCTCTTTCTCTGCTGCATGCTGCACAGAAAGAGGACTCTGATAGATGGGAGCAAAACGAAGAAGGCCAGTTCTCTGAGACTCCAGGAAAGAGTCTGAGGTGATTGAGAAGGATGTAGTGGTTGACAGCATGAAAAGCACCATAGAGGTCAGGAAGGATGAGGAAAGAAAGAAAGAGATAATGAGAAGTAGATGAGAAGAGATCACTTAACGCCCACGGGGTGGCAGGTTCTGCCCCCTGCTGGGTTGTAGAGAAATGGCTGCTGTGCAATTTTACATTTTAATTGAAAACCTTTTTGTTTTGTCATTTTTTGTTCTGAGTTCGCGAAAAGGAAGAAATGAGAGAGTGTTGTATAAGTATCAGATGTGTTTATGCCTTATTCTTAGGGTTTCTGCTGTATCCAGGCCAATTCCGGAATAAAGAACAGAAATTGCATTCACAGGGTCCATAAAGTTGTTGATTATTATTGTGATTTGTGTTATTCACTGGGCACCATCTATGTGCTCAGCACTGCTCAGAATATGCCAGAAAATGTAGTCCCTGAGCTAATGCGTGTAAGATGTGTAGCCCTGGATAAGATGGCTCAAATATTTAAGTATGAAGTGTATAGTTATTGAGCACATGTTAATATCTATGAGTGGAGGTGCTGATGGCAATAGAATTTTTACATGATTCAGGACTAGCAGATTTGACCTTCCAAATTTCTTTTAAGAGGAAGAGCTTCCCAGAGCTCCTGTGCCTGTTTATTTTCCTTTCCTGCCTGCAGCGGCCCTGATCTACTTCAGAAGCTTCAATTTTTTTCTCCACTTTAATATGTGGAGTTTTCTTGGTATTTGGTTTTAAATATTCTCCTGTGAGAACTGCAACTCAACTACTGTAGTGTTGTGTTTAAGAGCCTTGTGGAAAGTAACTAGTCTTTGGTAGATGGTGTAATGCCACCCTGACTTCTGCGCTGTTGTTGTGGCTTGTGGTGCCTGGTGCTTGGCTGCATTTTGCCAGAGCCCAGGGTTCTCCTGCATCCCTCTGGCCATTCCTGGCTCACCATTTCAGAGTTTTTTTGGGGGGTGGGAGAGGAAAGGAAACTTTAACCGTGGAATAACAGAGACTTGGTGGGATAACTCACATGACTGGAGTACTGTCATGGATGGTTATAAACTGTTCAGGAAGGACAGGCAGGGCAGAAAAGGTGGGGGAGTAGCACTGTATGTAAGGGAGCAGTATGACTGCTCAGAGCTCCGGTACGAAACTGCAGAAAAACCTGAGTGTCTCTGGATTAAGTTTAGAAGTGTGAGTAACAAGAGTGATGTAGTGGTGGGAGTCTGCTATAGACCACCGGACCAGGGGGATGAGGTGGATGAGGCTTTCTTCCGGCAACTCGCAGAAGCTACTAGATCGCATGCCCTGGTTCTCATGGGTGACTTTAATTTTCCTGATATTTGCTGGGAGAGCAATACAGCGGTGCATAGACAATCCAGAAAATTTTTGGAAAGCGTAGGGGACAATTTCCTGGTGCAAGTGCTAGACGAGCCAACTAGGGGGGGAGCTTTTCTTGACCTGCTGCTCACAAACAGGGAAGAATTAGTGGGGGAAGCAAAAGTGGATGGGAATCTGGGAGGCAGTGACCATGAGATGGTCGAGTTCAGGATCCTGACACTGGGAAGAAAGGTAAGCAGCAGGATACGGACCCTGGACTTCAGGAAAGCAGACTTCGACTCCCTCAGGGAGCGGATGGGTAGGATCCCCTGGGGGACTAACATGAAGGGGAAAGGAGTCCAGGAGAGCTGGCTGTATTTCAAGGAATCCCTGTTGAGGTTACAGGGACAAACCATCCCGATGAGTCGAAAGAATAGTAAATATGGCAGGCGACCAGCCTGGCTTAATGGTGAAATCCTAGCGGATCGTAAACATAAAAAAGAAGCTTACAAGAAGTGGAAGGTTGGACATATGACCAGGGAAGAGTATAAAAATATTGCTCGGGCATGTAGGAATGAAATCAGGAGGGCCAAATCGCACCTGGAGCTGCAGCTAGCAAGAGATGTCAAGAGTAACAAGAAGGGTTTCTTCAGGTATGTTGGCAACAAGAAGAAAGCCAAGGAAAATGTGGGCCCCTTACTGAATGAGGGAGGCAACCTAGTGACAGAGGATGTGGAAAAAGCTAATGTGCTCAATGCTTTTTTTGCCTCTGTCTTCACTAACAAGGACAGCTCCCAGACTGCTGCGCTGGGCATCGCAACATGGGGAGTAGATGGCCAGCCCTCTGTGGAGAAAGAGGTGGTTAGGGACTATTTAGAAAAGCTGGACGTGCACAAGTCCATGGGGCTGGACGAGTTGCATCCAAGAGTGCTAAAGGAATTGGCGGATGTGATTGCAGAGCCATTGGCCATTATCTTTGAAAACTCGTGGCGAACGGGGGAAGTCCCGGATGACTGGAAAAAGGCTAATGTAGTGCCAATCTTTAAAAACGGGAAGAAGAAGGATCCTGGGAACTACAGGCCAGTCAGCCTCACCTCAGTCCCCGGAAAAATCATGGAGCAGGTCCTCAAGGAATCAATCCTGAAGCACTTACACGAGAGGAAAGTGATCAGGAACAGTCAGCATGGATTCACCAAGGGAAGGTCATGCCTGACTAATCTAATCGCCTTTTATGATGAGATTACTGATTCTGTGGATGAAGGGAAAGCAGTGGATGTATTGTTTCTTGACTTTAGCAAAGCTTTTGACACGGTCTCCCACAGTATTCTTGTCAGCAAGTTAAAGAAGTATGGGCTGGATGAATGCACTATAAGGTGGGTAGAAAGTTGGCTAGATTGTCGGGCTAGTCGGGTAGCGATCAATGGCTCCATGTCTAGTTGGCAGCCGGTGTCAAGTGGAGTGCCCCAGGGGTTGGTCCTGGGGCCGGTTTTGTTCAATATCTTCATAAATGATCTGGAGGATGGTGTGGATTGCACTCTCGGCAAATTTGCGGATGATACTAAACTGGGAGGAGTGGTAGATACGCTGGAGGGCAGAGATAGGATACAGAGGGACCTAGACAAATTGGAGGATTGGGCCAAAAGAAACCTGATGAGGTTCAGTAAGGATAAGTGCAGGGTCCTGCACTTAGGACGGAAGAACCCAATGCACAGCTACAGACTAGGGACCAAATGGTTAGGCAGCAGTTCTGCGGAAAAGGACCTAGGGGTGACAGTGGACGAGAAGCTGGATATGAGTCAGCAGTGTGCCTTTGTTGCCAAGAAGGCCAATGGCATTTTGGGATGTATAAGTAGGGGCATAGCGAACAGATCGAGGGACGTGATCGTTCCCCTCTATTCGACATTGGTGAGGCCTCATCTGGAGTACTGTGTCCAGTTTTGGGCCCCACACTACAAGAAGGATGTGGATAAATTGGAGAGAGTCCAGCGAAGGGCAACAAAAATGATTAGGGGTCTGGAACACATGACTTATGAGGAGAGGCTGAGGGAACTGGGATTGTTTAGTCTGCAGAAGAGAAGAATGAGGGGGGATTTGATAGCTGCTTTCAACTACCTGAGAGGTGGTTCCAGAGAGGATGGTTCTAGACTATTCTCAGTGGTAGAAGAGGACAGGACAAGGAGTAATGGTCTCAAGTTGCAGTGGGGGAGGTTTAGGTTGGATATTAGGAAAAACTTTTTCACTAGGAGGGTGTTGAAACACTGGAATGGTTACCTAGGGAGGTGGTAGAATCTCCTTCCTTGGAAGTTTTTAAGGTCAGGCTTGACAAAGCCTTGGCTGGGATGATTTGATTGGGGATTGGTCCTGCTTTGAGCAGGGAGTTGGACTAGATGACCTCCTGAGGTCCCTTCCAACCCTGATATTCTATGATTCCAGGGACTACTTAGGCACCTGAAAACTCTAGGGTTTTTGCAGATAATAACTTACGAATTAGCTGACAGCAGCACTCTAATTGTTATATAAAAAAGACAAAATATACACAAACTCCAATTAAAGCCACGTTTAAAGTTTATATGTAAATTTAGAACAATCAGGAGATAATACAGCAAGATATTCTCAATCCCAAGCCTTGAGGTATCATTTCTGGAGCTTTAACACAGATATCAGAAACACATGTCTGATACTTTGTACACTATCTTTCGTAGAGATAAATAAAAATAAATAAAATCTGCTTACTTTCTCCAACAGACACACTGTGTTACTGCCATTATTTCTTTTTTATTAAGACAGGGAATTAATTTTTCTAATTATTTTGGCATTTACCTTTACTGTCACAATCATGTATGTGACTCACTAGCATGTGACTCCATCACTGCTGTTCGTGTCATAGTTGGAACTGCATTTATTTTCATGCAAATTTTAAGTTCTTTTACAGATATAACTAGTAGTACAATTTGAAAATAAGCAACCTTCATCTGCCCAGTGTCGAAAGTTATGTGTTTAGCTAATGTTTTTAAAACTGGCACTGCTAAGGTTAGTACAAGCTAAAGTTACATTCTAGAAGGATACTATTATTTGATTGTACCACTTTAAATAATGAATGACAAAGCACAATATGATAATAAAAGTAATAATGATAATTACTCCAGCCAGGACAGGTTAGGCATTTTAGAACTCACTACTCAAAGAATTAAAGTTAAGCATAAGAGAGAAATACAATCATGAAATGCATAGACCAGTCAAAAAAAGTAAAATAACAGCACTTTGAAAGAATACAATTACAGAGAATATATCTGCACTGCAGGAAGTACCAACAAGTAACAACAATAATATAAGTATGTATTGGGGGCGAGGGTGAAAGAGCCAGAGCATGTGAGCTGGGGGAGTGGGTGAGAGACCCCGCGGTGCCCCTTTAAGAGAGCTGCACTCACCAGTCTGAAGGAACGCTCCTTCAGACACAGCAGCAGCTGCCAGCAGCTCCGTCCCACTCTTGGTGACCCCTGTTGTCCCCCCCCACCCGCTCTGTGGAGATGGAGTACATGGATGGGGGGGGGCAGGGGACACCCTGACATCAGTGCCCCTCCCCGCCGTACAGCGAACAGGAAGCTCCAAGCAGCAGCTGGCCAGGGGCAGCTCCAAGGCGGGGGGGGCGCAGGAGCTGTGGTGCTGCAGACGCCAGTAGAGGGAGGAGCACCCCTGCTCCAGAAACACCCTGTTTATAATGGCACCCTGGGCTTTTGCCCAGTTTGCCTGTGACTAAGGCTAGCGCTGCTAGTCTTTAAACAGAAGTGAAAACAGTGATGCCAACTCATGATTTTGCCATGAGTTGCACAATAATTATTGTTTTCCTTAAAGCCCCAGCTCCTGGAGTCAAGTGGATATGTGATGATTTCAGCCTGCATTCTTAAAGAAACATGAAATTTCTAACCCTCATGGCTGTGGAGAAAGCTTCAAAATGTGACCACAGTGCACCCTAAAGGCTCAAAAAGCAGACGGGAAATAAAAAGAACACCAAATCTATTATTTTTACGTAATCTCATGATTTTGGGTGAGCCTGATTAATGATTTTTTAACATTTGGGGTTTAACATTTTTCATGAAAATGACTTGAAAGTGTCAATTTCAGTCCTGTTTAAGGTCAGTTTGTAGTCTATTATTTGTAGTGAGGTTAAACCCTAGCACCCCAGGTAGGTGCCCTAGTACAATGTTTCCAAAAGTTTAACTATCTATTTCAAGCTTGATGAACCACAAAAGAGTGATCTTGATTTTTTTCTACAATTGTTTCAGTCCTTGTAGTCAAGAGTTAGTAACAGAGTCAGAATATACATTACAATTTTAAACCTAACCAATGTCCCTTAAGGGACTTGACACAAGATATCCTAAGGTGTTTGTATTAGAGCTGGGTGGGTCTAATATTTATTTATTTTTTTCTTTGTATAGGAATTAGATACAATGCTCCTGTCAGCTAATTTCTGTTATCTGTAAACCAAACAAACCAACCCCTAGAGTTTTCAGGTCCTCAGTAGCCCCTATAATCAAGGTTCAAGTCCCCCTTCCGAAAAATCTGAAATGGTGCCCCGGCCAGAAAGCCAAGCATTCAAGGCCTAATAGTCTTTTACATGGGCCAGTTCAGGATGAATTTAGAGCATGCTAAATTCCCATCCATCCCTGATGGTTTCCCTTCGCCTGGTGTGAGTACTAGAGCCCAGACGGCTCCCGTCCCTTTCTGTCAAGCTTGGCTGCTCCCCCCCCCCCCGCCTCCTTTTACTGAAAGCTGGAATGTAAGAGTAAGAAGTGAGATGATGATGATGATAATAATAATAATAAAAGAGGCAGGGAGGCGCTGCTCAGCCAGGAAGGCGAGGCAAGCGCAGCTGCAGCTCTAGCGCGCTCTTTCTCTCTCTCTCCTTGCTTCTGTCTTTGCTTCCCAAGTTCCAAGGCGATCCGAGAGCCAGGGAAGCCCGACAGAGGAGATCCATGCTCACGGTAGGGAAAGACATCGCAACTCCCTACCCCAAATATCCCTGCGCTTTCCTTGAAGCGCCACTGCCTAGTGGGGCTCCCTGCGGCAGGGCTCAGGGGCACACGGGAAGAGGTGGAGCGAGGCGCGTACAGACTGCAGGGACCCCGCTGCTTTGCATGAGGCGCGGCTGTGGGCGGGTGGGGGGCGCCCAGAGTTCATTCAGAGCCAGGGAGCGGAGCCGCTGCCGCTTTTGTTGTCTTCGGATCAACGGGAAGCAGCCCGGCGGCGGCGGCTGCAGCAGCAGCAAGCCGCCGCCGCCGCGCGTGTCCACTGCAGGTCGGCGCACCCTGATGCCAGCCCCGGGGCCAGAAACGGGAGCCGGGGCGGGGCGGCACGGGCGGGTCCGCAGCCTCTCCGCCTGCCTCTTCCCTTCGGGTAGGGGCGGGTGCGCGCGCAAAGGTTGCGCCCAGCACTCCCTACAAGAGGCAGAGCCAGGCAGGGCGCCTCTTCCCCGCCACCTCCTGTCTCAAAGCCGGATATATAGTATCAGCGGCTGGAGGAGGAGGAGGGAAGAGGTTTTGTGTGCCCCCCCTCAACCCCTCGCCTTGCCTAGAGTTGCTTGTGATCGGGGAGGTGCGGGAAGCGTTTTGGAGCCGGGAATTGATCGGAAACGGTAACGAAGGTAACAGCCCGCTGGAAAACGGGGTCAGTCCGGGTTTCAGCCCAGCAGAGATTTTTGCCTTTCGCCCCCCGCCGCGGGGAAAGCGAGGAGGACGGGAGTGAGAGAGCCTGGCTTGGGGTGGGGCTGCTTTGGGCAGCGGGGCGCGCCCGGGAGGGAAAGGAGCCGGGGCAACTCGGGTTGGGCTCAGTGTGGGAGCGAGGGCTGGGAGGACACAAACCGCAACCCAAGGACGCTGCTGACTTTCACAGTGGGTAAGTGTCGAGCTTTAGAGAGAGCGAGAGACACGCCCGGACTGGGGACTCGCGAGGGTGCTTCAAAGCCAATGGAAACGGGGGCTGTGCTGGTACCTGCCTCTCCATCGCACACGAGTCTGTCCTAGGCTGGCTAGTGATCATCTCCGGCCCCCGCACGTGTACTCGCTTGGGTTCCTCCTTGGGAGAGTGGAACATGAAGTGCAGACATATGAATGAGGACAGGAATGCCATGAGTGGATATTCACACTCCGTTTCACAAGATTTGCTCTGGGGAGGAATAGAGACTTTGTGGTGCAGTGAGGAGACCCAATGTGTGTGTGTGTGTGTTTTTTTTTTAAAGGTGCTTTTAAAATTGCAGGTTTCTTCCCCACCCCTTAATTTTTTTCTACCCATCAGTCAGTATAAAGAACGGCATATAACACGCAGCTTGGATGCAACTATTTAGATTTTTAATACATGGGAGGAAGTGTAATTATGATCCCCACAAGCACTACTTCTGCTCACATTTTATTGCAACTAAGGTAGTTCCAGGAAACAGCATAGGTTTTTCAATATGAAGACATATCCTTAATTTTAAATTGGGGTCCTAACTGTTCCTAAATCTGAGATGATCTTCAATTTTTCAGGAACAAGAGGCATCTCTTTGTGCTGTGTTTGTATAGCACTTTGAAGATGCATGCTGATAAACTAGTTTAAGTGCTAACTTTTTTTGTGTAGTAATAATGAATTTGCCTCTGTGTCTTTAAAGGATTTAGCTAGAGAAGAGGAGCCGGAAATGATCAGATACAGCTTTATCTTTGTAATAATACATTGTTTTATAATCCCAGAAATTTGGTGAGCAGATTAGGCACATAAATTGATAACTAAAACTGTAATTTTGTGACAGCTGTAAAGGCTTTCTGTATACCCCAAATTTCACCCCAGTTCTGACACTGAATTGGTGTTAAAACAAAAAGGAACTGAAGTATAAACAGATGCAAAAGGTATCAAAATTCATGAGTTTTTATGAGTTTTTCAATCAGAAATCACAAGTTATGATATTCCCTTTGCAGACTAGTCAGTTTACTGCATTTGTCTGCACTCTTGATTCCTCAGCTCCACCCAAGTGGCTGAGCA